>NC_140260.1:1576836-1931511 GCF_949987555.1 Borostomias antarcticus | reverse complement strand
GGACATACTACCTTGTCATAACATTGCGCCTTGAAATTTGCCCACATCCGTCGCTGTCCATAACGTGACATTCGTCTATCTTGCGGAGTGATCGCAAGATCCCCGGGTTCCATCCCAGCTTCCATAGGGTGTCCTTGAGCAAGACACTGAACCCCAAAATCGCTCATGTGTCCTACTGTAGTATTGCTCACAGCAAGAAGATCTCCGAGCCTTTCTGTGTGGAGTTTGCATGTTCTCCCTGTATCTGTTCCCCCAGAGGAACAGATCGCTAACGAAGTCCGTTCTCAGCGAAGACGGACAGGAGCATTAGAATTGATCCCCGGGCAAGCTGCCTACTGTCTGCTCCCAGCTGCCCTTGGAGGAAGGATGACAGAATGGGTTAAGAGCAGAGAGAAGTTTCATCGGTGGATGCTCCAGCCATTTTGTGTGTGTGTTTCGCCGCCTCTCACCGTGTGACAAATAAAGATGTTTGTCTGTTTTGTTTGATGCAAAAGATTTAATGACACATGAAACCATCCAGCGTTTGTGCAGCTGCGGCCCGTACACCAGGACTGGTCTGAGGTGAACGCTGCTCTGAAGCGCGACAGAGAAACCATCCTGCTGTCTTGCTCCATCTCTGGCCAAGCCTCACGGTTGTTGTTGCTTTTCGTATGACACGTTGGGCAGTGGCTAGTTTCAGTGCAAACTAGAATGGAGAAGTTAGACATCTCCTTCCCTCCACTAGTCTGGGGGTCCACCTTGGGCAAGTGGTACTGTAGTACCCCCCTATACCCCCTACCTGGGGTTACAGGTAAAAACCCCTGATGGAAGACAACATAGGAGGAAGAGAGACCAGGCCCGGAGGAAGCCCGGGGCCCTCGTCTGGAGCCAGGCCCAGATGGAGGGCCTGCCTACGAGCACCTGGTGGCCGGGCTTTCCATGAAAGAGCAATGTGGGAACAACATCTCCTCCTCCATCCCGTGGACCCAGCACCCACGGGAGCAACTGTCGGGGTCGGGTGCACTGCCAAATAGGTGGCAGTGAAGGTGGAGGGCACCGACGGATCGAACCTAGCCCCCAGCTGAACACCTCTGTGCTGCTTCATCCCAGTGGACAAGAGGGTCATCTCCCTGCACCTTAGGGCTGTGGGGGGGGGGGGGGGGGGGGGCTCTGACTGTGGTTTGTGCTCATGCACCAAACAGCAGTTCGGAGTATTCAGCCTTCTTGCAGACCTTAAGTGGAGTCCTATTTGTGGCTCTTGCAGGGGACTCCACTGTTCTATTGGGGGACTTCAACGCACACGTGGGCAATGATGGAGACACTTGGAGGGGCGTGATTGGGAGGCATGGCTACCACGATCTGAGCCTGAGTGGTGTTTTGCTGTTGGACTTCTGTGCTAGTCACGGTTTGTCCATAACAAACACCATGTTCGAACACAAGGATGCCCACAAGTACACTTGGCATCAGAACACCTTAGGCCGAAGGTCAATGATCGATTTTGTTATCGTATCATCTGATCTGAGGCCATGTGTTTTGGACACTAGTGAGCTGGGTTCGATGGCGGGGGAAGCCTCTGGACAGACCTGGAAAACCCAAGAGTGTAGTGAGGGTGAAATGCGAACGTCTGGAGCAAGAGCCTGTCCAGAGAGATTTCAACTGCCACCTCCGGCGGAGCCTCTCAGGCATCCCTGTGGAGGTTGGGGACATTAAACATGAGCTGTCTGACTGAAGAAGGAGGCCTTCCGGGCCATGTTAGCCCGGGAGACTCCAGAAGCAGTTGCAGGGTATCGACGGGCCTGGAGGGCTGCGGCCTCGGCCGTGACCAAGGCAAAGCAGCGGGTGTGGGAGGAGTTCAGAGAAACCATGGAGAAGGACTTTCGGTCGGCACCAAGGTGTTTCTGGAAGACCATCAGACACCTCAGGAAGGGAAAGCGGGGGACCATCCAAGCTATGTACAACAAGGATGGGACACTGCTGACCTCAACTGAGGAGGTCATTGAGCATTGGAAGGAGCACTTTGAGGATCTCCTGAACACGACTAAACCGTCCTCTACGATCGAGGCAGAGCCGGAAGATGAAGGGGGATCATCGTCAATTTCCCTGGAGGAGGTCAATGAGGTAGTTGGTTTACACGCCTCTTTAACATTGTGTGGAAGTCCGGGTCAGTGCCAAAGGAGTGGCAGACTGGGGTGGTCGTCCCAATATTCAAAGGACCAGAGGGTGTGTGCCAATTACAGAGGCATCACATTACTCAGCCTCCCAGGGAAAGTGTACTCTATGGTGCTGGAAAGGAGGGTCCGATAGTCGAACCTCAGATTGAAGAGGAACAATGCGGATTCCGTCCTGGTCGTGGAACCACCGACCAGCTCTTCACCCTCGCAAGGATCTTGGAAGGGGCTTGGGAGTTTACCCAGCCTGTCTACATGTGTTTTGTGGATTTGGAGAAGGCTTACGACCGGGTACCTTGAGACGTCTTGTGGAGGGTTATGCGGGAGTATGGGGTGAGGGGATCCCTACTTAGGGCCATCCAATCCCTGTACAACCAGAGCGAATGCGGTGGGGGTTGGCCTCCGCCAGGGCTGCGCTTTGTCACCAATCGTGTTTGTGATTTTCATGGACATGATATCGAGGCTTAGCCGTGGGGAGGTGGGTTTGCAGTGTGGTGAACTGGGGGTCGCGTCGCTGCTGTTTGCAGATGATGTGGTCCTGATGGCATCATTGGCCTGCGACCTCCAGCACTCTCTGGATAGGTTCGCAACTGAGTGTGAAGTGGCTGGGAGCAGCTGGTACGGTTCTGCAGTCGCTTTACCACACGAAAAGAGCTGAGCCAAAAGGCAAAGCTCTCAATCTACCGGTCTATCTTTGTCCCCACCCTCACCTATTGTCATGAAAGGTGGGTCATGACCGAAAGAACGAGTTCGGATACAAGTGCCACGGATACAAGTGGCCGAAATGAGTTTTCTCCGGAGGGTGGCTGGGGTCTCCCTGAGAGATCGGGTGAGAAGTTCAGTCATCCGGGAGGGACACGAAGTAGAGCCGCTGCTCCTTTGCGTCGAAAGGAGCCAGTTGAGGTGGTTCGGGCATCTAGTGAGGATGCCTCCTGGGCGCCTCCCTAGGGAGGTGTTCCAGGCGTGTCCGGCTGGGAGGAGGCCGCGGGGTAGACCCAGGACCAGGTGGCGGGACTACATCTCCGCACTGGCCTGGGAGCGGCTAAAGATTCCCCAGGCAGAGCTGATTGATGCTGCCAGGGAAAGGGATGTCTGGGGCCCCCTGCTGGAACTGCTGCCTCTGCGACCCGGCCCCGGATAAGCGGATGATGATGGATGGATGGATGGATGGACGTTGAAAGACGGGCTAATGCATCTAAATTTGGATGCTCTCGGCTGGATATTAACGTTTGTTCACTTAAAGATGAAGGCTAAACACTCACAGACACACACACACACACACACACACACACACACAACCCCTTTGGGCTTGTGGCTGACTAGAATTACTTTAGAACAGTAAAAAAACTTTTTTTTGATGTGTGAAAGATGCCTTTAAAGGAATAGTAAAGGGAAAATGCATGTTTAGCCCTGTTTTATGGTTACTTGTGATCATATACAATGATTCAGATCAAAACATTGACAAAGCTAGAATTTTCGAGAAAGTTGATAATTGCTCTACCCTCGTTTTGGTCATACAATGGATGTGGATGGGCATCTTGAAAAATCATTCAAAAACATGTTAAACTCTTGAGTTCAAAGACAAGAAACTCACCTCGGTGTTAGTTGGCGTTCTGGCATATAATTCGCCATAAAGATTCTAGTTCATCTGGAAAGGCTTTTTAAAAATATTCAGCATCGAACTATTTAGTCGCAGCACATACGTGTGTAAACTTCCGCTTTAACTGATTCCGATAGCGCAATGCCTTGATCTTGCGGTAGGCAACGTCCGTGGATTCCACTCAGCTTCCTTATTTGGAAAGCTAGCCGCAACAACAAGACAGGCTCGTGCGAAGCATTTGTTTGGGATCTCTACAATGACACGCTATTGTGCCGTTGCCAATTGTGGCAAAATCCGTTCATCTGTAACTTGTCATAGACTTCCCTACAACGATCCCGCAAGATTGAAGTTGTGGCTAGAATCTCTTTACTTGGACGTAAACACACCCGTGGATATTCTTCGGGTCTTAGATCACCGTGTGTGCGCTTTGCATTTTGAGGACAAATGTTATAAGCCTAGGCTATTCTCGAAGAAATCTCCCAAAAGGGTCTTCCTCAAACGTGATGCTGTTCCGACTTTACATAGAGGAACAACAGAAGACGAAAGAGTGGAAGAACTTGAGGTAAGTTCTTATTGCCAGCTGTGTGTGTGTGTGTGTGTGCGCCCGTGTGTGTGTGTGTGTGTGTGTTGAAGCATAATAATAATAATAATCCCTTTGCTAAGACTTACTTTAGAAAAATAGAATTGTAAGAAGTGGTTTTACAGCATGAAATTATCAAAACTGTAGATTTATTCGCTTCTTGTCTTTGAAATCGAGGGTTTAACATGTTTTTTAATGATTTTTCAAGATGCCCATCCACATCCATTGTATGACCAAAACGGTGGTAGAGCAATTATCAACTTTCTCGAAAATGCTAGTTTTGTCAACGTTTTGATCTGAACCATTGTATATGATCATACAGATGTGGGAACATAAGAATGTAACTTGACCCGCGGTATTCTAACAGGCGCTTTACGGCATTCCGCACCACCGCTCGCCTGCCCATAGGGGCGCAGTAATACCACTCATTGACCCATTGCTGTAGCTCATCTCGCACATTAGATGAGCCTACCGTTCTCAAACTCCTTGTTCTCTGTCTGGTTGTAATTTAATTATTACGAACAAAGCCTATCTATTTATAGTTTCTATCTCTGTAACTGTCGCCGGGTCTATATCTGTTAACTGTCGGGACAAGTAGAAGTTTAATACATTAGGCTGAGTGTTCTCATATGGAACATGGCATCAGGACGAGTAAGATGGCTAACGGAGATGACCAGAGATGTGTTTGAAATGGTTCACTCACTCCCTCCCTATTACCATGGATGTATTGAGTGCGACTCATAGTGAACTACATGGGGAATGATTTAACAGTTTTGGGACACTACATGGAATGTAACTGCGTAAGATATTCATGACTCAAACAAGCAGACGTGCCGATCACTGATGGCAGCAGGTTGAAATATCAGGTAGTATTCAGGTTCCATGTTTAGTTGAATGATAAATCCCATATAAATGGTTGGAATTCTAATGATGTGCAAGTGTGATTTTGTCAACTTTAGTGCTGTCTGCTAATAGCAGCCTGAGCTATTTTGATTTTGATGCTATTAGTTCAACTTCTGTTTCTCGGGCAGGAACGGAGACGAACTCGCATTAGCAGCAAAGCAGCTAGAGGAATGATCTTAACATTAGCTAACTGCTTTAGCTACTGCTAGCTACCGTCTTCTTCACTTCTCCTTCGGTAAAACATGACACCGTTGTGTTGTGGTATTGTGGAGGGCTTAGGCAGAAGCAGGAAGAGAAACCACTTTTGCCCCATATAAGTAAAATAATGGCCTCATAAGCATTTTTCGATTGTAAAATTGTGTTCACTTGTTTTAGTTTGCAAACATATGCAATTTTCTTAGATGCATCTTGAATGCAGTCAAGACAAATTATTTTGCCTCTTAACTTTTGTCAAACCCCCTGGTTCCAGTCAATTGGATTACAGGCTATAGGCTACTTTCGTTTACAATGACGTTACCTTATGAACACAAATAGCTTAACCTATAGGCCTACATAAAAACAATAGCCTAAAACCATGTTTATTTACAATGTATTTTCTTTCATTGATAGCATGCCAATAGTTAGGGTGAGGAAAACGACGCGCGGTCTCTTTAGCCCTGAGACCATCAGGCAGGCAGCTCAGGAGGTCGTTGAAGGCTATATATATTATTATGATATTATGTCTAATAATACATTCGTTGAAAGTACACAGGCTGATCTACTATACGGAATTGGACCGAGGAGTGTTCTCATATGGAACTAGGCTGCACCCGCCCGCCCGCGACAAGAGCTGAATTGTAGTCAGCTTTCCCCGCTGCGCGCAGGACGCGTGCGTCCCCCGCTGATCCGAGCGAGAACGCAGGCGGAACGTCGCTCCCCGTCTGAAACGGCCTTGACTCCTGGAATCCCAAGGTCTTTCATATTGAAATTCTCTTGATGGTCTGGGGAGTTGCGAGACGTGTTAAGGGAGTGCATCAGTCGTGATCCTTGACAGTAGGCTACCAGCCTGCGCTGCGCTCAGCACAAAGTTGGATGAATGGATGGACTTATTGGAATCCTGGAAAATGTTTATTGCGCTCTAAAATCATGAAAGCATAAATGTGACAGCGGCTGGTGATTTGGTCCGCAACTCGGCAAACCCCGAAATGCGCTAGGGGGCAAAATAACTAAAAAAAAACTTTTTTTTTGTTTTTTTGTTTTTTTGGGTATTACCAAAGTTGAAGTTGTGAAGAACCTACTTACTATAACAGACAACAGTTTTAGGTTCACGAAATACGTTTAATTAGTCTGCAAACTAAGCTTGTTTTTAGCTGATTTCGAGCCGGGCTTGGGGGCGGGCAGATCGATTAGCATGATTTGGTTTCATTGGCTATTGCTTCCGGGTTCTCCGCCCCCCACCCTTCCCAAACAACACGCCAGCTTTGTTTACATTCGGTCCCTAGTTCAACCATGGATGCTACAGCTTTTGCTAAAGAGAAGACGGCGATGGCATCCAGGACATGGAAAGAGTTTTAAGAGCAGCTAAAACTCCAGCAGAGCAGGACTCGTTCGTACACGGAGTTTATTCTTGATGTCCTGTGATACAGAGATGACTGTATCAGCAAAGCAAGTTGCTACCAAGCGAAGGCGAACGAGGTACCAGATTCACACCACCGCCAATCATTCTGCTTTGCTTTGGGGTAAGCTGATCTTTATACTATCTGTGCTGTTTACATTACATTAACGTTAGTCGTTTAGCAGAAGCTCCTTTCTAAACAAGTGACTAAGTCTAGCGAGAGAGGTGTCTTAGGAACATCCTGACTGTACATGCGTCCTGAGCGTTTTGGAACAAAATGAATGACCCTATCATGTAGAAGAGCACGCACCATTATAGGACCCATCATTAGAACATGTATTCTTCAGTTAGAAATGCTTTTATTCACCTTTTCACATCTTGTGTTTCGATGCCGGGAAAACGCTTTTCTCAGAGAGAGAGGTGTCTTAGGAGCATTTTGACTTTCCATGCGCCCCGATGTATTTTGGTCAAAATGAATGTCTTTCCAATGTAGAATAGCACGCGCTATTATAGAAGTCCTCATTAGAACATGTATTCTCGTGGTAGAGATGCTTTCATTCACCTTTTCACAAATTGTCGTTCCATGTCTTAGGAACATTCTGACTGTACATGCGTCCTGAGCGTTTTGGAACAAAACATTAATGACCCTATCATGTAGCAGGGCACGCACCATTATATACATCATCATTAGAACATGTATTCATTAGAACATGTATTCTTGTGGTATGAATGCTTTTATTCACCTTTTCACATTTTGTGTTTCCATGCCTGGAAAAGCTTTTCTCAGAGAAAGAGAAGTGTCTTAGAGAGCATCTTGACTTTCCGTGCGTCCTGAGCGTTTTGGAACAGGATTAATGACCCTATCATGTAGAAGAGCACGCACCATTATAGGACCCATCATTAGAACATGTATTCATTAGAACATGTATTCTTGTGGCGTCCTAAGCGTTTTGGAACAAAATTAATGACCCTATCATGTAGAAGAGCACGCACCATTATAGGACCCATCATTAGAACATGTATTCTTGTGTTAGAAATGCTTTTATTCACCTTTTCACATTCTGTGTTTCCATGCCTGGAAAATACTTTTCTCTGAGAGAGAGAAGTGTCTTAGGAACATTCTGACTGTACATGCGTCCTGAGCGTTTTGGAACAAGATTAAATGACCTTATCATGTAGAAGAGCACGCACCATTATAGGACCCATCATTAGAACATGTATTCTTGTGTTAGAAATGCTTTTATTCACCTTTTCACATTCTGTGTTTCCATGCCTGGAAAATACTTTTCTCAGAGAGAGAGAAGTGTCTTAGGAGCATTTTGACTTTCCATGCGCCCCGATGTATTTTGGTCAAAATGAATGTCTTTCCAATGTAGAATAGCACGTGCTATTATAGAAGTCCTCATTAGAACATGTATTCTCGTGGTAGAGATGCTTTCATTCACCTTTTCACAACTTGTCGTTCCATGTCTTAGGAACATTCTGACTGTACATGCGTCCTGAGCGTTTTAAAACAAAACATTAATGACCCTATCATGTAGCAGGGCACAAACCATTATATACATCATCATTAGAACATGTATTCATTAGAACATGTATTCTTGTGGCGTCCTAAGCGTTTTGGAACAAAATTAATGACCCTATCATGTAGAAGAGCACGCACCATTATAGGACCCATCATTAGAACAAGTATTCTTGTGTTAGAAATGCTTTTATTCACCTTTTCACATTCTGTGTTTCCATGCCTGGAAAATACTTTTCTCAGAGAGAGAGGTGTCTTAGGAGCATTTTGACTTTCCATGCGCCCCGATGTATTTTGGTCAAAATGAATGTCTTTCCAATGTAGAATAGCACGCGCTATTATAGAAGTCCTCATTAGAACATGTATTCTCGTGGTAGAGATGCTTTCATTCACCTTTTCACAACTTGTCGTTCCATGTCTTAGGAACATTCTGACTGTACATGCGTCCTGAGCGTTTTGGAACAAAACATTAATGACCCTATCATGTAGCAGGGCACGCACCATTATATACATCATCATTAGAACATGTATTCATTAGAACATGTATTCTTGTGGCGTCCTAAGCGTTTTGGAACAAAATTAATGACCCTATCATGTAGAAGAGCACGCACCATTATAGGACCCATCATTAGAACATGTATTCTTCGGTTAGAAATGCTTTTATTCACCTTTTCACATCTTGTGTTTCAATGCCGGGAAAACGCTTTTCTCAGCGAGCGAGAAGTGTCTTACGAACATTCTGACTGTACATGCGTCCTGAGCGTTTTGGAACAAAATTAATGACCCTATCATGTAGAAGAGCACGCACCATTATAGGACCCATCATTAGAACATGTATTCTTATGTTAGAAATGCTTTTATTCACCTTTTCACATTCTGTGTTTCCATGCCTGGAAAATACTTTTCTCTGAGAGAGAGAAGTGTCTTAGGAGCATTTTGACTTTCCATGCGCCCCGATGTATTTTGGTCAAAATGAATGTCTTTCCAATGTAGAATAGCACGCGCTATTATAGAAGTCCTCATTAGAACATGTATTCACGTGGTAGAGATGCTTTCATTCACCTTTTCACAACTTGTCGTTCCATGTCTTAGGAACATTCTGACTGTACATGCGTCCTGAGCGTTTTGGAACAAAACATTAATGACCCTATCATGTAGCAGCCCTACTAACACAGTGGGTTGCAGCAACGTTGCACATAAGTTGTACTTAGGTAAGTTGCAACGTTACCATCAGGCGATGTTGTGACAACGTCCATCTAAGGTCGAAAATAACTTTACCCTCCTAAGTCTAATTAGACTTTTCTGCAACGTTGCAGAAACATTGGCAATATGGGTCCCTGCAACGTAAATGTACGTTAAATAACGTTGCAGTGACGTTGGATTAAAGTCCTATTAGGCTAGCATTAGGATTGCAATCGGGCTATCCCGTGACGTCACTGCTTGCTTGGTTCACAGTTGAAGTAGGCAGGATTCTTTGCCAAACTGCTCCTGTCTTTTTTTCTTTTTTTAAATTTTCGCTTATATCCTTCATATTGTACTGTATGTTGAGGTTAATAACGCATCTTAGAAATGTTATTGATTGTATATTTCCCTGTTTGTTATAAATTGAATGCTTTTTCATTAATTAAAAAAAAAAGTAGGCAGGATTCTCTATCACTGCGACCCATGGTGGAAATCATGTGTTTAAAGGTGCCATCACCCCGGAATGTAATCAATGAAATAAGAGATTTGACAAATGAATGCTCAATACAGATAAAAACAGAACAACCAATCACACTTCTGACCAAGTGAAATGATTGGAATGACCTGTCAAACTGCCTAATCAACCTGCACACAATTTGATGTTTCTTTTCTAATCTACTAACGGTTTATGCCCCCTTGCTGAAAACAGAGCTGGAGGGAGAGCACCTTTAAATGACACCCTCATGAGCAACTGGACTTTAGTTTTACATTTTCATAGTCACAGCTAATTATTGCAGATATGCCGTGCACAGGTACAAGAGATTACAATGAGAATACACAAGGTTAACCCCAAGCTTTATTTACAATTGGGCATCTAATCAATCGTGTACAACCACAGAAATCCATCATTTTTTTTGTGAACAGGTACAAGACTACAATACTACAGGCTATCCTCAACTGAAGCTTTATTTACAATGTTGTGCACAAATCTGATTAGTCAACATCTGCAATAAACAATAGAAGACATTCTGCCCCATCATTAAACAAGACACAAGAGGATGGCTTTTCTGTTTATAGACCCCATGTAGATTCTACAGCCTGCGTCACTACTAGGGAGTGTTTAGTACTACATTAAAACAATACATTACCTAATTAAACAATGCATTAAAAGAACTGTACCACAAAGGAACCGAGCAAACAGGCTAACCTCACTGTTCACTCAAATGACATGAATGAAATCACAAATTTCCATTATAGTCTCCCAGATAGACCCAGAACAAACCCTTCTCCCAGGTACCCATATATGAATGAGACCACCCCGCCCCCTCGCTATTCAAACAGGTGATTGATTATTTAATTTACATTCATGGTCGTTGTGTGGGCAATCTTGTCCATTGAGCCAACAATTGTGCGTCGTCCCCCTCAATGGACAGCTCGCTACCACACAATCCACTCCACTGGGACTACATGAATCACAGTTGCAGCTTGTCTAGAGGCTCATAGCAAAACATTTCACTGCTCGTTGCACTTGCAGTATGTGAGAAATATATTTGTCATGCGCGGACAGAGGATGATTGAATGGAGCTCTGGCTTGTCCAAAGGCCTTCTAACTCAGTACCTGAAACATCACAGACACACAAAGTTAGTCTTATGAAAGACACAACTCCACAAATCCAGTTTGTATGCATTTTCACCAAATTGGACCCTGTGTGTGTGCGGGGGCGAGGTGTTACCTGTTGTGGTGGTGCTCCATCCCTGAACTACTATGACGGTAGTTCTGCAGATACGAGGGGTCCTCTGGACTTGGCTCCAGGGGCAAGATTCCAAATCTGTAATAATGATCAGCCATCAGTGACATTTGTTCATCATCTAGAGGTGGTTGCATGTGCATGACACTGACTGTGTGTTAGATTAGTGTGAGGAGAGTGAATACAGCATAACCTCCCAGTAGTGTGTGTGTGCGTGCGTGCATGTATGTCTATGTGTGCTTTACCTGACCATGAGGGGGCTGAGCGTGGCAGTGTCTCAAAAGAGAGCATCTTCTCTTGGGTTTGTTCTGGGTCTGGAGAGCAGATTTTGTTCTCTGTAAAGCGCATTGTGTTGCCTCTGGGTATGAAATGCGCTATACAAATAAAGCTTTGATTGATTGATTGATTGATTTTGGTTCCTGATTGTGGGCAGCTGTTATCTACTGTCTCTTGTTGGGCAAATGTGCAAATGTTAGGATTTGCAGTGTCTTATCAAAAACTGTGCAGAAGTCCCAAAAACACTGTGCCTTGTGGCTGCTCAATCTTGATCGCTCTTCTTGTCAGCTGTGATTTTAGTATGAATTTCCTGTCTGCATCTCTCTTCTGAAACCGGAAGGCATGAATCATGAAGGATGTGCATGGGTGATTGAAGAGAGGGGCAGGATTTGCGTAGACAAGGCAAAGAGCCATGTTGTCGTCGTCTGCAGGGATTCCAACAACTTCCACACACTGTTCATCCTCTGTGATGAATGCACGGTCCTTCTCCTGGCTTGACCTTTTCACGTTGTGTGGTTTGACATGCATGTTGAAATTCCTTTCCTGCAGTCTTTTAGCCACCTGCTTGATGGGATTGTTTCCAGACCGCACCAGCCGCTTGACGCCATGAAGGTAGTTTTCAAACTGGAATGCACTGCAGTTGTCCAGTCCGCCATATTTCTCTGCCTCAGCAGTAATGTGAACCAAACTGTGCAGATTGTACACCATGAAGTCATCGCCGTAGAGGAGTCTAGCTTGCGCAACAAAGTACTTCAGAAGCTCGTGGGCGTAGGTACTGTAGACTTTCAGGAGTTTTGGACACGCCAGAATGCCCATAGCGACACTGAACACCATGAAGTGTTTGTATAGTCTATCATCCAGAAGACCTTTCAGCACAAGTTTTCCAGTGTAGAGCATGAACTGGCGGAATTCTGTTGCTTTCCATCTCTCCACATGCTCAATCGATCGAGGCGACCTTGCAAAGTCTGATGGGATGCTGTTCTTGAGCTCACGCATTCTGTCGCCAAGTAATCCACATTGCTGGGCAGACATTCTGACACTTCGCTTTCCTTTTCTGGTCCAGGTGAGGAGCAGTTTCTTCATAACCCCAAGGCAACTCTGGTGCATGTAATCAATGGGGAATGCTGCAACCATGTCAATCGGCAAATCGGATAGTGGGGTGTCACCTCGATGGTGTAGCTCTTGCGTTTTGTTTCTAAAGGAGTGATTGTCCCTCAGAATCAGGCCATCTACTTTTGGGAATGTGACTCGACCAGTCACATAAGCACCCTCCTGCTCACACTTGTCACATCCATAATACCCAGTGCAGTATTTCGTGTTCCTCACAAGTGCGCGGGCAGGAGCATCACAGACAATGCATCGGACTTTAACCTGGAGCCTCTTGCCCCTGAACAGAAGGCCATTACTCATCGCAGCATTCAGGTCGGCAACCACCTCGTTCAAAAAGTCCAAGTCTTTGGGTTTGCTGTCCCCAGCAATGAGAACTATAGGGAAGATCTTGACAGGATGAAGCTGGACAGCGCAGAGAACAGGCCACATACTTTGGCCTGAACTTTTGAACAGTGGTAGGCCATCCACATTAATGGACAATTCAACCTCTGTGATGTTTTCAAAATCTCCATGTGGGTATTGCTCAAGTGTATCACGTAACTGCTTTTCAAGTGAAAGATGTATGTACTCCATCTCTGACCTCTTCTCAACAATAATGTCTCTGGGTGTTTGCATTACTGTACGGCTGGAGGAAGGCAGTTCTTGGTGGCCATGTTTTTGCAAGATCTTGAGCAATGCATCCAGGGCATTGAGCTTGACTTGGTATGCATTTGTCCAGTCCCGCAATTCCTCACGCAGAGAGGCCGAATGATCAGAGTCTGTATCCTCTTGGGAATGTTCTGAGTCATCTTCGCGGTGATGATCCGAGTCATCCTCTCGCAGATGATCCGAGTCATCCTCTCTGCTGCCTGGAAGGGCGTCTTCATCCAAGCCAGGGACATCAATTCTCACCATCTCATCATCCTCCTCTCTGCTGCCTGTAAGGGCGTCTTCATCCAAGTCAGGGACATCAAATCTTGCAATCTCTTCATGATTATTATAGCTCTCCGCAGTGCCATCTATGGATTGCATGTGGCTGTGTTCAGCATTGTGGAGGGGCCGTTGAAACTCCCTAAGTTCCTTGAACATTTTGTGTCCAGCTCTCCAATGCCTTCTATACCGATTCCTTCTCTGTCTCCTTTCTTCCAAGTCCATCCTATAAAAAACACAAAAAAACAGAAGAGCCCTTTTAGAAATCTCAACATAACTGACAGACAATAGTGATTGTTTAGATGTGGGTGTTGAGTGTTGCGATATTTGATTTTAGTATACACGGTAGTTCCGGAAGTGGGGGGACAACGCATTGTTATGAACGGTGTTTCTGTACGTTCAGCCACCTACGACATGCTTGCTTTTTAATACATAAACAAACCTCTACGCATATTTAGAGTGTCCCTGTGGACAAATATCAACCCAGTGCATACTATTCAAAAGTCAATCCTTGTAAATATATTGCTAGCCGGCTAGTTATAGCTTATATGGCCAACAACACGTCGCGTAGCAGTGACGCGCCATACCCACAGACACAACGACGCTATTGTTAGCTTTTGCTAGGCGGCTAGCAATATTTTCAAGGCGAGTGACTTTTGTATATTACACAGTTGGTTGATGGCGATAACTATGGAATACGTCAACAGGGACAATGCAAATATGAGGAAAAGTGTAATTAAATCAGAAAAAAACAAACACAGTTTATGTCGGAGGTGGCCAAAAGTACACAATCTTACTGAACTGAACTCCAACACAAAGCCATGATGGCGGCGTATACATGAACTGCATGGTTTGACCAGCCAATTTTAGGCTGGCTAGCTTTAAAAGGCTTGCCAGTGATACGAATTCGAAGGCGTTACTACCGTGTGTATGAAAAACATTACATCTGTTAATGCAGTGGGCAACAATAGTTAAAAACACAGGGGTGCTAACGTTAGCTTCAATGCCAGCCTGTCTGTTGTTTGCCCGCCCGGATAACAGAAAACGTATAACGTTAGCAGGTTACTGCAGGTTAAAATATTCCTAGCCGGCTAACCAGCTATACTGTAGCTGGTTAATGCACACTGTACTGACCTGAATTCAATAGTAGTAGTTGTTGTTGTTGTTGTTCGTCTTCTTCTCTGTATGGTAGCGAGCGAGGCGCTGTTTCAGATGTAGGCGAGAAGAAGACGAATTTTAAAGCGCCGGACATCCGCTTGCATCGGTCTGGTGGGATCATATTGGCTAACGTGTACTGTAGTTGTACTGTCATTGGTCACGTTTTAACAAATAACTGGCCAATGGCTCGGCGACTGAGGATTCAGGTGGGGGATTTAAACCCCCAGACGACGAAGAAAAATACAGAGAGACGCAGACGAAGAAGAGAGAAGACGCAAACACGAAGAGAAAGACACAAAGACGAAGACAAAGACGACTAATTACTTTTACCGTTTCTTCGAAAAATGACTTCAAGGTAAGAGCGCACTAAGTTACATTTGTACATTACCAGCGCAGGCCTGCGTTAAAATCCACGTTAGCTAACGTTAGGTTTTCAGACACAAAGCTAACTAGGTACTCTAAAATGGCCGCTGGACTGAGGGAAATGTGAATTGTTTGTTTGTTTGTTCGACTGCTGAATTTGAGACTCACGTTGGGAGCTCGCTCGTGTCAGGCTTTCTAAGGCCATCACGAATCTTAGGCTAATTTTACATAGGCAACAGTGAAGGCGAAGCCAAGATAATGCTTTATATATTTGCCATTTGTCTGTAAAGTGGGAGACTGCCACCCACGAGGTAATCGCGGTGCCTAAACTAGCTGTTGTTTCCCACACTGATGATTAGCCGCCATTGACCGCATCTGTCCTGGGCAGATGCCGGCAAAGAATAAAAAAAAAAAAAAAGGATAGAATAGTGGCGTGTCACTAATTACTTATCGGCTGTAATGAATTGTTGTTTTAGTCGCTTCTTCCCCTCTGCCTACTTTCCCATAGGGTCCTTATGTGTTTATAACCTTGATTCTTTTTGTTTATTGGTGCGGACTGTATTGCAGTGTGGAGTTTCTGGGGGAGGACACTGTGTCGGTTGTCCCAGTATCCTGGCTCTCCAAAAAGGATGGGGTAAGAACATGTTTGTGTGAACAATGTTTCTGATTGGTGTGCTTTCATATATATTTCAATAGTACAGGGAAGCGGGTACTAACATGGTTTCACTCACAGTTGCAGATGTGTTCCTGGCCGATGAACAAAGTCAGCCAACGGATAAAGAGCTGCGTGGAACCTAACCCTGGCTGGGCGCTCCACAGAGTCCGGGTTTTCCCCAAGTCCACAACTGGTACTGTTTGCATTTTAAGCTGTTAAAAAATACTGACGGGGGGGAAAAAGATCATGACTCATTATTCTGAGGAAAAAGGATGGCTGAAATGTATTGATTATGGTACTTTATGCACACAGATCA
Organism: Borostomias antarcticus; assembly: GCF_949987555.1. Taxonomy (NCBI): domain Eukaryota; kingdom Metazoa; phylum Chordata; class Actinopteri; order Stomiiformes; family Stomiidae; genus Borostomias; species Borostomias antarcticus. The sequence continues at coordinate 1,915,448 of NC_140260.1, read as the reverse complement.
TTACGAAGGTGTCAGGCTCATGGCAAAAGTCTTTGAGCAGCAGTCGTCGATGGACGAGTGCCAGGACGTTAGAAAGAGACGGCGCAACACGCGCTATCACTCCAGTGACGAAGGTAATATACTAAAGTGCATTCAACAGTCCCAAAAGAGTAGTACTTTTGAAATCGAGTAATCTGAGCTAATTTACTGATATTCCACTAGATATTCCAAGCCCCAGGCAGCCATTGGTCCCCACTATGCAGGCCAAAGACCAGGTGCCAGGTGCCGGAGTTGAAAGGCCTCTGCCAGCGGTCCAGTACAATCCATGTGTGCTGTACAATCCAGGTATGCATGTTTGTGTTGAAATGAAATGTCTATGCCTACTGCACACTGATAGTTGGACTATTTTTTATTTATTTTGAATACCATTTTACTCATCTTGCAGATTTTCCAAGCTTGTCCCATGTGGGCGAGCGGGGCCCAGGCCCCATGTATAGCACCCCAGCCAGATCATACAGCACCCCAGCCAGACCAGGTAAGAGTGGCATGTACTGCTGTGGTGTCTACCTGTCTTGTCTTTATTTAGTTTCCCTCCAAATGCCAGAAGCCAAAGCCAACACCATAAAGTTTCCTGCTAATCCCTTTAGGTTTTCAGTTAGCTCTGTGATTGGCTTTTTTAGATTGAATACCATTTACTCATCTTGCAGATTTTCCGAGCTCATCCCCTGTGAGCGAAAACCATGCGAGCCCAGGCTTCATGTATAGCACCCCAGCCAGACCAGGTAAGAGTGGCATGTACTGCTGTGGTGTTGTGATGCCTACCTGTTAATGTCTTAATTTATTTTCCTTCAAATGCCAGAAGCCAAAGCATGCTGCCAACACCATACAGTTTCCTGCTAATCCCTTTCCTTTATCCCTTTTGTTTTTCAGTTAGGTCTGTGATGCCGTCGCCCAATAAAACGGCTCCAGCACCATTGACTCCATGTACCCCTCTACCTAATCGATGCTGCTCTGCAGATGCTGGTATGGGACTACTTCATGTTGCATGCAGGGATATATTTAGAGTTTCATTTAGTTTTATGTCAATGTACTTATAGCCACATCTGTGTTTATCTAGACTTCCAGAGGTCTGTACATCAGCAGTTCTCAGAGATGCGGGAGCAACTCCGTGAGCTTGCACGGACTGTGAGGGAACTGGCCCAGAGCACGCGGCCTGTGGAGTCTGGAGCCCAGGGAGAAGTGCTGGATGAACTGAACCCTGCCCAAACGGACGAGGAGCTGCAGGTCTGTGAGGCCAGGTTGAAGGACCGGGAACATCAGAGGAAGATGGTGAGTGTCTGCAGGGCAGAACTTTGTCTTATTTTTGCAGTGCAGGGAAGGGTACAGTAAATGACTGTCTTTGTTTTGCAGACACAATACCTAGGTGCCATTGGTGGCAGAGACTTGGCGGACACAGTCCGGCGGGTGCTGTCAGCTGTAGCCACACATGCGGTGTGGAGCGCCTACAGTGTGCACGGGAAGAAGGGGAAGAAGCCACTGAAGAGTATGACACTCTTCAATGTTCTAACACGTAAGAAATGGTTCATATTTTGAATATTTTTTAATACATCGTCTTTGTTCCATGACCGATGTGAATTGAAACCATTACCTTTCTTGATAACTTAAAGGTGCAGTGATGGTCTCCATGCCAAAGGCTACGATGGCGGAGGTGGCCGCCCAGCTGCAGGAGACATTGAAACATGCCCCTGCTAAATGCAGAAGGGTAAGTGATGTCTTTTTTTTTGGTTTCTCCTACCCAGTGACACTGCATGGTTCCAAAGATTGTGTACCACTTTTTTGTGCATGTATGTGCGTTGTGTATTTACGGCCATTTCATTGTGTCTTTAGGTATCTGCAGAAGTCCGCCTGAGCACAGCCCATCAAAGAACAGTCCATCTGAGCACTCCCCAGCATTCTGATGAGGAAGACTTCCCTTCCTACTGCCCCCCAACCCATCTGACACCCACCCGCAGCCCATCTGAGCACAGCCCCCCCCCCCCAGCCCATCTGAGCACAGCCCCCCCCCCCCCAGCCTATCTGAGCACAGCCTGCCATTTTTTTGTAAATAACTTTTTTTGTAAATAACTGTTTTTGTATATTTTTTTTTTAAATCCTTTTTGTTTTTAAAATTGTTTATCATTTGCAGGCCAGACATTGTGTACTTTTTTAATAAAATAAATTGTTCTTGACTGAATGGTGTTGTGTCATAACTTTTGTACCATAATTTTGCTTGCTGCATTGACTATGACATTAATAGGCTCTTTGCACAAGCTACACTACATCCTGACACTCTAGGCGTATTTCTTTCCTGGCCTATACTAGTGGATGGAAGTTATTGATCAGGTGTGCTGCACACAGGATTCATGGCAATTGCTATCCAATAGTATAGGACGGTAAAGAAATATGCCTGTAGAGTTTCAGGAAGTAGTGGAGCTTGTGCAAGGAGCTGATTTGTTTTGTAATGCAAATTATAAATGTAGCCAACGGAAGTGTAGACCACGTTGCAGCAACGTAACAATATATAAACGTGTATACAACGTTGCAGCAATATACATCGAAATCATCGCGGAAATCACAACGTTGTGTGCACATTGCAGGCACGTTGCAGCAACTTGTGTGCAGATACCGCGTTTGCGTTGCATGCACGTTTAACTTGACGTTGAGTGGACCATACAAAAGTCTAAATTGCACGTTTCTGCAACATTGCTGCAACCTGATTGTGTTAGTAGGGAGGGCACGCATCATTATATACATCATCATTAGAACATGTATTCATTAGAACATGTATTCTTGTGGTAGAAATGCTTTTATTGACCTTTTCACATTTTGTGTTTCCATGCCTGGAAAAGCTTTTCTCAAAGAGAGAGAAGTGTCTTAGAGAGCATCTTGACTTTCCATGCGTCCTGAGCGTTTTGGAACAGGATTATTGACCCTATCATGTAGAAGAGCACGCACCATTATAGGACCCATCATTAGAACATGTATTCATTAGAACATGTATTCTTGTGGCGTCCTAAGCGTTTTGGAACAAAATTAATGACCCTATCATGTAGAAGAGCACGCACCATTATAGGACCCATCATTAGAACATGTATTCTTGTGTTAGAAATGCTTTTATTCACCTTTTCACATTCTGTGTTTCCATGCCTGGAAAATACTTTTCTCTGAGAGACAGAAGTGTCTTAGGAACATTCTGACTGTACATGCGTCCTGAGCGTTTTGGAACAAAATTAATGACCCTATCATGTAGAAGAGCACGCACCATTATAGGACCCATCATTAGAACAAGTATTCTTGTGTTAGAAATGCTTTTATTCACCTTTTCACATTCTGTGTTTCCATGCCTGGAAAATACTTTTCTCAGAGAGAGAGGTGTCTTAGGAGCATTTTGACTTTCCATGCGCCCCGATGTATTTTGGTCAAAATGAATGTCTTTCCAATGTAGAATAGCACGCGCTATTATAGAAGTCCTCATTAGAACATGTATTCTCGTGGTAGAGATGCTTTCATTCACCTTTTCACAACTTGTCGTTCCATGTCTTAGGAACATTCTGACTGTACATGCGTCCTGAGCGTTTTGGAACAAAACATTAATGACCCTATCATGTAGCAGGGCACGCACCATTATATACATCATCATTAGAACATGTATTCATTAGAACATGTATTCTTGTGGTATGAATGCTTTTATTCACCTTTTCACATTTTGTGTTTCCATGCCTGGAACAGCTTTTCTCAGAGAGAGAGAAGTGTCTAAGAGAGCATCTTGACTTTCCATGCGTCCTGAGCGTTTTGGAACAGGATTAATGAGCCTATCATGTAGAAGAGCACGCACCATTATAGGACCCATCATTAGAACATGTATTCATTAGAACATGTATTCTTGTGGCGTCCTAAGCGTTTTGGAACAAAATTAATGACCCTATCATGTAGAAGAGCACGCAACATTATAGGACCCATCATTAGAACATGTATTCTTGTGTTAGAAATGCTTTTATTCACCTTTTCACATTCTGTGTTTCCATGCCTGGAAAATACTTTTCTCTGAGAGAGAGAAGTGTCTTAGGAACATTCTGACTGTACATGCGTCCTGAGCGTTTTGGAACAAAATTAATGACCCTATCATGTAGAAGAGCACGCACCATTATAGGACCCATCATTAGAACATGTATTCTTGTGTTAGAAATGCTTTTATTCACCTTTTCACATTCTGTGTTTCCATGCCTGGAAAATACTTTTCTCTGAGAGAGAGAAGTGTCTTAGGAACATTCTGACTGTACATGCGTCCTGAGCGTTTTGGAACAAGATTAAATGACCTTATCATGTAGAAGAGCACGCACCATTATAGGACCCATCATTAGAACATGTATTCTTGTGTTAGAAATGCTTTTATTCACCTTTTCACATTCTGTGTTTCCATGCCTGGAAAATACTTTTCTCAGAGAGAGAGAAGTGTCTTAGGAGCATTTTGACTTTCCATGCGCCCCGATGTATTTTGGTCAAAATGAATGTCTTTCCAATGTAGAATAGCACGCGCTATTATAGAAGTCCTCATTAGAACATGTATTCTCGTGGTAGAGATGCTTTCATTCACCTTTTCACAAATTGTCGTTCCATGTCTTAGGAACATTCTGACTGTACATGCGTCCTGAGCGTTTTGGAACAAAACATTAATGACCCTATCATGTAGCAGGGCACGCACCATTATATACATCATCATTAGAACATGTATTCATTAGAACATGTATTCTTGTGGTATGAATGCTTTTATTCACCTTTTCACATTTTGTGTTTCCATGCCTGGAAAAGCTTTTCTCAGAGAAAGAGAAGTGTCTTAGAGAGCATCTTGACTTTCCGTGCGTCCTGAGCGTTTTGGAACAGGATTAATGACCCTATCATGTAGAAGAGCACGCACCATTATAGGACCCATCATTAGAACATGTATTCATTAGAACATGTATTCTTGTGGCGTCCTAAGCGTTTTGGAACAAAATTAATGACCCTATCATGTAGAAGAGCACGCACCATTATAGGACCCATCATTAGAACATGTATTCTTGTGTTAGAAATGCTTTTATTCACCTTTTCACATTCTGTGTTTCCATGCCTGGAAAATACTTTTCTCTGAGAGAGAGAAGTGTCTTAGGAACATTCTGACTGTACATGCGTCCTGAGCGTTTTGGAACAAGATTAAATGACCTTATCATGTAGAAGAGCACGCACCATTATAGGACCCATCATTAGAACATGTATTCTTGTGTTAGAAATGCTTTTATTCACCTTTTCACATTCTGTGTTTCCATGCCTGGAAAATACTTTTCTCAGAGAGAGAGAAGTGTCTTAGGAGCATTTTGACTTTCCATGCGCCCCGATGTATTTTGGTCAAAATGAATGTCTTTCCAATGTAGAATAGCACGTGCTATTATAGAAGTCCTCATTAGAACATGTATTCTCGTGGTAGAGATGCTTTCATTCACCTTTTCACAACTTGTCGTTCCATGTCTTAGGAACATTCTGACTGTACATGCGTCCTGAGCGTTTTAAAACAAAACATTAATGACCCTATCATGTAGCAGGGCACAAACCATTATATACATCATCATTAGAACATGTATTCATTAGAACATGTATTCTTGTGGCGTCCTAAGCGTTTTGGAACAAAATTAATGACCCTATCATGTAGAAGAGCACGCACCATTATAGGACCCATCATTAGAACAAGTATTCTTGTGTTAGAAATGCTTTTATTCACCTTTTCACATTCTGTGTTTCCATGCCTGGAAAATACTTTTCTCAGAGAGAGAGGTGTCTTAGGAGCATTTTGACTTTCCATGCGCCCCGATGTATTTTGGTCAAAATGAATGTCTTTCCAATGTAGAATAGCACGCGCTATTATAGAAGTCCTCATTAGAACATGTATTCTCGTGGTAGAGATGCTTTCATTCACCTTTTCACAACTTGTCGTTCCATGTCTTAGGAACATTCTGACTGTACATGCGTCCTGAGCGTTTTGGAACAAAACATTAATGACCCTATCATGTAGCAGGGCACGCACCATTATATACATCATCATTAGAACATGTATTCATTAGAACATGTATTCTTGTGGCGTCCTAAGCGTTTTGGAACAAAATTAATGACCCTATCATGTAGAAGAGCACGCACCATTATAGGACCCATCATTAGAACATGTATTCTTCGGTTAGAAATGCTTTTATTCACCTTTTCACATCTTGTGTTTCAATGCCGGGAAAACGCTTTTCTCAGCGAGCGAGAAGTGTCTTACGAACATTCTGACTGTACATGCGTCCTGAGCGTTTTGGAACAAAATTAATGACCCTATCATGTAGAAGAGCACGCACCATTATAGGACCCATCATTAGAACATGTATTCTTATGTTAGAAATGCTTTTATTCACCTTTTCACATTCTGTGTTTCCATGCCTGGAAAATACTTTTCTCTGAGAGAGAGAAGTGTCTTAGGAGCATTTTGACTTTCCATGCGCCCCGATGTATTTTGGTCAAAATGAATGTCTTTCCAATGTAGAATAGCACGCGCTATTATAGAAGTCCTCATTAGAACATGTATTCACGTGGTAGAGATGCTTTCATTCAGCTTTTCACAACTTGTCGTTCCATGTCTTAGGAACATTCTGACTGTACATGCGTCCTGAGCGTTTTGGAACAAAACATTAATGACCCTATCATGTAGCAGCCCTACTAACACAGTGGGTTGCAGCAACGTTGCACATAAGTTGTACTTAGGTAAGTTGCAACGTTACCATCAGGCGATGTTGTGACAACGTCCATCTAAGGTCGAAAATAACTTTACCCTCCTAAGTCTAATTAGACTTTTCTGCAACGTTGCAGAAACATTGGCAATATGGGTCCCTGCAACGTAAATGTACGTTAAATAACGTTGCAGTGACGTTGGATTAAAGTCCTATTAGGCTAGCATTAGGATTGCAATCGGGCTATCCCGTGACGTCACTGCTTGCTTGGTTCACAGTTGAAGTAGGCAGGATTCTTTGCCAAACTGCTCCTGTCTTTTTTTCTTTTTTTAAATTTTCGCTTATATCCTTCATATTGTACTGTATGTTGAGGTTAATAACGCATCTTAGAAATGTTATTGATTGTATATTTCCCTGTTTGTTATAAATTGAATGCTTTTTCATTAATTAAAAAAAAAAGTAGGCAGGATTCTCTATCACTGCGACCCATGGTGGAAATCATGTGTTTAAAGGTGCCATCACCCCGGAATGTAATCAATGAAATAAGAGATTTGACAAATGAATGCTCAATACAGATAAAAACAGAACAACCAATCACACTTCTGACCAAGTGAAATGATTGGAATGACCTGTCAAACTGCCTAATCAACCTGCACACAATTTGATGTTTCTTTTCTAATCTACTAACGGTTTATGCCCCCTTGCTGAAAACAGAGCTGGAGGGAGAGCACCTTTAAATGACACCCTCATGAGCAACTGGACTTTAGTTTTACATTTTCATAGTTACAGCTAATTATTGCAGATATGCCGTGCACAGGTACAAGAGATTACAATGAGAATACACAAGGTTAACCCCAAGCTTTATTTACAATTGGGCATCTAATCAATCGTGTACAACCACAGAAATCCATCATTTTTTTTGTGAACAGGTACAAGACTACAATACTACAGGCTATCCTCAACTGAAGCTTTATTTACAATGTTGTGCACAAATCTGATTAGTCAACATCTGCAATAAACAATAGAAGACATTCTGCCCCATCATTAAACAAGACACAAGAGGATGGCTTTTCTGTTTATAGACCCCATGTAGATTCTACAGCCTGCGTCACTACTAGGGAGTGTTTAGTACTACATTAAAACAATACATTACCTAATTAAACAATGCATTAAAAGAACTGTACCACAAAGGAACCGAGCAAACAGGCTAACCTCACTGTTCACTCAAATGACATGAATGAAATCACAAATTTCCATTATAGTCTCCCAGATAGACCCAGAACAAACCCTTCTCCCAGGTACCCATATATGAATGAGACCACCCCGCCCCCTCGCTATTCAAACAGGTGATTGATTATTTAATTTACATTCATGGTCGTTGTGTGGGCAATCTTGTCCATTGAGCCAACAATTGTGCGTCGTCCCCCTCAATGGACAGCTCGCTACCACACAATCCACTCCACTGGGACTACATGAATCACAGTTGCAGCTTGTCTAGAGGCTCATAGCAAAACATTTCACTGCTCGTTGCACTTGCAGTATGTGAGAAATATATTTGTCATGCGCGGACAGAGGATGATTGAATGGAGCTCTGGCTTGTCCAAAGGCCTTCTAACTCAGTACCTGAAACATCACAGACACACAAAGTTAGTCTTATGAAAGACACAACTCCACAAATCCAGTTTGTATGCATTTTCACCAAATTGGACCCTGTGTGTGTGCGGGGGCGAGGTGTTACCTGTTGTGGTGGTGCTCCATCCCTGAACTACTATGACGGTAGTTCTGCAGATACGAGGGGTCCTCTGGACTTGGCTCCAGGGGCAAGATTCCAAATCTGTAATAATGATCAGCCATCAGTGACATTTGTTCATCATCTAGAGGTGGTTGCATGTGCATGACACTGACTGTGTGTTAGATTAGTGTGAGGAGAGTGAATACAGCATAACCTCCCAGTAGTGTGTGTGTGCGTGCGTGCATGTATGTCTATGTGTGCTTTACCTGACCATGAGGGGGCTGAGCGTGGCAGTGTCTCAAAAGAGAGCATCTTCTCTTGGGTTTGTTCTGGGTCTGGAGAGCAGATTTTGTTCTCTGTAAAGCGCATTGTGTTGCCTCTGGGTATGAAATGCGCTATACAAATAAAGCTTTGATTGATTGATTGATTGATTTTGGTTCCTGATTGTGGGCAGCTGTTATCTACTGTCTCTTGTTGGGCAAATGTGCAAATGTTAGGATTTGCAGTGTCTTATCAAAAACTGTGCAGAAGTCCCAAAAACACTGTGCCTTGTGGCTGCTCAATCTTGATCGCTCTTCTTGTCAGCTGTGATTTTAGTATGAATTTCCTGTCTGCATCTCTCTTCTGAAACCGGAAGGCATGAATCATGAAGGATGTGCATGGGTGATTGAAGAGAGGGGCAGGATTTGCGTAGACAAGGCAAAGAGCCATGTTGTCGTCGTCTGCAGGGATTCCAACAACTTCCACACACTGTTCATCCTCTGTGATGAATGCACGGTCCTTCTCCTGGCTTGACCTTTTCACGTTGTGTGGTTTGACATGCATGTTGAAATTCCTTTCCTGCAGTCTTTTAGCCACCTGCTTGATGGGATTGTTTCCAGACCGCACCAGCCGCTTGACGCCATGAAGGTAGTTTTCAAACTGGAATGCACTGCAGTTGTCCAGTCCGCCATATTTCTCTGCCTCAGCAGTAATGTGAACCAAACTGTGCAGATTGTACACCATGAAGTCATCGCCGTAGAGGAGTCTAGCTTGCGCAACAAAGTACTTCAGAAGCTCGTGGGCGTAGGTACTGTAGACTTTCAGGAGTTTTGGACACGCCAGAATGCCCATAGCGACACTGAACACCATGAAGTGTTTGTATAGTCTATCATCCAGAAGACCTTTCAGCACAAGTTTTCCAGTGTAGAGCATGAACTGGCGGAATTCTGTTGCTTTCCATCTCTCCACATGCTCAATCGATCGAGGCGACCTTGCAAAGTCTGATGGGATGCTGTTCTTGAGCTCACGCATTCTGTCGCCAAGTAATCCACATTGCTGGGCAGACATTCTGACACTTCGCTTTCCTTTTCTGGTCCAGGTGAGGAGCAGTTTCTTCATAACCCCAAGGCAACTCTGGTGCATGTAATCAATGGGGAATGCTGCAACCATGTCAATCGGCAAATCGGATAGTGGGGTGTCACCTCGATGGTGTAGCTCTTGCGTTTTGTTTCTAAAGGAGTGATTGTCCCTCAGAATCAGGCCATCTACTTTTGGGAATGTGACTCGACCAGTCACATAAGCACCCTCCTGCTCACACTTGTCACATCCATAATACCCAGTGCAGTATTTCGTGTTCCTCACAAGTGCGCGGGCAGGAGCATCACAGACAATGCATCGGACTTTAACCTGGAGCCTCTTGCCCCTGAACAGAAGGCCATTACTCATCGCAGCATTCAGGTCGGCAACCACCTCGTTCAAAAAGTCCAAGTCTTTGGGTTTGCTGTCCCCAGCAATGAGAACTATAGGGAAGATCTTGACAGGATGAAGCTGGACAGCGCAGAGAACAGGCCACATACTTTGGCCTGAACTTTTGAACAGTGGTAGGCCATCCACATTAATGGACAATTCAACCTCTGTGATGTTTTCAAAATCTCCATGTGGGTATTGCTCAAGTGTATCACGTAACTGCTTTTCAAGTGAAAGATGTATGTACTCCATCTCTGACCTCTTCTCAACAATAATGTCTCTGGGTGTTTGCATTACTGTACGGCTGGAGGAAGGCAGTTCTTGGTGGCCATGTTTTTGCAAGATCTTGAGCAATGCATCCAGGGCATTGAGCTTGACTTGGTATGCATTTGTCCAGTCCCGCAATTCCTCACGCAGAGAGGCCGAATGATCAGAGTCTGTATCCTCTTGGGAATGTTCTGAGTCATCTTCGCGGTGATGATCCGAGTCATCCTCTCGCAGATGATCCGAGTCATCCTCTCTGCTGCCTGGAAGGGCGTCTTCATCCAAGCCAGGGACATCAATTCTCACCATCTCATCATCCTCCTCTCTGCTGCCTGTAAGGGCGTCTTCATCCAAGTCAGGGACATCAAATCTTGCAATCTCTTCATGATTATTATAGCTCTCCGCAGTGCCATCTATGGATTGCATGTGGCTGTGTTCAGCATTGTGGAGGGGCCGTTGAAACTCCCTAAGTTCCTTGAACATTTTGTGTCCAGCTCTCCAATGCCTTCTATACCGATTCCTTCTCTGTCTCCTTTCTTCCAAGTCCATCCTATAAAAAACACAAAAAAACAGAAGAGCCCTTTTAGAAATCTCAACATAACTGACAGACAATAGTGATTGTTTAGATGTGGGTGTTGAGTGTTGCGATATTTGATTTTAGTATACACGGTAGTTCCGGAAGTGGGGGGACAACGCATTGTTATGAACGGTGTTTCTGTACGTTCAGCCACCTACGACATGCTTGCTTTTTAATACATAAACAAACCTCTACGCATATTTAGAGTGTCCCTGTGGACAAATATCAACCCAGTGCATACTATTCAAAAGTCAATCCTTGTAAATATATTGCTAGCCGGCTAGTTATAGCTTATATGGCCAACAACACGTCGCGTAGCAGTGACGCGCCATACCCACAGACACAACGACGCTATTGTTAGCTTTTGCTAGGCGGCTAGCAATATTTTCAAGGCGAGTGACTTTTGTATATTACACAGTTGGTTGATGGCGATAACTATGGAATACGTCAACAGGGACAATGCAAATATGAGGAAAAGTGTAATTAAATCAGAAAAAAACAAACACAGTTTATGTCGGAGGTGGCCAAAAGTACACAATCTTACTGAACTGAACTCCAACACAAAGCCATGATGGCGGCGTATACATGAACTGCATGGTTTGACCAGCCAATTTTAGGCTGGCTAGCTTTAAAAGGCTTGCCAGTGATACGAATTCGAAGGCGTTACTACCGTGTGTATGAAAAACATTACATCTGTTAATGCAGTGGGCAACAATAGTTAAAAACACAGGGGTGCTAACGTTAGCTTCAATGCCAGCCTGTCTGTTGTTTGCCCGCCCGGATAACAGAAAACGTATAACGTTAGCAGGTTACTGCAGGTTAAAATATTCCTAGCCGGCTAACCAGCTATACTGTAGCTGGTTAATGCACACTGTACTGACCTGAATTCAATAGTAGTAGTTGTTGTTGTTGTTGTTCGTCTTCTTCTCTGTATGGTAGCGAGCGAGGCGCTGTTTCAGATGTAGGCGAGAAGAAGACGAATTTTAAAGCGCCGGACATCCGCTTGCATCGGTCTGGTGGGATCATATTGGCTAACGTGTACTGTAGTTGTACTGTCATTGGTCACGTTTTAACAAATAACTGGCCAATGGCTCGGCGACTGAGGATTCAGGTGGGGGATTTAAACCCCCAGACGACGAAGAAAAATACAGAGAGACGCAGACGAAGAAGAGAGAAGACGCAAACACGAAGAGAAAGACACAAAGACGAAGACAAAGACGACTAATTACTTTTACCGTTTCTTCGAAAAATGACTTCAAGGTAAGAGCGCACTAAGTTACATTTGTACATTACCAGCGCAGGCCTGCGTTAAAATCCACGTTAGCTAACGTTAGGTTTTCAGACACAAAGCTAACTAGGTACTCTAAAATGGCCGCTGGACTGAGGGAAATGTGAATTGTTTGTTTGTTTGTTCGACTGCTGAATTTGAGACTCACGTTGGGAGCTCGCTCGTGTCAGGCTTTCTAAGGCCATCACGAATCTTAGGCTAATTTTACATAGGCAACAGTGAAGGCGAAGCCAAGATAATGCTTTATATATTTGCCATTTGTCTGTAAAGTGGGAGACTGCCACCCACGAGGTAATCGCGGTGCCTAAACTAGCTGTTGTTTCCCACACTGATGATTAGCCGCCATTGACCGCATCTGTCCTGGGCAGATGCCGGCAAAGAATAAAAAAAAAAAAAAAGGATAGAATAGTGGCGTGTCACTAATTACTTATCGGCTGTAATGAATTGTTGTTTTAGTCGCTTCTTCCCCTCTGCCTACTTTCCCATAGGGTCCTTATGTGTTTATAACCTTGATTCTTTTTGTTTATTGGTGCGGACTGTATTGCAGTGTGGAGTTTCTGGGGGAGGACACTGTGTCGGTTGTCCCAGTATCCTGGCTCTCCAAAAAGGATGGGGTAAGAACATGTTTGTGTGAACAATGTTTCTGATTGGTGTGCTTTCATATATATTTCAATAGTACAGGGAAGCGGGTACTAACATGGTTTCACTCACAGTTGCAGATGTGTTCCTGGCCGATGAACAAAGTCAGCCAACGGATAAAGAGCTGCGTGGAACCTAACCCTGGCTGGGCGCTCCACAGAGTCCGGGTTTTCCCCAAGTCCACAACTGGTACTGTTTGCATTTTAAGCTGTTAAAAAATACTGACGGGGGGGAAAAAGATCATGACTCATTATTCTGAGGAAAAAGGATGGCTGAAATGTATTGATTATGGTACTTTATGCACACAGATCATTACGAAGGTGTCAGGCTCATGGCAAAAGTCTTTGAGCAGCAGTCGTCGATGGACGAGTGCCAGGACGTTAGAAAGAGACGGCGCAACACGCGCTATCACTCCAGTGACGAAGGTAATATACTAAAGTGCATTCAACAGTCCCAAAAGAGTAGTACTTTTGAAATCGAGTAATCTGAGCTAATTTACTGATATTCCACTAGATATTCCAAGCCCCAGGCAGCCATTGGTCCCCACTATGCAGGCCAAAGACCAGGTGCCAGGTGCCGGAGTTGAAAGGCCTCTGCCAGCGGTCCAGTACAATCCATGTGTGCTGTACAATCCAGGTATGCATGTTTGTGTTGAAATGAAATGTCTATGCCTACTGCACACTGATAGTTGGACTATTTTTTATTTATTTTGAATACCATTTTACTCATCTTGCAGATTTTCCAAGCTTGTCCCATGTGGGCGAGCGGGGCCCAGGCCCCATGTATAGCACCCCAGCCAGATCATACAGCACCCCAGCCAGACCAGGTAAGAGTGGCATGTACTGCTGTGGTGTCTACCTGTCTTGTCTTTATTTAGTTTCCCTCCAAATGCCAGAAGCCAAAGCCAACACCATAAAGTTTCCTGCTAATCCCTTTAGGTTTTCAGTTAGCTCTGTGATTGGCTTTTTTAGATTGAATACCATTTACTCATCTTGCAGATTTTCCGAGCTCATCCCCTGTGAGCGAAAACCATGCGAGCCCAGGCTTCATGTATAGCACCCCAGCCAGACCAGGTAAGAGTGGCATGTACTGCTGTGGTGTTGTGATGCCTACCTGTTAATGTCTTAATTTATTTTCCTTCAAATGCCAGAAGCCAAAGCATGCTGCCAACACCATACAGTTTCCTGCTAATCCCTTTCCTTTATCCCTTTTGTTTTTCAGTTAGGTCTGTGATGCCGTCGCCCAATAAAACGGCTCCAGCACCATTGACTCCATGTACCCCTCTACCTAATCGATGCTGCTCTGCAGATGCTGGTATGGGACTACTTCATGTTGCATGCAGGGATATATTTAGAGTTTCATTTAGTTTTATGTCAATGTACTTATAGCCACATCTGTGTTTATCTAGACTTCCAGAGGTCTGTACATCAGCAGTTCTCAGAGATGCGGGAGCAACTCCGTGAGCTTGCACGGACTGTGAGGGAACTGGCCCAGAGCACGCGGCCTGGGGAGTCTGGAGCCCAGGGAGAAGTGCTGGATGTACTGAACCCTGCCCAAACGGACGAGGAGCTGCAGGTCTGTGAGGCCAGGTTGAAGGACCGGGAACATCAGAGGAAGATGGTGAGTGTCTGCAGGGCAGAACTTTGTCTTATTTTTGCAGTGCAGGGAAGGGTACAGTAAATGACTGTCTTTGTTTTGCAGACACAATACCTAGGTGCCATTGGTGGCAGAGACTTGGCGGACACAGTCCGGCGGGTGCTGTCAGCTGTAGCCACACATGCGGTGTGGAGCGCCTACAGTGTGCACGGGAAGAAGGGGAAGAAGCCACTGAAGAGTATGACACTCTTCAATGTTCTAACACGTAAGAAATGGTTCATATTTTGAATATTTTTTAATACATCGTCTTTGTTCCATGACCGATGTGAATTGAAACCATTACCTTTCTTGATAACTTAAAGGTGCAGTGATGGTCTCCATGCCAAAGGCTACGATGGCGGAGGTGGCCGCCCAGCTGCAGGAGACATTGAAACATGCCCCTGCTAAATGCAGAAGGGTAAGTGATGTCTTTTTTTTTGGTTTCTCCTACCCAGTGACACTGCATGGTTCCAAAGATTGTGTACCACTTTTTTGTGCATGTATGTGCGTTGTGTATTTACGGCCATTTCATTGTGTCTTTAGGTATCTGCAGAAGTCCGCCTGAGCACAGCCCATCAAAGAACAGTCCATCTGAGCACTCCCCAGCATTCTGATGAGGAAGACTTCCCTTCCTACTGCCCCCCAACCCATCTGACACCCACCCGCAGCCCATCTGAGCACAGCCCCCCCCCCCCAGCCCATCTGAGCACAGCCCCCCCCCCCCCAGCCTATCTGAGCACAGCCTGCCATTTTTTTGTAAATAACTTTTTTTGTAAATAACTGTTTTTGTATTTTTTTTTTTTAAATCCTTTTTGTTTTTAAAATTGTTTATCATTTGCAGGCCAGACATTGTGTACTTTTTTAATAAAATAAATTGTTCTTGACTGAATGGTGTTGTGTCATAACTTTTGTACCATAATTTTGCTTGCTGCATTGACTATGACATTAATAGGCTCTTTGCACAAGCTACACTACATCCTGACACTCTAGGCGTATTTCTTTCCTGGCCTATACTAGTGGATGGAAGTTATTGATCAGGTGTGCTGCACACAGGATTCATGGCAATTGCTATCCAATAGTATAGGACGGTAAAGAAATATGCCTGTAGAGTTTCAGGAAGTAGTGGAGCTTGTGCAAGGAGCTGATTTGTTTTGTAATGCAAATTATAAATGTAGCCAACGGAAGTGTAGACCACGTTGCAGCAACGTAACAATATATAAACGTGTATACAACGTTGCAGCAATATACATCGAAATCATCGCGGAAATCACAACGTTGTGTGCACATTGCAGGCACGTTGCAGCAACTTGTGTGCAGATACCGCGTTTGCGTTGCATGCACGTTTAACTTGACGTTGAGTGGACCATACAAAAGTCTAAATTGCACGTTTCTGCAACATTGCTGCAACCTGATTGTGTTAGTAGGGAGGGCACGCATCATTATATACATCATCATTAGAACATGTATTCATTAGAACATGTATTCTTGTGGTAGAAATGCTTTTATTGACCTTTTCACATTTTGTGTTTCCATGCCTGGAAAAGCTTTTCTCAAAGAGAGAGAAGTGTCTTAGAGAGCATCTTGACTTTCCATGCGTCCTGAGCGTTTTGGAACAGGATTATTGACCCTATCATGTAGAAGAGCACGCACCATTATAGGACCCATCATTAGAACATGTATTCATTAGAACATGTATTCTTGTGGCGTCCTAAGCGTTTTGGAACAAAATTAATGACCCTATCATGTAGAAGAGCACGCACCATTATAGGACCCATCATTAGAACATGTATTCTTGTGTTAGAAATGCTTTTATTCACCTTTTCACATTCTGTGTTTCCATGCCTGGAAAATACTTTTCTCTGAGAGACAGAAGTGTCTTAGGAACATTCTGACTGTACATGCGTCCTGAGCGTTTTGGAACAAAATTAATGACCCTATCATGTAGAAGAGCACGCACCATTATAGGACCCATCATTAGAACAAGTATTCTTGTGTTAGAAATGCTTTTATTCACCTTTTCACATTCTGTGTTTCCATGCCTGGAAAATACTTTTCTCAGAGAGAGAGGTGTCTTAGGAGCATTTTGACTTTCCATGCGCCCCGATGTATTTTGGTCAAAATGAATGTCTTTCCAATGTAGAATAGCACGCGCTATTATAGAAGTCCTCATTAGAACATGTATTCTCGTGGTAGAGATGCTTTCATTCACCTTTTCACAACTTGTCGTTCCATGTCTTAGGAACATTCTGACTGTACATGCGTCCTGAGCGTTTTGGAACAAAACATTAATGACCCTATCATGTAGCAGGGCACGCACCATTATATACATCATCATTAGAACATGTATTCATTAGAACATGTATTCTTGTGGTATGAATGCTTTTATTCACCTTTTCACATTTTGTGTTTCCATGCCTGGAACAGCTTTTCTCAGAGAGAGAGAAGTGTCTAAGAGAGCATCTTGACTTTCCATGCGTCCTGAGCGTTTTGGAACAGGATTAATGAGCCTATCATGTAGAAGAGCACGCACCATTATAGGACCCATCATTAGAACATGTATTCATTAGAACATGTATTCTTGTGGCGTCCTAAGCGTTTTGGAACAAAATTAATGACCCTATCATGTAGAAGAGCACGCAACATTATAGGACCCATCATTAGAACATGTATTCATTAGAACATGTATTCTTGTGGCGTCCTAAGCGTTTTGGAACAAAATTAATGACCCTATCATGTAGAAGAGCACGCACCATTATAGGACCCATCATTAGAACATGTATTCTTGTGTTAGAAATGCTTTTATTCACCTTTTCACATTCTGTGTTTCCATGCCTGGAAAATACTTTTCTCTGAGAGAGAGAAGTGTCTTAGGAACATTCTGACTGTACATGCGTCCTGAGCGTTTTGGAACAAAATTAATGACCCTATCGTGTAGAAGAGCACGCACCATTATAGGACCCATCATTAGGGGCCAGGCAGCGTAGCTGCCGGAACCCTATTGTATTTGCCTATATTATTATTATTATTATTATTATTCTCCTTCCACTGAAGTCTAACTTCCCATGGACAAAAAATCACCAAAATTTGCACATAGCTCCAGTACTATATCCAAAGTCCTCAACCTGCATTGTAGGTCAATAAACCTGAAGGTGGCGCTACAGCAACAGTCTAAAGTTTAAAACTTAAAAAAATCATAACAAATCAGCCATAGGTGCTATCACTGTAAAACCACCACGTGAATGTAGTCCCAAGTGAGACAAAACCTTCATACACTTTGACCTTGCAGGAATTTTGAAGTCCATCACTCTGATTTCTTCATAAACTGTAAAACCTATCAAACATATCTCCTCCCACATTTTTTGTTCAATTGACACCAAAATTAATATACTGTATCTACAGACTGTCCTTACCAAAGGATCCTCACAGATTTTTGAAATATGAAAAATTGAGCCCACAGCACATCAAAAGGTTTCACTGTTAACAGTTTTGTATACAGTTCCTATTAATTCTCGCCAAATCAATGTCTGATCATCCTCATAAAAAGTGACAACATTGGCCACATATCCAAGATGTAGTATGATTTTTTTCAGAATTTTATCTCAAGAATTGAATTTTTAAAAATATGTTTAATTCTGTCCTCTGAAACCAACACTTCATACAGAGAAAACTACGTTACCCACAATCCAACGCAAGCTCAACGAATCGGAGACATCGCTGTTGGCAACACTACCCAACCCCCGCCGAGGATTACAATGACTAAATCGATTGATTGGCAACTGACTGAGTACACAGCGGCTGAAGTTAATGTTCAATTATGAAAAAAAAGCTAACAAAACCTGTAACCCACATTTTTCAATCAATTAACACTAAAGTTGCTACACTGGATCTTCAAACTGTCATTCACAAACTCATTGACCAGATTATTGAATTATCAAAATTGATCTTACAATGCATGAAAATGTTTTACTTATTATTATTATTCTCCATCTTCCACTGAAGTCTAACTTCCCGTGGACAAAAAATCACCAAAATTTGCACAAAGCTCCAGTACTATACCCAAAGTCCTCAACCTGCATTGTAGGTCAATAAACCTGAAGGTGGCGCTACAGCAACAGTCTAAAGTTTAAAACTTTAAAAAAAATCATAACAAATCAGCCATAGGTGCTATCACTGTAAAACCACCACGTGAATGTAGTCCCAAGTGAGACAAAACTTTCATACACTCTGACCTTGCAGGAATATTGAAGTCCATCACTCAGATTTTTTCATAAACTGTAAAACCTATCAAACCTATCTCCTCCCACATTTTTGTTCAATTGACACCAAAATTGATCTACTGTATCTTCAGACTGTCCTTAACAAATGATCCTCACAGATTTTTGAAATATGAAAAATGGAGCCCACAGCACATCAAAAGGTTTTACTGTTAACAGTTCTGTATACAGTTCCTATTAATTCTCGCTCGTCTGATCATCCTCATAAAAAGTGACAACATTGGCCACATATCCAAGATGTAGTGTGATTTATTTCAGAATTTTATCTCAAAAATTGAATTTTAAAAAATATGTTTAATTCTGTCCTCTGAAACCAACACTTCATACAGAGAAAACTACGTTACCCACAATCCAACGCAAGCTCCACGAATCTGAGACATCGCTGTTGGCAACCCTACCCCACCCCCGCCGAGGATTACAATGACTAAATCGATTGATTGGCAACTGACTGAGTACACAGCTGCTGAAGTTAATGTTCAATTATGAAAAAAAAGCTAACAAAACCTGTAACCCACATTTTTCAATCAATAAACACTAAAGTTGCTACACTGGATCTTCAAACTGTCATTCACAAACTCATTGACCAGATTATTGAATTATCATAATTGATCTTACAATGCATCAAAATGTTTTACTTAATATTATTATTCTCCATCTTCCACTGAAGTCTAACTTCCTGTGGACAAAAAATCACCAACATTTGCACATAGCTCCAGTACTATACCCAAAGTCCTCAACCTGCATTGTAGGTCAATAAAGCTGAAGGTGGCGCTACAGCAACAGTCTAAAGTTTAAAACTTTAAAAAATCATAACAAATCAGCCATAGGTGCCATCACTGTAAAACCACCACATGAATGTAGTCCCAAGTGAGACAAAACTTTCATCCACTCTGACCTTGCAGGAATTTTGAAGTCCATCACTCTGATTTTTTCATAAACTGTAAAACCTATCAAACCTATCTTCTCCCACATTTTTTGTTCAACTGACACCAAAATTGATATACTGTATCTTCAGACGGTCCGTACCAAAGTATCCTCACAGATTATTGAAATATGAAAAATTGAGCCCACAGCACATCAAAAGGTTTTACTGTAAACAGTTCTATATACAGTTCCTATAAATTCTCGCCAAATTAATGTCTGATCATCCTCATAAAAAGTGACAACATTGGCCACATATCCAAGATGTAGTGTGATTTATTTCAGAATTCTATCTCAAAAATTGAATTTTTAAAAATATGTTTAATTCTGTCCTCTGAAACCAACACTACATACAGAGAAAACTACATTACCCACAATCCAACGCAAGCTCCAGAGACATCGCTGTTGGCAACCCTACCCAGCCCCCGCCGAGGATTACAATGACTAAATCGATTGATTGGCAACTGACTGAGTACACAGCTGCTGAAGTTAATGTTCAATTATGAAGAAAAGCAAATAAAACCTGTACAAATTAATAAACATATCTCATCCCACATTTTTCAATCAAATAACACCACACAACTTGCTCCACTGGATGTTCAGACTGTAATTCACAAACTCATTGACCAGATTGTTGAATTATCAAAATCGAGCTTACAATGCATCAAAATGTTTTACAAATGTTTTACGATACGATATGAATGTACAAAATTAACATTGGAATGTCAACTTTCTTGTTGTCCTCCTATTTGCTCGCTTATTGCTCCTAAACTTGTCGGAAATTGCCTGGCCCCGCCTCATCGCTGCGAAGCAGCTTTAATTAGAACATGTATTCTTGTGTTAGAAATGCTTTTATTCACCTTTTCACATTCTGTGTTTCCATGCCTGGAAAATACTTTTCTCTGAGAGAGAGAAGTGTCTTAGGAACATTCTGACTGTACATGCGCCCTGAGCGTTTTGGAACAAAATTAATGACCCTATCATGTAGAAGAGCACGCACCATTATAGGACCCATCATTAGAACATGTATTCTTGTGTTAGAAATGCTTTTATTCACCTTTTCACATTCTGTGTTTCCATGCCTGGAAAATACTTTTCTCTGAGAGAGAGAAGTGTCTTAGGAACATTCTGACTGTACATGCGTCCTGAGCGTTTTGGAACAAAACATTAATGACCCTATCATGTAGCAGGGCACGCACCATTATATACATCATCATTAGAACATGTATTCATTAGAACATGTATTCTTGTGGTATGAATGCTTTTATTCACCTTTTCACATTTTGTGTTTCCATGCCTGGAACAGCTTTTCTCAGAGAGAGAGGTGTCTTAGGAGCATTTTGACTTTCCATGCGCCCCGATGTATTTTGGTCAAAATGAATGTCTTTCCAATGTAGAATAGCACGCGCTATTATAGAAGTCCTCATTAGAACATGTATTCTCGTGGTAGAGATGCTTTCATTCACCTTTTCACAACTTGTCGTTCCATGTCTTAGGAACATTCTGACTGTACATGCGTCCTGAGCGTTTTGGAACAAAACATTAATGACCCTATCATGTAGCAGGGCACGCACCATTATATACATCATCATTAGAACATGTATTCATTGGAACATGTATTCTTGTGGTATGAATGCTTTTATTCACCTTTTCACATTTTGTGTTTCCATGCCTGGAACAGCTTTTCTCAGAGAGAGAGAAGTGTCTAAGAGAGCATCTTGACTCTCCATGCGTCCTGAGCGTTTTGGAACAGGATTAATGACCCTATCATGTAGAAGAGCACGCACCATTATAGGACCCATCATTAGAACATGTATTCATTAGAACATGTATTCTTGTGGCGTCCTAAGCGTTTTGGAACAAAATTAATGACCCTATCATGTAGAAGAGCACGCACCATTATAGGACCCATCATTAGAACATGTATTCTTGTGTTAGAAATGCTTTTATTCACCTTTTCACATTCTGTGTTTCCATGCCTGGAAAATACTTTTCTCAGAGAGAGAGGTGTCTTAGGAGCATTTTGACTTTCCATGCGCCCCGATGTATTTTGGTCAAAATGAATGTCTTTCCAATGTAGAATAGCACGCGCTATTATAGAAGTCCTCATTAGAACATGTATTCTCGTGGTAGAGATGCTTTCATTCACCTTTTCACAACTTGTCGTTCCATGTCTTAGGAACATTCTGACTGTACATGCGTCCTGAGCGTTTTGGAACAAAACATTAATGACCCTATCATGTAGCAGGGCACGCACCATTATATACAGTACATCATCATTAGAACATGTATTCATTAGAACATGTATTCTTGTGGTATGAATGCTTTTATTCACCTTTTCACATTTTGTGTTTCCATGCCTGGAACAGCTTTTCTCAGAGAGAGAGAAGTGTCTAAGAGAGCATCTTGACTTTCCATGCGTCCTGAGCGTTTTGGAACAGGATTAATGACCCTATCATGTAGAAGAGCACGCACCATTATAGGACCCATCATTAGAACATGTATTCATTAGAACATGTATTCTTGTGGCGTCCTAAGCGTTTTGGAACAAAATTAATGACCCTATCATGTAGAAGAGCACGCACCATTATAGGACCCATCATTAGAACATGTATTCTTCGGTTAGAAATGCTTTTATTCACCTTTTCACATCTTGTGTTTCAATGCCGGTAAAACGCTTTTCTCAGTGAGCGAGCAGTGTCTTAGGAACATTCTGACTGTACATGCGCCCTGAGCGTTTTGGAACAAAATTAATGACCCTATCATGTAGAAGAGCACGCACCATTATAGGACCCATCATTAGAACAGGTATTCTTCGGTTAGAAATGCTTTTATTCACCTTTTCACATCTTGTGTTTCAATGCCGGGAAAACGCTTTTCTCAGCGAGCGAGAAGTGTCTTAGGAACATTCTGACTGTACATGCGTCCTGAGCGTTTTGGAACAAAATTAATGACCCTATCATGTAGAAGAGCACGCACCATTATAGGACCCATCATTAGAACATGTATTCTTGTGTTAGAAATGCTTTTATTCACCTTTTCACATTCTGTGTTTCCATGCCTGGAAAATACTTTTCTCAGAGAGAGAGGTGTCTTAGGAGCATTTTGACTTTCCATGCGCCCCGATGTATTTTGGTCAAAATGAATGTCTTTCCAATGTAGAATAGCACGCGCTATTATAGAAGTCCTCATTAGAACATGTATTCTCGTGGTAGAGATGCTTTCATTCACCTTTTCACAACTTGTCGTTCCATGTCTTAGGAACATTCTGACTGTACATGCGTCCTGAGCGTTTTGGAACAAAACATTAATGACCCTATCATGTAGCAGGGCACGCACCATTATATACATCATCATTAGAACATGTATTCATTAGAACATGTATTCTTGTGGTATGAATGCTTTTATTCACCTTTCCACATTTTGTGTTTCCATGCCTGGAACAGCTTTTCTCAGAGAGAGAGAAGTGTCTAAGAGAGCATCTTGACTTTCCATGCGTCCTGAGCGTTTTGGAACAGGATTAATGACCCTATCATGTAGAAGAGCACGCACCATTATAGGACCCATCATTAGAACATGTATTCATTAGAACATGTATTCTTGTGGCGTCCTAAGCGTTTTGGAACAAAATAAATGACCCTATCATGTAGAAGAGCACGCACCATTATAGGACCCATCATTAGAACATGTATTCTTCGGTTAGAAATGCTTTTATTCACCTTTTCACATCTTGTGTTTCAATGCCGGGAAAACGCTTTTCTCAGCGAGCGAGAAGTGTCTTAGGAACATTCTGACTGTACATGCGCCCTGAGCGTTTTGGAACAAAATTAATGACCCTATCATGTAGAAGAGCACGCACCATTATAGGACCCATCATTAGAACATGTATTCTTGTGTTAGAAATGCTTTTATTCACCTTTTCACATTCTGTGTTTCCATGCCTGGAAAATACTTTTCTCAGAGAGAGAGGTGTCTTAGGAGCATTTTGACTTTCCATGCGCCCCGATGTATTTTGGTCAAAATGAATGTCTTTCCAATGTAGAATAGCACGCGCTATTATAGAAGTCCTCATTAGAACATGTATTCTCGTGGTAGAGATGCTTTCATTCACCTTTTCAAAACTTGTCGTTCAATGTCTTAGGAACATTCTGACTGTACATGCGTCCTGAGCGTTTTGGAACAAAACATTAATGACCCTATCATGTAGCAGGGCACGCACCATTATATACATCATCATTAGAACATGTATTCATTAGAACATGTATTCTTGTGGTATGAATGCTTTTATTCACCTTTTCACATTTTGTGTTTCCATGCCTGGAACAGCTTTTCTCAGAGAGAGAGAAGTGTCTAAGAGAGAATCTTGACTCTCCATGCGTCCTGAGCGTTTTGGAACAGGATTAATGACCCTATCATGTAGAAGAGCACGCACCATTATAGGACCCATCATTAGAACATGTATTCATTAGAACATGTATTCTTGTGGCGTCCTAAGCGTTTTGGAACAAAATTAATGACCCTATCATGTAGAAGAGCACGCACCATTATAGGACCCATCATTAGAACATGTATTCTTGTGTTAGAAATGCTTTTATTCACCTTTTCACATTCTGTGTTTCCATGCCTGGAAAATACTTTTCTCTGAGAGAGAGAAGTGTCTTAGGAACATTCTGACTGTACATGCGTCCTGAGCGTTTTGGAACAAGATTAAATGACCCTATCATGTAGAAGAGCACGCACCATTATAGGACCCATCATTAGAACATGTATTCTTCGGTTAGAAATGCTTTTATTCACCTTTTCACATCTTGTGTTTCAATGCCGGGAAAACGCTTTTCTCAGCGAGCGAGAAGTGTCTTAGGAACATTCTTACTGTACATGCGTCCTGAGCGTTTTGGAACAAAATTAATGACCCTATCATGTAGAAGAGCACGCACCATTATAGGACCCATCATTAGAACATGTATTCTTGTGTTAGAAATGCTTTTATTCACCTTTTCACATTCTGTGTTTCCATGCCTGGAAAATACTTTTCTCAGACAGAGAGGTGTCTTAGGAGCATTTTGACTTTCCATGCGCCCCGATGTATTTTGGTCAAAATGAATGTCTTTCCAATGTAGAATAGCACGCGCTATTATAGAAGTCCTCATTAGAACATGTTTTCTCGTGGTAGAGATGCTTTCATTCACCTTTTCACAACTTGTCGTTCCATGTCTTAGGAACATTCTGACTGTACATGCGTCCTGAGCGTTTTGGAACAAAACATTAATGACCCTATCATGTAGCAGGGCACGCACCATTATATACATCATCATTAGAACATGTATTCATTAGAACATGTATTCTTGTGGTATGAATGCTTTTATTCACCTTTTCACATTTTGTGTTTCCATGCCTGGAACAGCTTTTCTCAGAGAGAGAGAAGTGTCTAAGAGAGCATCTTGACTTTCCATGCGTCCTGAGCGTTTTGGAACAGGATTAATGACCCTATCATGTAGAAGAGCACGCACCATTATAGGACCCATCATTAGAACATGTATTCATTAGAACATGTATTCTTGTGGCGTCCTAAGCGTTTTGGAACAAAATAAATGACCCTATCATGTAGAAGAGCACGCACCATTATAGGACCCATCATTAGAACATGTATTCTTCGGTTAGAAATGCTTTTATTCACCTTTTCACATCTTGTGTTTCAATGCCGGTAAAACGCTTTTCTCAGTGAGCGAGCAGTGTCTTAGGAACATTCTGACTGTACATGCGTCCTGAGCGTTTTGGAACAAAATGAATGACCCTATCATGTAGAAGAGCACGCACCATTATAGGACCCATCATTAGAACAGGTATTCTTCGGTTAGAAATGCTTTTATTCACCTTTTCACATCTTGTGTTTCAATGCCGGGAAAACGCTTTTCTCAGCGAGCGAGAAGTGTCTTAGGAACATTCTGACTGTACATGCGTCCTGAGCGTTTTGGAACAAAATTAATGACCCTATCATGTAGAAGAGCACGCACCATTATAGGACCCATCATTAGAACATGTATTCTTGTGTTAGAAATGCTTTTATTCACCTTTTCACATTCTGTGTTTCCATGCCTGGAAAATACTTTTCTCAGAGAGAGAGGTGTCTTAGGAGCATTTTGACTTTCCATGCGCCCCGATGTATTTTGGTCAAAATGAATGTCTTTCCAATGTAGAATAGCACGCGCTATTATAGAAGTCCTCATTAGAACATGTATTCTCGTGGTAGAGATGCTTTCATTCACCTTTTCACAACTTGTCGTTCCATGTCTTAGGAACATTCTGACTGTACATGCGTCCTGAGCGTTTTGGAACAAAACATTAATGACCCTATCATGTAGGAGGGCACGCACCATTATATACATCATCATTAGAACATGTATTCATTAGAACATGTATTCTTGTGGTATGAATGCTTTTATTCACCTTTCCACATTTTGTGTTTCCATGCCTGGAACAGCTTTTCTCAGAGAGAGAGAAGTGTCTAAGAGAGCATCTTGACTTTCCATGCGTCCTGAGCGTTTTGGAACAGGATTAATGACCCTATCATGTAGAAGAGCACGCACCATTATAGGACCCATCATTAGAACATGTATTCATTAGAACATGTATTCTTGTGGTGTCCTAAGCGTTTTGGAACAAAATTAATGACCCTATCATGTAGAAGAGCACGCACCATTATAGGACCCATCATTAGAACATGTATTCTTGTGTTAGAAATGCTTTTATTCACCTTTTCACATTCTGTGTTTCAATGCCGGGAAAATACTTTTCTCAGAGAGAGAGGTGTCTTAGCACCAAGTTTTGAAAAGGTGAATGAAAGCATCTCTACCACGAGAATACATGTTCTAATGAGGACTTCTATAATAGCGCGTGCTATTCTACATTGGAAAGACATACATTTTGACCAAAATACATCGGGGCGCATGGAAAGTCAAAATGCTCCTAAGACACTTCTCTCTCTCTGAGAAAATTATTTTCCAGGCATGGAAACACAGAATGTGAAAATGTGAATAAAAGCATTTCTAACACAAGAATACATGTTCTAATGATGGGTCCTATAATGGTGCGTGCTCTTCTACATGATAGGGTCATTAATCCTGTTCCAAAACGCTCAGGACGCATGTACAGTCAGAATGTTCCTAAGACACTTCTCTCTCTCTGAGAAAAGCGTTCTCCAGGCATGGAACGACAAGTTGTGAAAAGGTGAATGAAAGCATCTCTACCACGAGAATACATGTTCTAATGAGGACTTCTATAATAGCGCGTGCTATTCTACATTGGAAAGACATACATTTTGACCAAAATACATCCGGGCGCATGTACAGTCAAAATGCTCCTAAGACACTTCTCTCTCTCTGAGAAAATTATTTTCCAGGCATGGAAACACAGAATGTGAAAATGTGAATAAAAGCATTTCTAACACAAGAATACATGTTCTAATGATGGGTCCTATAATGGTGCGTGCTCTTCTACATGATAGGGTCATTAATCCTGTTCCAAAACTCTCAGGACGCATGTACAGTCAGAATGTTCCTAAGACACTTCTCTCTCTCTGAGAAAAGCGTTCTCCAGGCATGGAACGACAAGTTGTGAAAAGGTGAATGAAAGCATCTCTACCACGAGAATACATGTTCTAATGAGGACTTCTATAATAGCGCGTGCTATTCTACATTGGAAAGACATACATTTTGACCAAAATACATCGGGGCGCATGTACAGTCAAAATGCTCCTAAGACACTTCTCTCTCTCTGAGAAAATTATTTTCCAGGCATGGAAACACAGAATGTGAAAATGTGAATAAAAGCATTTCTAACACAAGAATACATGTTCTAATGATGGGTCCTATAATGGTGCGTGCTCTTCTACATGATAGGGTCATTAATCCTGTTCCAAAACGCTCAGGACGCATGTACAGTCAGAATGTTCCTAAGACACTTCTCTCTCTCTGAGAAAAGCGTTCTCCAGGCATGGAACGACAAGTTGTGAAAAGGTGAATGAAAGCATCTCTACCACGAGAATACATGTTCTAATGAGGACTTCTATAATAGCGCGTGCTATTCTACATTGGAAAGACATACATTTTGACCAAAATACATCGGGGCGCATGGAAAGTCAAAATGCTCCTAAGACACTTCTCTCTCTCTGAGAAAATTATTTTCCAGGCATGGAAACACAGAATGTGAAAATGTGAATAAAAGCATTTCTAACACAAGAATACATGTTCTAATGATGGGTCCTATAATGGTGCGTGCTCTTCTACATGATAGGGTCATTAATCCTGTTCCAAAACGCTCAGGACGCATGTACAGTCAGAATGTTCCTAAGACACTTCTCTCTCTCTGAGAAAAGCGTTCTCCAGGCAAGGAACGACAAGTTGTGAAAAGGTGAATGAAAGCATCTCTACCACGAGAATACATGTTCTAATGAGGACTTCTATAATAGCGCGTGCTATTCTACATTGGAAAGACATACATTTTGACCAAAATACATCGGGGCGCATGTACAGTCAAAATGCTCCTAAGACACTTCTCTCTCTCTGAGAAAATTATTTTCCAGGCATGGAAACACAGAATGTGAAAATGTGAATAAAAGCATTTCTAACACAAGAATACATGTTCTAATGATGGGTCCTATAATGGTGCGTGCTCTTCTACATGATAGGGTCATTAATCCTGTTCCAAAACGCTCAGGACGCATGTACAGTCAGAATGTTCCTAAGACACTTCTCTCTCTCTGAGAAAAGCGTTCTCCAGGCATGGAACGACAAGTTGTGAAAAGGTGAATGAAAGCATCTCTACCACGAGAATACATGTTCTAATGAGGACTTCTATAATAGCGCGTGCTATTCTACATTGGAAAGACATACATTTTGACCAAAATACATCGGGGCGCATGTACAGTCAAAATGCTCCTAAGACACTTCTCTCTCTCTGAGAAAATTATTTTCCAGGCATGGAAACACAGAATGTGAAAATGTGAATAAAAGCATTTCTAACACAAGAATACATGTTCTAATGATGGGTCCTATAATGGTGCGTGCTCTTCTACATGATAGGGTCATTAATCCTGTTCCAAAACGCTCAGGACGCATGTACAGTCAGAATGTTCCTAAGACACTTCTCTCTCTCTGAGAAAAGCGTTCTCCAGGCATGGAACGACAAGTTGTGAAAAGGTGAATGAAAGCATCTCTACCACGAGAATACATGTTCTAATGAGGACTTCTATAATAGCGCGTGCTATTCTACATTGGAAAGACATACATTTTGACCAAAATACATCGGGGCGCATGTACAGTCAAAATGCTCCTAAGACACTTCTCTCTCTCTGAGAAAATTATTTTCCAGGCATGGAAACACAGAATGTGAAAATGTGAATAAAAGCATTTCTAACACAAGAATACATGTTCTAATGATGGGTCCTATAATGGTGCGTGCTCTTCTACATGATAGGGTCATTAATCCTGTTCCAAAACGCTCAGGACGCATGTACAGTCAGAATGTTCCTAAGACACTTCTCTCTCTCTGAGAAAAGCGTTCTCCAGGCATGGAACGACAAGTTGTGAAAAGGTGAATGAAAGCATCTCTACCACGAGAATACATGTTCTAATGAGGACTTCTATAATAGCGCGTGCTATTCTACATTGGAAAGACATACATTTTGACCAAAATACATCGGGGCGCATGGAAAGTCAAAATGCTCCTAAGACACTTCTCTCTCTCTGAGAAAATTATTTTCCAGGCATGGAAACACAGAATGTGAAAATGTGAATAAAAGCATTTCTAACACAAGAATACATGTTCTAATGATGGGTCCTATAATGGTGCGTGCTCTTCTACATGATAGGGTCATTAATCCTGTTCCAAAACGCTCAGGACGCATGTACAGTCAGAATGTTCCTAAGACACTTCTCTCTCTCTGAGAAAAGCGTTCTCCAGGCATGGAACGACAAGTTGTGAAAAGGTGAATGAAAGCATCTCTACCACGAGAATACATGTTCTAATGAGGACTTCTATAATAGCGCGTGCTATTCTACATTGGAAAGACATACATTTTGACCAAAATACATCGGGGCGCATGGAAAGTCAAAATGCTCCTAAGACACTTCTCTCTCTCTGAGAAAATTATTTTCCAGGCATGGAAACACAGAATGTGAAAATGTGAATAAAAGCATTTCTAACACAAGAATACATGTTCTAATGATGGGTCCTATAATGGTGCGTGCTCTTCTACATGATAGGGTCATTAATCCTGTTCCAAAACGCTCAGGACGCATGTACAGTCAGAATGTTCCTAAGACACTTCTCTCTCTCTGAGAAAAGCGTTCTCCAGGCAAGGAACGACAAGTTGTGAAAAGGTGAATGAAAGCATCTCTACCACGAGAATACATGTTCTAATGAGGACTTCTATAATAGCGCGTGCTATTCTACATTGGAAAGACATACATTTTGACCAAAATACATCGGGGCGCATGTACAGTCAAAATGCTCCTAAGACACTTCTCTCTCTCTGAGAAAATTATTTTCCAGGCATGGAAACACAGAATGTGAAAATGTGAATAAAAGCATTTCTAACACAAGAATACATGTTCTAATGATGGGTCCTATAATGATGCGTGCTCTTCTACATGATAGGGTCATTAATCCTGTTCCAAAACGCTCAGGACGCATGTACAGTCAGAATGTTCCTAAGACACTTCTCTCTCTCTGAGAAAAGCGTTCTCCAGGCATGGAACGACAAGTTGTGAAAAGGTGAATGAAAGCATCTCTACCACGAGAATACATGTTCTAATGAGGACTTCTATAATAGCGCGTGCTATTCTACATTGGAAAGACATACATTTTGACCAAAATACATCGGGGCGCATGGAAAGTCAAAATGCTCCTAAGACACTTCTCTCTCTCTGAGAAAATTATTTTCCAGGCATGGAAACACAGAATGTGAAAATGTGAATAAAAGCATTTCTAACACAAGAATACATGTTCTAATTAAAGCTGCTTCGCAGCGATGAGGCGGGGCCAGGCAATTTCCGACAAGTTTAGGAGCAATAAGCGAGAGAATAGGACAACAAGAAAGTTGACATTCCAATGTTCATTTTGTACATTCGTATCGTAAAACATTTGTAAAACATTTTGATGCGTTGTAAGCTCGATTTTGATAATTCAACAATGGTCAATGAGTTTGTGAATTACAGTCTGAAGATCCAGTGTAGCAAGTTTGGTGTTAATTGATTGAAAAATGTTGGATGAGATATGTTTATTAATTTTTACAGGTTTTGTTTGCTTTTCTTCATAATTGAACATTAACTTCAGCAGCTGTGTACTCAGTCAGTTGCCAATCAATCGATTTAGTCATTGTAATCCTCGGCGGGGGTTGGGTAGGGTTGCCAACAGCGATGTCTCCGATTCGTGGAGCTTGTGTTGGATTATGGGTAACGTAGTTTTCTCTGTATGAAGTGTTGGTTTCAGAGGACAGAATTAAACATATTTTAAAAAATTCAATTTTTGAGATAAAATTCTAAAAAAAAATCATACTACATCTTGGATATGTGGCTAATGTTGTCACTTTTTATGAGGATGATCAGACATTGATTTGGCGAGAATTAATAGGAACTATATACAGAACTGTTAACAGTAAAACTTTTTGATGTGCTGTGGGCTCAATTTTTCATATTTCAAAAATCTGTGAGGATCGTTTGGTAAGGACAGTCTGAAGATACAGTAAATCAATTTTGGTGTCAATTGAACTAAAAATGTGGGAGGAGATAGGTTTGATAGGTTTTAGTTTATGAAGAAATCAGAGTGATGGACTTCAAAATTCCTGCAAGGTCAAAGCGTATGAAAGTTTTGTCTCACTTGGGCCTACATTCACGTGGTGGTTTTACAGTGATAGCACCTATGGCTGATTTGTTATGATTTTTTTAAGTTTTAAACTTTAGACTGTTGCTGTAGCGCCACCTTCAGGTTTATTGACCTACAATGCAGGTTGAGGACTTTGGTTATACTACTGGAGCTATGTGCAAATCTTTGTGATTTTTTGTCCACGGGAAGTTAGACTTCAGTGGAAGATGGAGAATAATAATAATAATCAAAATTCCTGCAAGGTCAGAGTGTATGAAAGTTTTGTCTCACTTGGGCCTACATTCACGTGGTGGTTTTACTGTGATGGCACCTATGGCTGATTTGTTATGATTTTTTAAAGTTTTAAACTTTAGACTGTTGCTGTAGCGCCACCTTCAGCTTTATTGACCTACAATGCAGGTTGAGGACTTTGGGTTTAGTACTGGAGCTATGTGCACATTTTTGTGATTTTTTGTCCACAGGAAGTTAGACTTCAGTGGAAGATGGAGAATAATAATAATAAGTAAAACATTTTAATGCATTGTAAGCTCAATTTTGATAATTCAATAATCTGGTCAATGAGTTTGTGAATGACAGTTTGAAGATCCAGTGTAGCAACTTTAGTATTAATTGATTGAAAAATGTGGGTTACAGGTTTTGTTAGCTTTTTTTTTTCATAATTGAACATTAACTTCAGCAGCTGTGTACTCAGTCAGTTGCCAATCAATTAATTTAGTCATTGTAGTCCTCGGCGGGGGTTGGGTAGGGTTGCCAACAGCGATGTCTCAGATTCGTGGAGCTTGCGTTGGATTGTGGGTAATGTAGTTTTCTCTGTATGAAGTGTTGGTTTCAGAGGACAGAATTAAACAAATTTTTAAAAATTCAATTTTTGAGATAAAATTCTGAAAAAAATCATACTACATCTTGGATATGTGGCCAATGTTGTCACTCTTTATGAGGATGATCAGACATTGATTTGGCGAGAATTAATAGGAACTATACAGAACTGTTAACAGTAAAACTTTTTGAAGTGCTGTGGGCTCTATTTTTCATATTTCAAAAATCTGTGAGGATCGTTTGGTAAGGACAGTCTGAAGATACAGTAGATCGATTTTGGTGTCAATTGAACAAAAAATGTGGGAGGAGATAGGTTTGATAGGTTTTACAGTTTATGAAGAAATCAGAGTGATGGACTTCATAATTCCTGCAAGGTCAAAGCGTATGAAAGTTTTGTCTCACTTGGGACTACATTTACGTGGTGGTTTTACAGTGATAGCACCTATGGCTGATTTGTTATGATTTTTTTTAAGTTTTAAACTTTAGACTGTTGCTGTAGCGCCACCTTCAGGTTTATTGACCTACAATGCAGGTTGAGGACTTTGGGTATAGGACTGGAGCTATGTGCAAATTTTGGTGATTTTTTGTCCACGGGAAGTTAGACTTCAGTGGAAGGAGAATAATAATAATAATTAAAGCTGGTTCGCAGCGATGAGGCGGGGCCAGGCAATTTCCGACAAGTTTAGGAGCAATAAGCGAGAGAATAGGAGGACAACAAGAAAGTTGACATTCCAATGTTAATTTTGTACATTCATATCGTATCGTAAAAACATTTGTAAAACATTTTGATGCATTGTAAGCTCGATTTTGATAATTCAACAATCTGGTCAATGAGTTTGTGAATTACAGTCTGAAGATCCAGTGTAGCAAGTTTGGTGTTAATTGATTGAAAAATGTGGGATGAGATATGTTTATTAATTTTTACAGGTTTTGTCTGTTTTTCTTTATAATTGAACATTAACTTCAGCAGCTGTGTACTCAGTCAGTTGCCAATCAATCGATTTAGTCATTGTAATCCTCGGCGGGGGCTGGGTAGGGTTGCCAACAGCGATGTCTTCGGAGCTTGCGTTGGATTGTGGGTAATGTAGTTTTCTCTGTATGTAGTGTTGGTTTCAGAGGACAGAATTAAACATATTTTTAAAAATTCAATTTTTGAGATAAAATTCTGAAAAAATCATACTACATCTTGGATATGTGGCCAATGTTGTCACTTTTTATGAGGATGATCAGACATTGATTTGGCGAGAATTAATAGGAACTGTATACAGAACTGTTAACAGTAAAACTTTTTGAAGTGCTGTGGGCTCTATTTTTCATATTTCAAAAATCTGTGAGGATCGTTTGGTAAGGACAGTCTGAAGATACAGTAGATCAATTTTGGTGTCAATTGAACAAAAAATGTGGGAGGAGATAGGTTTGATAGGTTTTACAGTTTATGAAGAAATCAGAGTGATGGACTTCAAAATTCCTGCAAGGTCAAAGCGTATGAAAGTTTTGTCTCCCTTGGGACTACATTCACGTGGTGGATTTACAGTGATAGCACCTATGGCTGATTTGTTATGATTTTTTTTAAAGTTTTAAACTTTAGACTGTTGCTGTAGCGCCACCTTCAGGTTTATTGACCTACAATGCAGGTTGAGGACTTTGGGTATAGTACTGGAGCTTTGTGCAAATTTTGGTGATTTTTTGTCCACGGGAAGTTAGACTTCAGTGGAAGATGGAGAATAATAATAATAAGTAAAACATTTTCATGCATTGTAAGCTCAATTTTGATAATTCAATAATCTGGTCAATGAGTTTGTGAATGACAGTTTGAAGATCCAGTGTAGCAACTTTAGTGTTAATTGATTGAAAAATGTGGGTTACAGGTTTTGTTAGCTTTTTTTTCATAATTGAACATTAACTTCAGCCGCTGTGTACTCAGTCAGTTGCCAATCAATCGATTTAGTCATTGTAATCCTCGGCGGGGGTTGGGTAGTGTTGCCAACAGCGATGTCTCCGATTCGTTGAGCTTGCGTTGGATTGTGGGTAACGTAGTTTTCTCTGTATGAAGTGTTGGTTTCAGAGGACAGAATTAAACATATTTTTAAAAATTCAATTTTTGAGATAAAATTCTGAAAAAAATCATACTACATCTTGGATATGTGGCCAATGTTGTCACTTTTTATGAGGATGATCAGACATTGATTTGGCGAGAATTAATAGGAACTGTATACAAAACTGTTAACAGTGAAACCTTTTGATGTGCTGTGGGCTCAATTTTTCATATTTCAAAAATCTGTGAGGATCCTTTGGTAAGGACAGTCTGTAGATACAGTATATTAATTTTGGTGTCAATTGAACAAAAAATGTGGGAGGAGATATGTTTGATAGGTTTTACAGTTTATGAAGAAATCAGAGTGATGGACTTCAAAATTCCTGCAAGGTCAAAGTGTATGAAGGTTTTGTCTCACTTGGGACTACATTCACGTGGTGGTTTTACAGTGATAGCACCTATGGCTGATTTGTTATGATTTTTTTAAGTTTTAAACTTTAGACTGTTGCTGTAGCGCCACCTTCAGGTTTATTGACCTACAATGCAGGTTGAGGACTTTGGATATAGTACTGGAGCTATGTGCAAATTTTGGTGATTTTTTGTCCATGGGAAGTTAGACTTCAGTGGAAGGAGAATAATAATAATAATAATAATAATAATAATAATATAGGCAAATACAATAGGGTTCCGGCAGCTACGCTGCCTGGCCCCTAATAATAATAATAATATAGGCAAATACAATAGGGTTCCAGCAGCTACGCTGCCTGGCCCCTAATGATGGGTCCTATAATGGTGCGTGCTCTTCTACATGATAGGGTCATTAATCCTGTTCCAAAACGCTCAGGACGCATGTACAGTCAGAATGTTCCTAAGACACTTCTCTCTCTCTGAGAAAAGCGTTCTCCAGGCATGGAACGACAAGTTGTGAAAAGGTGAATGAAAGCATCTCTACCACGAGAATACATGTTCTAATGAGGACTTCTATAATAGCGCGTGCTATTCTACATTGGAAAGACATACATTTTGACCAAAATACATCGGGGCGCATGTACAGTCAAAATGCTCCTAAGACACTTCTCTCTCTCTGAGAAAATTATTTTCCAGGCATGGAAACACAGAATGTGAAAATGTGAATAAAAGCATTTCTAACACAAGAATACATGTTCTAATGATGGGTCCTATAATGGTGCGTGCTCTTCTACATGATAGGGTCATTAATCCTGTTCCAAAACGCTCAGGACGCATGTACAGTCAGAATGTTCCTAAGACACTTCTCTCTCTCTGAGAAAAGCGTTCTCCAGGCATGGAACGACAAGTTGTGAAAAGGTGAATGAAAGCATCTCTACCACGAGAATACATGTTCTAATGAGGACTTCTATAATAGCGCGTGCTATTCTACATTGGAAAGACATACATTTTGACCAAAATACATCGGGGCGCATGTACAGTCAAAATGCTCCTAAGACACTTCTCTCTCTCTGAGAAAATTATTTTCCAGGCATGGAAACACAGAATGTGAAAATGTGAATAAAAGCATTTCTAACACAAGAATACATGTTCTAATGATGGGTCCTATAATGGTGCGTGCTCTTCTACATGATAGGGTCATTAATCCTGTTCCAAAACGCTCAGGACGCATGTACAGTCAGAATGTTCCTAAGACACTTCTCTCTCTCTGAGAAAAGCGTTCTCCAGGCATGGAACGACAAGTTGTGAAAAGGTGAATGAAAGCATCTCTACCACGAGAATACATGTTCTAATGAGGACTTCTATAATAGCGCGTGCTATTCTACATTGGAAAGACATACATTTTGACCAAAATACATCGGGGCGCATGTACAGTCAAAATGCTCCTAAGACACTTCTCTCTCTCTGAGAAAATTATTTTCCAGGCATGGAAACACAGAATGTGAAAATGTGAATAAAAGCATTTCTAACACAAGAATACATGTTCTAATGATGGGTCCTATAATGGTGCGTGCTCTTCTACATGATAGGGTCATTAATCCTGTTCCAAAACGCTCAGGACGCATGTACAGTCAGAATGTTCCTAAGACACTTCTCTCTCTCTGAGAAAAGCGTTCTCCAGGCATGGAACGACAAGTTGTGAAAAGGTGAATGAAAGCATCTCTACCACGAGAATACATGTTCTAATGAGGACTTCTATAATAGCGCGTGCTATTCTACATTGGAAAGACATACATTTTGACCAAAATACATCGGGGCGCATGGAAAGTCAAAATGCTCCTAAGACACTTCTCTCTCTCTGAGAAAATTATTTTCCAGGCATGGAAACACAGAATGTGAAAATGTGAATAAAAGCATTTCTAACACAAGAATACATGTTCTAATGATGGGTCCTATAATGGTGCGTGCTCTTCTACATGATAGGGTCATTAATCCTGTTCCAAAACGCTCAGGACGCATGTACAGTCAGAATGTT
This sequence comes from Borostomias antarcticus, assembly GCF_949987555.1. Lineage (NCBI taxonomy): Eukaryota > Metazoa > Chordata > Actinopteri > Stomiiformes > Stomiidae > Borostomias > Borostomias antarcticus. The sequence goes on along the minus strand of NC_140260.1, from coordinate 1,878,464 downwards.
CCTAAGACACTTCTCTCTCTCTGAGAAAAGCGTTCTCCAGGCAAGGAACGACAAGTTGTGAAAAGGTGAATGAAAGCATCTCTACCACGAGAATACATGTTCTAATGAGGACTTCTATAATAGCGCGTGCTATTCTACATTGGAAAGACATACATTTTGACCAAAATACATCGGGGCGCATGTACAGTCAAAATGCTCCTAAGACACTTCTCTCTCTCTGAGAAAATTATTTTCCAGGCATGGAAACACAGAATGTGAAAATGTGAATAAAAGCATTTCTAACACAAGAATACATGTTCTAATGATGGGTCCTATAATGATGCGTGCTCTTCTACATGATAGGGTCATTAATCCTGTTCCAAAACGCTCAGGACGCATGTACAGTCAGAATGTTCCTAAGACACTTCTCTCTCTCTGAGAAAAGCGTTCTCCAGGCATGGAACGACAAGTTGTGAAAAGGTGAATGAAAGCATCTCTACCACGAGAATACATGTTCTAATGAGGACTTCTATAATAGCGCGTGCTATTCTACATTGGAAAGACATACATTTTGACCAAAATACATCGGGGCGCATGGAAAGTCAAAATGCTCCTAAGACACTTCTCTCTCTCTGAGAAAATTATTTTCCAGGCATGGAAACACAGAATGTGAAAATGTGAATAAAAGCATTTCTAACACAAGAATACATGTTCTAATGATGGGTCCTATAATGGTGCGTGCTCTTCTACATGATAGGGTCATTAATCCTGTTCCAAAACGCTCAGGACGCATGTACAGTCAGAATGTTCCTAAGACACTTCTCTCTCTCTGAGAAAAGCGTTCTCCAGGCAAGGAACGACAAGTTGTGAAAAGGTGAATGAAAGCATCTCTACCACGAGAATACATGTTCTAATGAGGACTTCTATAATAGCGCGTGCTATTCTACATTGGAAAGACATACATTTTGACCAAAATACATCGGGGCGCATGTACAGTCAAAATGCTCCTAAGACACTTCTCTCTCTCTGAGAAAATTATTTTCCAGGCATGGAAACACAGAATGTGAAAATGTGAATAAAAGCATTTCTAACACAAGAATACATGTTCTAATGATGGGTCCTATAATGATGCGTGCTCTTCTACATGATAGGGTCATTAATCCTGTTCCAAAACGCTCAGGACGCATGTACAGTCAGAATGTTCCTAAGACACTTCTCTCTCTCTGAGAAAAGCGTTCTCCAGGCATGGAACGACAAGTTGTGAAAAGGTGAATGAAAGCATCTCTACCACGAGAATACATGTTCTAATGAGGACTTCTATAATAGCGCGTGCTATTCTACATTGGAAAGACATACATTTTGACCAAAATACATTGGGGCGCATGTACAGTCAAAATGCTCCTAAGACACTTCTCTCTCTCTGAGAAAATTATTTTCCAGGCATGGAAACACAGAATGTGAAAATGTGAATAAAAGCATTTCTAACACAAGAATACATGTTCTAATGATGGGTCCTATAATGGTGCGTGCTCTTCTACATGATAGGGTCATTAATCCTGTTCCAAAACGCTCAGGACGCATGTACAGTCAGAATGTTCCTAAGACACTTCTCTCTCTCTGAGAAAAGCGTTCTCCAGGCATGGAACGACAAGTTGTGAAAAGGTGAATGAAAGCATCTCTACCACGAGAATACATGTTCTAATGAGGACTTCTATAATAGCGCGTGCTATTCTACATTGGAAAGACATACATTTTGACCAAAATACATCGGGGCGCATGTACAGTCAAAATGCTCCTAAGACACTTCTCTCTCTCTGAGAAAATTATTTTCCAGGCATGGAAACACAGAATGTGAAAATGTGAATAAAAGCATTTCTAACACAAGAATACATGTTCTAATGATGGGTCCTATAATGGTGCGTGCTCTTCTACATGATAGGGTCATTAATCCTGTTCCAAAACGCTCAGGACGCATGTACAGTCAGAATGTTCCTAAGACACTTCTCTCTCTCTGAGAAAAGCGTTCTCCAGGCATGGAACGACAAGTTGTGAAAAGGTGAATGAAAGCATCTCTACCACGAGAATACATGTTCTAATGAGGACTTCTATAATAGCGCGTGCTATTCTACATTGGAAAGACATACATTTTGACCAAAATACATCGGGGCGCATGGAAAGTCAAAATGCTCCTAAGACACTTCTCTCTCTCTGAGAAAATTATTTTCCAGGCATGGAAACACAGAATGTGAAAATGTGAATAAAAGCATTTCTAACACAAGAATACATGTTCTAATGATGGGTCCTATAATGGTGCGTGCTCTTCTACATGATAGGGTCATTAATCCTGTTCCAAAACGCTCAGGACGCATGTACAGTCAGAATGTTCCTAAGACACTTCTCTCTCTCTGAGAAAAGCGTTCTCCAGGCAAGGAACGACAAGTTGTGAAAAGGTGAATGAAAGCATCTCTACCACGAGAATACATGTTCTAATGAGGACTTCTATAATAGCGCGTGCTATTCTACATTGGAAAGACATACATTTTGACCAAAATACATCGGGGCGCATGTACAGTCAAAATGCTCCTAAGACACTTCTCTCTCTCTGAGAAAATTATTTTCCAGGCATGGAAACACAGAATGTGAAAATGTGAATAAAAGCATTTCTAACACAAGAATACATGTTCTAATGATGGGTCCTATAATGATGCGTGCTCTTCTACATGATAGGGTCATTAATCCTGTTCCAAAACGCTCAGGACGCATGTACAGTCAGAATGTTCCTAAGACACTTCTCTCTCTCTGAGAAAAGCGTTCTCCAGGCATGGAACGACAAGTTGTGAAAAGGTGAATGAAAGCATCTCTACCACGAGAATACATGTTCTAATGAGGACTTCTATAATAGCGCGTGCTATTCTACATTGGAAAGACATACATTTTGACCAAAATACATCGGGGCGCATGGAAAGTCAAAATGCTCCTAAGACACTTCTCTCTCTCTGAGAAAATTATTTTCCAGGCATGGAAACACAGAATGTGAAAATGTGAATAAAAGCATTTCTAACACAAGAATACATGTTCTAATGATGGGTCCTATAATGGTGCGTGCTCTTCTACATGATAGGGTCATTAATCCTGTTCCAAAACGCTCAGGACGCATGTACAGTCAGAATGTTCCTAAGACACTTCTCTCTCTCTGAGAAAAGCGTTCTCCAGGCATGGAACGACAAGTTGTGAAAAGGTGAATGAAAGCATCTCTACCACGAGAATACATGTTCTAATGAGGACTTCTATAATAGCGCGTGCTATTCTACATTGGAAAGACATACATTTTGACCAAAATACATCGGGGCGCATGTACAGTCAAAATGCTCCTAAGACACTTCTCTCTCTCTGAGAAAATTATTTTCCAGGCATGGAAACACAGAATGTGAAAATGTGAATAAAAGCATTTCTAACACAAGAATACATGTTCTAATTAAAGCTGCTTCGCAGCGATGAGGCGGGGCCAGGCAATTTCCGACAAGTTTAGGAGCAATAAGCGAGAGAATAGGACAACAAGAAAGTTGACATTCCAATGTTCATTTTGTACATTCGTATCGTAAAACATTTGTAAAAAATTTTGATGCGTTGTAAGCTCCATTTTGATAATTCAACAATGGTCAATGAGTTTGTGAATTACAGTCTGAAGATCCAGTGTAGCAAGTTTGGTGTTAATTGATTGAAAAATGTTGGATGAGATATGTTTATTAATTTTTACAGGTTTTGTTTGCTTTTCTTCATAATTGAACATTAACTTCAGCAGCTGTGTACTCAGTCAGTTGCCAATCAATCGATTTAGTCATTGTAATCCTCGGCGTTGGGGGTTGGGTAGGGTTGCCAACAGCGATGTCTCCGATTCGTGGAGCTTGTGTTGGATTATGGGTAACGTAGTTTTCTCTGTATGAAGTGTTGGTTTCAGAGGACAGAATTAAACATATTTTAAAAAAATCAATTTTTGAGATAAAATTCTCAAAAAAAATCATACTACATCTTGGATATGTGGCTAATGTTGTCACTTTTTATGAGGACAATCAGACATTGATTTGGCGAGAATTAATAGGAACTATATACAGAACTGTTAACAGTAAAACTTTTTGATGTGCTGTGGGCTCAATTTTTCATATTTCAAAAATCTGTGAGGATCTTTTGGTGAGGACAGTCTGAAGATACAGTAGATCAATTTTGGTGTCAATTGAACTAAAAATGTGGGAGGAGATAGGTTTGATAGGTTTTACAGTTTATGAAGAAATCAGAGTGATGGACTTCAAAATTCCTGCAAGGTCAAAGCGTATGAAAGTTTTGTCTCACTTGGGCCTACATTCACGTGGTGGTTTTACAGTGATAGCACCTATGGCTGATTTGTTATGATTTTTTAAAGTTTTAAACTTTAGACTGTTGCTGTAGCGCCACCTTCAGGTTTATTGACCTACAATGCAGGTTGAGGACTTTGGGTATACTACTGGAGCTATGTGCAAATCTTGGTGATTTTTTGTCCACGGGAAGTTAGACTTCAGTGGAAGATGGAGAATAATAATAATAATCAAGATTCCTGCAAGGTCAGAGTGTATGAAAGTTTTGTCTCACTTGGGCCTACATTCACGTGGTGGTTTTACTGTGATGGCACCTATGGCTGATTTGTTATGATTTTTTAAAGTTTTAAACTTTAGACTTTTGCTGTAGCGCCACCTTCAGCTTTATTGACCTACAATGCAGGTTGAGGACTTTGGGTTTAGTACTGGAGCTATGTGCACATTTTTGTGATTTTTTGTCCACAGGAAGTTAGACTTCAGTGGAAGATGGAGAATAATAATAATAAGTAAAACATTTTAATGCATTGTAAACTCAATTTTGATAATTCAATAATCTGGTCAATGAGTTTGTGAATGACAGTTTGAAGATCCAGTGTAGCAACTTTAGTATTAATTGATTGAAAAATGTGGGTTACAGGTTTTGTTAGCTTTTTTTTTTCATAATTGAACATTAACTTCAGCAGCTGTGTACTCAGTCAGTTGCCAATCAATCAATTTAGTCATTGTAATCCTCGGCGGGGGTTGGGTAGGGTTGCCAACAGCGATGTCTCAGATTCGTGGAGCTTGCGTTGGATTGTGGGTAACGTAGTTTTCTCTGTATGAAGTGTTGGTTTCAGAGGACAGAATTAAACATATTTTTAAAAATTCAATTTTTGAGATAAAATTCTGAAAAAAATCATACTACATCTTGGATATGTGGCCAATGTTGTCACTCTTTATGAGGATGATCAGACATTGATTTGGCGAGAATTAATAGGAACTATACAGAACTGTTAACAGTAAAACTTTTTGAAGTGCTGTGGGCTCTATTTTTCATATTTCAAAAATCTGTGAGGATCGTTTGGTAAGGACAGTCTGAAGATACAGTAGATCGATTTTGGTGTCAATTGAACAAAAAATGTGGGAGGAGATAGGTTTGATAGGTTTTACAGTTTATGAAAAAATCAGAGTGATGGACTTCAAAATTCCTGCAAGGTCAGAGCGTATGAAAGTTTTGTCTCACTTGGGACTACATTCACGTGGTGGTTTTACAGTGATAGCACCTATGGCTGATTTGTAATGATTTTTTAAAGTTTTAAACTTTAGACTGTTGCTGTAGCGCCACCTTCAGGTTTATTGACCTACAATGCAGGTTGAGGACTTTGGGTATAGGACTGGAGCTTTGTGCAAATTTTGGCGATTTTTTGTCCATGGGAAGTTAGACTTCAGTGGAAGATGGAGAATAATAATAATAATAATAATATAGGCAAATACAATAGGGTTCCGGCAGCTACGCTGCCTGGCCCCTAATGATGGGTCCTATAATGGTGCGTGCTCTTCTACATGATAGGGTCATTAATCCTGTTCCAAAACGCTCAGGACGCATGTACAGTCAGAATGTTCCTAAGACACTTCTCTCTCTCTGAGAAAAGCGTTCTCCAGGCATGGAACGACAAGTTGTGAAAAGGTGAATGAAAGCATCTCTACCACGAGAATACATGTTCTAATGAGGACTTCTATAATAGCGCGTGCTATTCTACATTGGAAAGACATACATTTTGACCAAAATACATCGGGGCGCATGTACAGTCAAAATGCTCCTAAGACACTTCTCTCTCTCTGAGAAAATTATTTTCCAGGCATGGAAACACAGAATGTGAAAATGTGAATAAAAGCATTTCTAACACAAGAATACATGTTCTAATGATGGGTCCTATAATGGTGCGTGCTCTTCTACATGATAGGGTCATTAATCCTGTTCCAAAACGCTCAGGACGCATGTACAGTCAGAATGTTCCTAAGACACTTCTCTCTCTCTGAGAAAAGCGTTCTCCAGGCATGGAACGACAAGTTGTGAAAAGGTGAATGAAAGCATCTCTACCACGAGAATACATGTTCTAATGAGGACTTCTATAATAGCGCGTGCTATTCTACATTGGAAAGACATACATTTTGACCAAAATACATCGGGGCGCATGTACAGTCAAAATGCTCCTAAGACACTTCTCTCTCTCTGAGAAAATTATTTTCCAGGCATGGAAACACAGAATGTGAAAATGTGAATAAAAGCATTTCTAACACAAGAATACATGTTCTAATGATGGGTCCTATAATGGTGCGTGCTCTTCTACATGATAGGGTCATTAATCCTGTTCCAAAACGCTCAGGACGCATGTACAGTCAGAATGTTCCTAAGACACTTCTCTCTCTCTGAGAAAAGCGTTCTCCAGGCATGGAACGACAAGTTGTGAAAAGGTGAATGAAAGCATCTCTACCACGAGAATACATGTTCTAATGAGGACTTCTATAATAGCGCGTGCTATTCTACATTGGAAAGACATACATTTTGACCAAAATACATCGGGGCGCATGGAAAGTCAAAATGCTCCTAAGACACTTCTCTCTCTCTGAGAAAATTATTTTCCAGGCATGGAAACACAGAATGTGAAAATGTGAATAAAAGCATTTCTAACACAAGAATACATGTTCTAATGATGGGTCCTATAATGGTGCGTGCTCTTCTACATGATAGGGTCATTAATCCTGTTCCAAAACGCTCAGGACGCATGTACAGTCAGAATGTTCCTAAGACACTTCTCTCTCTCTGAGAAAAGCGTTCTCCAGGCATGGAACGACAAGTTGTGAAAAGGTGAATGAAAGCATCTCTACCACGAGAATACATGTTCTAATGAGGACTTCTATAATAGCGCGTGCTATTCTACATTGGAAAGACATACATTTTGACCAAAATACATCGGGGCGCATGGAAAGTCAAAATGCTCCTAAGACACTTCTCTCTCTCTGAGAAAATTATTTTCCAGGCATGGAAACACAGAATGTGAAAATGTGAATAAAAGCATTTCTAACACAAGAATACATGTTCTAATGATGGGTCCTATAATGGTGCGTGCTCTTCTACATGATAGGGTCATTAATCCTGTTCCAAAACGCTCAGGACGCATGTACAGTCAGAATGTTCCTAAGACACTTCTCTCTCTCTGAGAAAAGCGTTCTCCAGGCAAGGAACGACAAGTTGTGAAAAGGTGAATGAAAGCATCTCTACCACGAGAATACATGTTCTAATGAGGACTTCTATAATAGCGCGTGCTATTCTACATTGGAAAGACATACATTTTGACCAAAATACATCGGGGCGCATGTACAGTCAAAATGCTCCTAAGACACTTCTCTCTCTCTGAGAAAATTATTTTCCAGGCATGGAAACACAGAATGTGAAAATGTGAATAAAAGCATTTCTAACACAAGAATACATGTTCTAATGATGGGTCCTATAATGATGCGTGCTCTTCTACATGATAGGGTCATTAATCCTGTTCCAAAACGCTCAGGACGCATGTACAGTCAGAATGTTCCTAAGACACTTCTCTCTCTCTGAGAAAAGCGTTCTCCAGGCATGGAACGACAAGTTGTGAAAAGGTGAATGAAAGCATCTCTACCACGAGAATACATGTTCTAATGAGGACTTCTATAATAGCGCGTGCTATTCTACATTGGAAAGACATACATTTTGACCAAAATACATCGGGGCGCATGGAAAGTCAAAATGCTCCTAAGACACTTCTCTCTCTCTGAGAAAATTATTTTCCAGGCATGGAAACACAGAATGTGAAAATGTGAATAAAAGCATTTCTAACACAAGAATACATGTTCTAATTAAAGCTGCTTCGCAGCGATGAGGCGGGGCCAGGCAATTTCCGACAAGTTTAGGAGCAATAAGCGAGAGAATAGGACAACAAGAAAGTTGACATTCCAATGTTCATTTTGTACATTCGTATCGTAAAACATTTGTAAAACATTTTGATGCGTTGTAAGCTCGATTTTGATAATTCAACAATGGTCAATGAGTTTGTGAATTACAGTCTGAAGATCCAGTGTAGCAAGTTTGGTGTTAATTGATTGAAAAATGTTGGATGAGATATGTTTATTAATTTTTACAGGTTTTGTTTGCTTTTCTTCATAATTGAACATTAACTTCAGCAGCTGTGTACTCAGTCAGTTGCCAATCAATCGATTTAGTCATTGTAATCCTCGGCGGGGGTTGGGTAGGGTTGCCAACAGCGATGTCTCCGATTCGTGGAGCTTGTGTTGGATTATGGGTAACGTAGTTTTCTCTGTATGAAGTGTTGGTTTCAGAGGACAGAATTAAACATATTTTAAAAAATTCAATTTTTGAGATAAAATTCTAAAAAAAAATCATACTACATCTTGGATATGTGGCTAATGTTGTCACTTTTTATGAGGATGATCAGACATTGATTTGGCGAGAATTAATAGGAACTATATACAGAACTGTTAACAGTAAAACTTTTTGATGTGCTGTGGGCTCAATTTTTCATATTTCAAAAATCTGTGAGGATCGTTTGGTAAGGACAGTCTGAAGATACAGTAAATCAATTTTGGTGTCAATTGAACTAAAAATGTGGGAGGAGATAGGTTTGATAGGTTTTAGTTTATGAAGAAATCAGAGTGATGGACTTCAAAATTCCTGCAAGGTCAAAGCGTATGAAAGTTTTGTCTCACTTGGGCCTACATTCACGTGGTGGTTTTACAGTGATAGCACCTATGGCTGATTTGTTATGATTTTTTTAAGTTTTAAACTTTAGACTGTTGCTGTAGCGCCACCTTCAGGTTTATTGACCTACAATGCAGGTTGAGGACTTTGGTTATACTACTGGAGCTATGTGCAAATCTTTGTGATTTTTTGTCCACGGGAAGTTAGACTTCAGTGGAAGATGGAGAATAATAATAATAATCAAAATTCCTGCAAGGTCAGAGTGTATGAAAGTTTTGTCTCACTTGGGCCTACATTCACGTGGTGGTTTTACTGTGATGGCACCTATGGCTGATTTGTTATGATTTTTTAAAGTTTTAAACTTTAGACTGTTGCTGTAGCGCCACCTTCAGCTTTATTGACCTACAATGCAGGTTGAGGACTTTGGGTTTAGTACTGGAGCTATGTGCACATTTTTGTGATTTTTTGTCCACAGGAAGTTAGACTTCAGTGGAAGATGGAGAATAATAATAATAAGTAAAACATTTTAATGCATTGTAAGCTCAATTTTGATAATTCAATAATCTGGTCAATGAGTTTGTGAATGACAGTTTGAAGATCCAGTGTAGCAACTTTAGTATTAATTGATTGAAAAATGTGGGTTACAGGTTTTGTTAGCTTTTTTTTTTCATAATTGAACATTAACTTCAGCAGCTGTGTACTCAGTCAGTTGCCAATCAATTAATTTAGTCATTGTAGTCCTCGGCGGGGGTTGGGTAGGGTTGCCAACAGCGATGTCTCAGATTCGTGGAGCTTGCGTTGGATTGTGGGTAATGTAGTTTTCTCTGTATGAAGTGTTGGTTTCAGAGGACAGAATTAAACATATTTTTAAAAATTCAATTTTTGAGATAAAATTCTGAAAAAAATCATACTACATCTTGGATATGTGGCCAATGTTGTCACTCTTTATGAGGATGATCAGACATTGATTTGGCGAGAATTAATAGGAACTATACAGAACTGTTAACAGTAAAACTTTTTGAAGTGCTGTGGGCTCTATTTTTCATATTTCAAAAATCTGTGAGGATCGTTTGGTAAGGACAGTCTGAAGATACAGTAGATCGATTTTGGTGTCAATTGAACAAAAAATGTGGGAGGAGATAGGTTTGATAGGTTTTACAGTTTATGAAGAAATCAGAGTGATGGACTTCATAATTCCTGCAAGGTCAAAGCGTATGAAAGTTTTGTCTCACTTGGGACTACATTTACGTGGTGGTTTTACAGTGATAGCACCTATGGCTGATTTGTTATGATTTTTTTAAAGTTTTAAACTTTAGACTGTTGCTGTAGCGCCACCTTCAGGTTTATTGACCTACAATGCAGGTTGAGGACTTTGGGTATAGGACTGGAGCTATGTGCAAATTTTGGTGATTTTTTGTCCACGGGAAGTTAGACTTCAGTGGAAGGAGAATAATAATAATAATTAAAGCTGCTTCGCAGCGATGAGGCGGGGCCAGGCAATTTCCGACAAGTTTAGGAGCAATAAGCGAGAGAATAGGAGGACAACAAGAAAGTTGACATTCCAATGTTAATTTTGTACATTCATATCGTATCGTAAAAACATTTGTAAAACATTTTGATGCATTGTAAGCTCGATTTTGATAATTCAACAATCTGGTCAATGAGTTTGTGAATTACAGTCTGAAGATCCAGTGTAGCAAGTTTGGTGTTAATTGATTGAAAAATGTGGGATGAGATATGTTTATTAATTTTTACAGGTTTTGTCTGTTTTTCTTTATAATTGAACATTAACTTCAGCAGCTGTGTACTCAGTCAGTTGCCAATCAATCGATTTAGTCATTGTAATCCTCGGCGGGGGCTGGGTAGGGTTGCCAACAGCGATGTCTTCGGAGCTTGCGTTGGATTGTGGGTAATGTAGTTTTCTCTGTATGTAGTGTTGGTTTCAGAGGACAGAATTAAACATATTTTTAAAAATTCAATTTTTGAGATAAAATTCTGAAAAAATCATACTACATCTTGGATATGTGGCCAATGTTGTCACTTTTTATGAGGATGATCAGACATTGATTTGGCGAGAATTAATAGGAACTGTATACAGAACTGTTAACAGTAAAACTTTTTGAAGTGCTGTGGGCTCTATTTTTCATATTTCAAAAATCTGTGAGGATCGTTTGGTAAGGACAGTCTGAAGATACAGTAGATCAATTTTGGTGTCAATTGAACAAAAAATGTGGGAGGAGATAGGTTTGATAGGTTTTACAGTTTATGAAGAAATCAGAGTGATGGACTTCAAAATTCCTGCAAGGTCAAAGCGTATGAAAGTTTTGTCTCCCTTGGGACTACATTCACGTGGTGGATTTACAGTGATAGCACCTATGGCTGATTTGTTATGATTTTTTTTAAAGTTTTAAACTTTAGACTGTTGCTGTAGCGCCACCTTCAGGTTTATTGACCTACAATGCAGGTTGAGGACTTTGGGTATAGTACTGGAGCTTTGTGCAAATTTTGGTGATTTTTTGTCCACGGGAAGTTAGACTTCAGTGGAAGATGGAGAATAATAATAATAAGTAAAACATTTTCATGCATTGTAAGCTCAATTTTGATAATTCAATAATCTGGTCAATGAGTTTGTGAATGACAGTTTGAAGATCCAGTGTAGCAACTTTAGTGTTAATTGATTGAAAAATGTGGGTTACAGGTTTTGTTAGCTTTTTTTTCATAATTGAACATTAACTTCAGCCGCTGTGTACTCAGTCAGTTGCCAATCAATCGATTTAGTCATTGTAATCCACGGCGGGGGTTGGGTAGTGTTGCCAACAGCGATGTCTCCGATTCGTTGAGCTTGCGTTGGATTGTGGGTAACGTAGTTTTCTCTGTATGAAGTGTTGGTTTCAGAGGACAGAATTAAACATATTTTTAAAAATTCAATTCTTGAGATAAAATTCTGAAAAAAATCATACTACATCTTGGATATGTGGCCAATGTTGTCACTTTTTATGAGGATGATCAGACATTGATTTGGCGAGAATTAATAGGAACTGTATACAAAACTGTTAACAGTGAAACCTTTTGATGTGCTGTGGGCTCAATTTTTCATATTTCAAAAATCTGTGAGGATCCTTTGGTAAGGACAGTCTGTAGATACAGTATATTAATTTTGGTGTCAATTGAACAAAAAATGTGGGAGGAGATATGTTTGATAGGTTTTACAGTTTATGAAGAAATCAGAGTGATGGACTTCAAAATTCCTGCAAGGTCAAAGTGTATGAAGGTTTTGTCTCACTTGGGACTACATTCACGTGGTGGTTTTACAGTGATAGCACCTATGGCTGATTTGTTATGATTTTTTTAAGTTTTAAACTTTAGACTGTTGCTGTAGCGCCACCTTCAGGTTTATTGACCTACAATGCAGGTTGAGGACTTTGGATATAGTACTGGAGCTATGTGCAAATTTTGGTGATTTTTTGTCCATGGGAAGTTAGACTTCAGTGGAAGGAGAATAATAATAATAATAATAATAATAATAATAATAATATAGGCAAATACAATAGGGTTCCGGCAGCTACGCTGCCTGGCCCCTAATAATAATAATAATATAGGCAAATACAATAGGGTTCCAGCAGCTACGCTGCCTGGCCCCTAATGATGGGTCCTATAATGGTGCGTGCTCTTCTACATGATAGGGTCATTAATCCTGTTCCAAAACGCTCAGGACGCATGTACAGTCAGAATGTTCCTAAGACACTTCTCTCTCTCTGAGAAAAGCGTTCTCCAGGCATGGAACGACAAGTTGTGAAAAGGTGAATGAAAGCATCTCTACCACGAGAATACATGTTCTAATGAGGACTTCTATAATAGCGCGTGCTATTCTACATTGGAAAGACATACATTTTGACCAAAATACATCGGGGCGCATGTACAGTCAAAATGCTCCTAAGACACTTCTCTCTCTCTGAGAAAATTATTTTCCAGGCATGGAAACACAGAATGTGAAAATGTGAATAAAAGCATTTCTAACACAAGAATACATGTTCTAATGATGGGTCCTATAATGGTGCGTGCTCTTCTACATGATAGGGTCATTAATCCTGTTCCAAAACGCTCAGGACGCATGTACAGTCAGAATGTTCCTAAGACACTTCTCTCTCTCTGAGAAAAGCGTTCTCCAGGCATGGAACGACAAGTTGTGAAAAGGTGAATGAAAGCATCTCTACCACGAGAATACATGTTCTAATGAGGACTTCTATAATAGCGCGTGCTATTCTACATTGGAAAGACATACATTTTGACCAAAATACATCGGGGCGCATGTACAGTCAAAATGCTCCTAAGACACTTCTCTCTCTCTGAGAAAATTATTTTCCAGGCATGGAAACACAGAATGTGAAAATGTGAATAAAAGCATTTCTAACACAAGAATACATGTTCTAATGATGGGTCCTATAATGGTGCGTGCTCTTCTACATGATAGGGTCATTAATCCTGTTCCAAAACGCTCAGGACGCATGTACAGTCAGAATGTTCCTAAGACACTTCTCTCTCTCTGAGAAAAGCGTTCTCCAGGCATGGAACGACAAGTTGTGAAAAGGTGAATGAAAGCATCTCTACCACGAGAATACATGTTCTAATGAGGACTTCTATAATAGCGCGTGCTATTCTACATTGGAAAGACATACATTTTGACCAAAATACATCGGGGCGCATGTACAGTCAAAATGCTCCTAAGACACTTCTCTCTCTCTGAGAAAATTATTTTCCAGGCATGGAAACACAGAATGTGAAAATGTGAATAAAAGCATTTCTAACACAAGAATACATGTTCTAATGATGGGTCCTATAATGGTGCGTGCTCTTCTACATGATAGGGTCATTAATCCTGTTCCAAAACGCTCAGGACGCATGTACAGTCAGAATGTTCCTAAGACACTTCTCTCTCTCTGAGAAAAGCGTTCTCCAGGCATGGAACGACAAGTTGTGAAAAGGTGAATGAAAGCATCTCTACCACGAGAATACATGTTCTAATGAGGACTTCTATAATAGCGCGTGCTATTCTACATTGGAAAGACATACATTTTGACCAAAATACATCGGGGCGCATGGAAAGTCAAAATGCTCCTAAGACACTTCTCTCTCTCTGAGAAAATTATTTTCCAGGCATGGAAACACAGAATGTGAAAATGTGAATAAAAGCATTTCTAACACAAGAATACATGTTCTAATGATGGGTCCTATAATGGTGCGTGCTCTTCTACATGATAGGGTCATTAATCCTGTTCCAAAACGCTCAGGACGCATGTACAGTCAGAATGTTCCTAAGACACTTCTCTCTCTCTGAGAAAAGCGTTCTCCAGGCAAGGAACGACAAGTTGTGAAAAGGTGAATGAAAGCATCTCTACCACGAGAATACATGTTCTAATGAGGACTTCTATAATAGCGCGTGCTATTCTACATTGGAAAGACATACATTTTGACCAAAATACATCGGGGCGCATGTACAGTCAAAATGCTCCTAAGACACTTCTCTCTCTCTGAGAAAATTATTTTCCAGGCATGGAAACACAGAATGTGAAAATGTGAATAAAAGCATTTCTAACACAAGAATACATGTTCTAATGATGGGTCCTATAATGATGCGTGCTCTTCTACATGATAGGGTCATTAATCCTGTTCCAAAACGCTCAGGACGCATGTACAGTCAGAATGTTCCTAAGACACTTCTCTCTCTCTGAGAAAAGCGTTCTCCAGGCATGGAACGACAAGTTGTGAAAAGGTGAATGAAAGCATCTCTACCACGAGAATACATGTTCTAATGAGGACTTCTATAATAGCGCGTGCTATTCTACATTGGAAAGACATACATTTTGACCAAAATACATCGGGGCGCATGGAAAGTCAAAATGCTCCTAAGACACTTCTCTCTCTCTGAGAAAATTATTTTCCAGGCATGGAAACACAGAATGTGAAAATGTGAATAAAAGCATTTCTAACACAAGAATACATGTTCTAATGATGGGTCCTATAATGGTGCGTGCTCTTCTACATGATAGGGTCATTAATCCTGTTCCAAAACGCTCAGGACGCATGTACAGTCAGAATGTTCCTAAGACACTTCTCTCTCTCTGAGAAAAGCGTTCTCCAGGCAAGGAACGACAAGTTGTGAAAAGGTGAATGAAAGCATCTCTACCACGAGAATACATGTTCTAATGAGGACTTCTATAATAGCGCGTGCTATTCTACATTGGAAAGACATACATTTTGACCAAAATACATCGGGGCGCATGTACAGTCAAAATGCTCCTAAGACACTTCTCTCTCTCTGAGAAAATTATTTTCCAGGCATGGAAACACAGAATGTGAAAATGTGAATAAAAGCATTTCTAACACAAGAATACATGTTCTAATGATGGGTCCTATAATGATGCGTGCTCTTCTACATGATAGGGTCATTAATCCTGTTCCAAAACGCTCAGGACGCATGTACAGTCAGAATGTTCCTAAGACACTTCTCTCTCTCTGAGAAAAGCGTTCTCCAGGCATGGAACGACAAGTTGTGAAAAGGTGAATGAAAGCATCTCTACCACGAGAATACATGTTCTAATGAGGACTTCTATAATAGCGCGTGCTATTCTACATTGGAAAGACATACATTTTGACCAAAATACATTGGGGCGCATGTACAGTCAAAATGCTCCTAAGACACTTCTCTCTCTCTGAGAAAATTATTTTCCAGGCATGGAAACACAGAATGTGAAAATGTGAATAAAAGCATTTCTAACACAAGAATACATGTTCTAATGATGGGTCCTATAATGGTGCGTGCTCTTCTACATGATAGGGTCATTAATCCTGTTCCAAAACGCTCAGGACGCATGTACAGTCAGAATGTTCCTAAGACACTTCTCTCTCTCTGAGAAAAGCGTTCTCCAGGCATGGAACGACAAGTTGTGAAAAGGTGAATGAAAGCATCTCTACCACGAGAATACATGTTCTAATGAGGACTTCTATAATAGCGCGTGCTATTCTACATTGGAAAGACATACATTTTGACCAAAATACATCGGGGCGCATGTACAGTCAAAATGCTCCTAAGACACTTCTCTCTCTCTGAGAAAATTATTTTCCAGGCATGGAAACACAGAATGTGAAAATGTGAATAAAAGCATTTCTAACACAAGAATACATGTTCTAATGATGGGTCCTATAATGGTGCGTGCTCTTCTACATGATAGGGTCATTAATCCTGTTCCAAAACGCTCAGGACGCATGTACAGTCAGAATGTTCCTAAGACACTTCTCTCTCTCTGAGAAAAGCGTTCTCCAGGCATGGAACGACAAGTTGTGAAAAGGTGAATGAAAGCATCTCTACCACGAGAATACATGTTCTAATGAGGACTTCTATAATAGCGCGTGCTATTCTACATTGGAAAGACATACATTTTGACCAAAATACATCGGGGCGCATGGAAAGTCAAAATGCTCCTAAGACACTTCTCTCTCTCTGAGAAAATTATTTTCCAGGCATGGAAACACAGAATGTGAAAATGTGAATAAAAGCATTTCTAACACAAGAATACATGTTCTAATGATGGGTCCTATAATGGTGCGTGCTCTTCTACATGATAGGGTCATTAATCCTGTTCCAAAACGCTCAGGACGCATGTACAGTCAGAATGTTCCTAAGACACTTCTCTCTCTCTGAGAAAAGCGTTCTCCAGGCAAGGAACGACAAGTTGTGAAAAGGTGAATGAAAGCATCTCTACCACGAGAATACATGTTCTAATGAGGACTTCTATAATAGCGCGTGCTATTCTACATTGGAAAGACATACATTTTGACCAAAATACATCGGGGCGCATGTACAGTCAAAATGCTCCTAAGACACTTCTCTCTCTCTGAGAAAATTATTTTCCAGGCATGGAAACACAGAATGTGAAAATGTGAATAAAAGCATTTCTAACACAAGAATACATGTTCTAATGATGGGTCCTATAATGATGCGTGCTCTTCTACATGATAGGGTCATTAATCCTGTTCCAAAACGCTCAGGACGCATGTACAGTCAGAATGTTCCTAAGACACTTCTCTCTCTCTGAGAAAAGCGTTCTCCAGGCATGGAACGACAAGTTGTGAAAAGGTGAATGAAAGCATCTCTACCACGAGAATACATGTTCTAATGAGGACTTCTATAATAGCGCGTGCTATTCTACATTGGAAAGACATACATTTTGACCAAAATACATCGGGGCGCATGGAAAGTCAAAATGCTCCTAAGACACTTCTCTCTCTCTGAGAAAATTATTTTCCAGGCATGGAAACACAGAATGTGAAAATGTGAATAAAAGCATTTCTAACACAAGAATACATGTTCTAATGATGGGTCCTATAATGGTGCGTGCTCTTCTACATGATAGGGTCATTAATCCTGTTCCAAAACGCTCAGGACGCATGTACAGTCAGAATGTTCCTAAGACACTTCTCTCTCTCTGAGAAAAGCGTTCTCCAGGCAAGGAACGACAAGTTGTGAAAAGGTGAATGAAAGCATCTCTACCACGAGAATACATGTTCTAATGAGGACTTCTATAATAGCGCGTGCTATTCTACATTGGAAAGACATACATTTTGACCAAAATACATCGGGGCGCATGTACAGTCAAAATGCTCCTAAGACACTTCTCTCTCTCTGAGAAAATTATTTTCCAGGCATGGAAACACAGAATGTGAAAATGTGAATAAAAGCATTTCTAACACAAGAATACATGTTCTAATGATGGGTCCTATAATGATGCGTGCTCTTCTACATGATAGGGTCATTAATCCTGTTCCAAAACGCTCAGGACGCATGTACAGTCAGAATGTTCCTAAGACACTTCTCTCTCTCTGAGAAAAGCGTTCTCCAGGCATGGAACGACAAGTTGTGAAAAGGTGAATGAAAGCATCTCTACCACGAGAATACATGTTCTAATGAGGACTTCTATAATAGCGCGTGCTATTCTACATTGGAAAGACATACATTTTGACCAAAATACATCGGGGCGCATGTACAGTCAAAATGCTCCTAAGACACTTCTCTCTCTCTGAGAAAATTATTTTCCAGGCATGGAAACACAGAATGTGAAAATGTGAATAAAAGCATTTCTAACACAAGAATACATGTTCTAATGATGGGTCCTATAATGGTGCGTGCTCTTCTACATGATAGGGTCATTAATCCTGTTCCAAAACGCTCAGGACGCATGTACAGTCAGAATGTTCCTAAGACACTTCTCTCTCTCTGAGAAAAGCGTTCTCCAGGCATGGAACGACAAGTTGTGAAAAGGTGAATGAAAGCATCTCTACCACGAGAATACATGTTCTAATGAGGACTTCTATAATAGCGCGTGCTATTCTACATTGGAAAGACATACATTTTGACCAAAATACATCGGGGCGCATGGAAAGTCAAAATGCTCCTAAGACACTTCTCTCTCTCTGAGAAAATTATTTTCCAGGCATGGAAACACAGAATGTGAAAATGTGAATAAAAGCATTTCTAACACAAGAATACATGTTCTAATGATGGGTCCTATAATGGTGCGTGCTCTTCTACATGATAGGGTCATTAATCCTGTTCCAAAACGCTCAGGACGCATGTACAGTCAGAATGTTCCTAAGACACTTCTCTCTCTCTGAGAAAAGCGTTCTCCAGGCATGGAACGACAAGTTGTGAAAAGGTGAATGAAAGCATCTCTACCACGAGAATACATGTTCTAATGAGGACTTCTATAATAGCGCGTGCTATTCTACATTGGAAAGACATACATTTTGACCAAAATACATCGGGGCGCATGGAAAGTCAAAATGCTCCTAAGACACTTCTCTCTCTCTGAGAAAATTATTTTCCAGGCATGGAAACACAGAATGTGAAAATGTGAATAAAAGCATTTCTAACACAAGAATACATGTTCTAATGATGGGTCCTATAATGGTGCGTGCTCTTCTACATGATAGGGTCATTAATCCTGTTCCAAAACGCTCAGGACGCATGTACAGTCAGAATGTTCCTAAGACACTTCTCTCTCTCTGAGAAAAGCGTTCTCCAGGCATGGAACGACAAGTTGTGAAAAGATGAATGAAAGCATCTCTACCACGAGAATACATGTTCTAATGAGGACTTCTATAATAGCGCGTGCTATTCTACATTGGAAAGACATACATTTTGACCAAAATACATCGGGGCGCATGGAAAGTCAAAATGCTCCTAAGACACTTCTCTCTCTCTGAGAAAATTATTTTCCAGGCATGGAAACACAGAATGTGAAAATGTGAATAAAAGCATTTCTAACACAAGAATACATGTTCTAATGATGGGTCCTATAATGGTGCGTGCTCTTCTACATGATAGGGTCATTAATCCTGTTCCAAAACGCTCAGGACGCATGTACAGTCAGAATGTTCCTAAGACACTTCTCTCTCTCTGAGAAAAGCGTTCTCCAGGCAAGGAACGACAAGTTGTGAAAAGGTGAATGAAAGCATCTCTACCACGAGAATACATGTTCTAATGAGGACTTCTATAATAGCGCGTGCTATTCTACATTGGAAAGACATACATTTTGACCAAAATACATCGGGGCGCATGTACAGTCAAAATGCTCCTAAGACACTTCTCTCTCTCTGAGAAAATTATTTTCCAGGCATGGAAACACAGAATGTGAAAATGTGAATAAAAGCATTTCTAACACAAGAATACATGTTCTAATGATGGGTCCTATAATGATGCGTGCTCTTCTACATGATAGGGTCATTAATCCTGTTCCAAAACGCTCAGGACGCATGTACAGTCAGAATGTTCCTAAGACACTTCTCTCTCTCTGAGAAAAGCGTTCTCCAGGCATGGAACGACAAGTTGTGAAAAGGTGAATGAAAGCATCTCTACCACGAGAATACATGTTCTAATGAGGACTTCTATAATAGCGCGTGCTATTCTACATTGGAAAGACATACATTTTGACCAAAATACATTGGGGCGCATGTACAGTCAAAATGCTCCTAAGACACTTCTCTCTCTCTGAGAAAATTATTTTCCAGGCATGGAAACACAGAATGTGAAAATGTGAATAAAAGCATTTCTAACACAAGAATACATGTTCTAATGATGGGTCCTATAATGGTGCGTGCTCTTCTACATGATAGGGTCATTAATCCTGTTCCAAAACGCTCAGGACGCATGTACAGTCAGAATGTTCCTAAGACACTTCTCTCTCTCTGAGAAAAGCGTTCTCCAGGCATGGAACGACAAGTTGTGAAAAGGTGAATGAAAGCATCTCTACCACGAGAATACATGTTCTAATGAGGACTTCTATAATAGCGCGTGCTATTCTACATTGGAAAGACATACATTTTGACCAAAATACATCGGGGCGCATGTACAGTCAAAATGCTCCTAAGACACTTCTCTCTCTCTGAGAAAATTATTTTCCAGGCATGGAAACACAGAATGTGAAAATGTGAATAAAAGCATTTCTAACACAAGAATACATGTTCTAATGATGGGTCCTATAATGGTGCGTGCTCTTCTACATGATAGGGTCATTAATCCTGTTCCAAAACGCTCAGGACGCATGTACAGTCAGAATGTTCCTAAGACACTTCTCTCTCTCTGAGAAAAGCGTTCTCCAGGCATGGAACGACAAGTTGTGAAAAGGTGAATGAAAGCATCTCTACCACGAGAATACATGTTCTAATGAGGACTTCTATAATAGCGCGTGCTATTCTACATTGGAAAGACATACATTTTGACCAAAATACATCGGGGCGCATGGAAAGTCAAAATGCTCCTAAGACACTTCTCTCTCTCTGAGAAAATTATTTTCCAGGCATGGAAACACAGAATGTGAAAATGTGAATAAAAGCATTTCTAACACAAGAATACATGTTCTAATGATGGGTCCTATAATGGTGCGTGCTCTTCTACATGATAGGGTCATTAATCCTGTTCCAAAACGCTCAGGACGCATGTACAGTCAGAATGTTCCTAAGACACTTCTCTCTCTCTGAGAAAAGCGTTCTCCAGGCATGGAACGACAAGTTGTGAAAAGGTGAATGAAAGCATCTCTACCACGAGAATACATGTTCTAATGAGGACTTCTATAATAGCGCGTGCTATTCTACATTGGAAAGACATACATTTTGACCAAAATACATCGGGGCGCATGGAAAGTCAAAATGCTCCTAAGACACTTCTCTCTCTCTGAGAAAATTATTTTCCAGGCATGGAAACACAGAATGTGAAAATGTGAATAAAAGCATTTCTAACACAAGAATACATGTTCTAATGATGGGTCCTATAATGGTGCGTGCTCTTCTACATGATAGGGTCATTAATCCTGTTCCAAAACGCTCAGGACGCATGTACAGTCAGAATGTTCCTAAGACACTTCTCTCTCTCTGAGAAAAGCGTTCTCCAGGCATGGAACGACAAGTTGTGAAAAGATGAATGAAAGCATCTCTACCACGAGAATACATGTTCTAATGAGGACTTCTATAATAGCGCGTGCTATTCTACATTGGAAAGACATACATTTTGACCAAAATACATCGGGGCGCATGTACAGTCAAAATGCTCCTAAGACACTTCTCTCGCTCTGAGAAAATTATTTTCCAGGCATGGAAACACAGAATGTGAAAATGTGAATAAAAGCATTTCTAACACAAGAATACATGTTCTAATGATGGGTCCTATAATGGTGCGTGCTCTTCTACATGATAGGGTCATTAATCCTGTTCCAAAACGCTCAGGACGCATGTACAGTCAGAATGTTCCTGAGACACTTCTCTCTCTCTGAGAAAAGCGTTCTCCAGGCATGGAACGACAAGTTGTGAAAAGGTGAATGAAAGCATCTCTACCACGAGAATACATGTTCTAATGAGGACTTCTATAATAGCGCGTGCTATTCTACATTGGAAAGACATACATTTTGACCAAAATACATCGGGGCGCATGTACAGTCAAAATGCTCCTAAGACACCTCTCTCTCTGAGAAAATTATTTTCCAGGCATGGAAACACAGAATGTGAAAATGTGAATAAAAGCATTTCTAACACAAGAATACATGTTCTAATGATGGGTCCTATAATGGTGCGTGCTCTTCTACATGATAGGGTCATTAATCCTGTTCCAAAACGCTCAGGACGCATGTACAGTCAGAATGTTCCTAAGACACTTCTCTCTCTCTGAGAAAAGCGTTCTCCAGGCATGGAACGACAAGTTGTGAAAAGGTGAATGAAAGCATCTCTACCACGAGAATACATGTTCTAATGAGGACTTCTATAATAGCGCGTGCTATTCTACATTGGAAAGACATACATTTTGACCAAAATACATCGGGGCGCATGTACAGTCAAAATGCTCCTAAGACACTTCTCTCTCTCTGAGAAAATTATTTTCCAGGCATGGAAACACAGAATGTGAAAATGTGAATAAAAGCATTTCTAACACAAGAATACATGTTCTAATGATGGGTCCTATAATGGTGCGTGCTCTTCTACATGATAGGGTCATTAATCCTGTTCCAAAACGCTCAGGACGCATGTACAGTCAGAATGTTCCTAAGACACTTCTCTCTCTCTGAGAAAAGCGTTCTCCAGGCATGGAACGACAAGTTGTGAAAAGGTGAATGAAAGCATCTCTACCACGAGAATACATGTTCTAATGAGGACTTCTATAATAGCGCGTGCTATTCTACATTGGAAAGACATACATTTTGACCAAAATACATCGGGGCGCATGTACAGTCAAAATGCTCCTAAGACACTTCTCTCTCTCTGAGAAAATTATTTTCCAGGCATGGAAACACAGAATGTGAAAATGTGAATAAAAGCATTTCTAACACAAGAATACATGTTCTAATGATGGGTCCTATAATGGTGCGTGCTCTTCTACATGATAGGGTCATTAATCCTGTTCCAAAACGCTCAGGACGCATGTACAGTCAGAATGTTCCTAAGACACTTCTCTCTCTCTGAGAAAAGCGTTCTCCAGGCAAGGAACGACAAGTTGTGAAAAGGTGAATGAAAGCATCTCTACCACGAGAATACATGTTCTAATGAGGACTTCTATAATAGCGCGTGCTATTCTACATTGGAAAGACATACATTTTGACCAAAATACATCGGGGCGCATGGAAAGTCAAAATGCTCCTAAGACACTTCTCTCTCTCTGAGAAAATTATTTTCCAGGCATGGAAACACAGAATGTGAAAATGTGAATAAAAGCATTTCTAACACAAGAATACATGTTCTAATGATGGGTCCTATAATGGTGCGTGCTCTTCTACATGATAGGGTCATTAATCCTGTTCCAAAACGCTCAGGACGCATGTACAGTGTCTCCCTGAATTCCCTGTGATGTTATGGGAATATCAGTACCGGTCATCTCCAAGGATGCCGTCACGTTTTTACGCTCCCAGGGTATTTACCCCTCACAGGGAGTTGCATAATCGTATGTGCTACGACCGGTAAATCGAACAGACGCGCCCGACTGCTAACGGTCTTCTTCCCAGAGCTCTCCCTATTACAGTTTACTGGGACGCCTTCTCTGTGACCTAAGAGAGAGAGGCACCCGCTTGTATACCACTCTGGTTCACGACCGCTCTGTTCCTTATTGACAGCTGTTACGTGTCGGGTTAGGATGATTAGCAATATTATTTACTGCAAGGGAGTATTATCACACTGAGTCTAGAATCAACCTTTAAAGAGCTTGAGATGTTATGCCTGGACAGCTTGAATATTTACATTACAGGAATAATAATGATGAATGAAACCCAGTCCCTTTAGAGGAATTTTTAATGAATTAAATGATTAAATGGTCATACAAAATTTAATGATTAACTGATCATACAAGTTTTACTTGTTACACATTCCAAGCCACCAAGAGCGCACAACTGAGCACAGCAATAAAACTTTGATAAAAAGAATGAACCAAATCAGTACTAACTTTAGGATCAAAACACAAAACATATTAATTGTATGTATTTCTATACAATCTAAATGGTAATTATGTGTCCTATTCTATATGTAGTAAGAATTTATCCTGCCAATGAACCTATGATTAAATGACACACAATTTAATATAAACTTCACCTTAAAACTCTATTCAATCGACAGTATGCATACACGAAAAACCCGTATACCGTGATCGAGAGTAAAAGAATAGGATGTTTAGTGGAGCAGAGAACACCTGGCCTTGGTACTCGCTTCACCACAGAACACAATTCTCACCAGGCGCGGCCCCTCCGGAACGGAAGGGGATGTTGGTCGTGTCGCAACGGCTTTGCTGCAAAGTCTGGTTTTCTCTGCAAAGAGGAGACGGAGACAGCCCGTCGGAACGCCGTGGATGTAGAACTGGGAGATTCTTTCAGCCGGATCGTCTGCTTCGGGAGGGTCGGGCGAGGCTCGCGGGCAGTATAGACATCTCATCCGACTAACAGTCAAATCTTCCTTATATACCCCATGCTCTCCTTCGAGAACCCTCGAACCAACCGGTGAATCTTCAGCCTCACACCATATATGGAAGCCACCATTTTGTCCCATCTCAGCATGCCGTCAATGGAAAGTCCCCAAGCCACCATTTGTACACGTGATCGTATCATGCCTTTTGCAAAAGTACTTAGACTTCAGAGGGACTCTCACATGAGAAACATCCCTCTGAAAGTCACCCATCGTACCTTGTTGTTAACATTTGCTTTTATCAAAACAGTCAGTTAGTAGAATGTTCAGTTCATAGGCCTACTGTGTCATAAGGTCAAAAGTGCGAACGCACCCTCAGCCTCTGTGTGTGTAGCGTAGCACCAGGCAGGCAGTTGCTCCACATCCCACTTCCTCTCTCCATCTTTCACCACGAGCTCTAAACAAAGCTCAGGGGTTACAACAGTTCACGGGCACATGCAACATACCGTAATCTCCTTCTAAAGTTAAAATCTTTCAATGCTTTCACAATCTTACTTTCAAACAAATCATTTCTTATAACTAAACTTAATAACATTTCTATTACATCTTAAAAATATAGTTTAGGCATTTGTAAAATGTGTATATTTGCTCTTTCATTGTTCTGAGTCTGCGTGTGTGTGTGTGTGTGAGTGGAGTCTGCGTGTGTGTGCGTCTGAGTGTCTGCGTGTGTGTGTGTGTATCTGAGTGTCTGAGTCTTATGTGTTCATGTTTTTCTCCTACCTTACATGTTGCTTTGTCCTTATTCTTAACTGTAAGCGTGTTAGCACAGCATATTCAAGCACTTTTCAACAGATCAGATTAGCATCCAACACGGATGAGCACACTCGACAGATCAGGTTCGCATCCATCAAGGTGTTATACATAAGAATCGGTTAACATCCGTATGGCGGTTATGCACTCTTCTGTCCCAACAGGCCCAGGGGCCGCAACAGGGAGGTCGATCATACTCTGCTCTGTACTTCCCTCTCCTGTGAGGCCTACGCCAACAGGCCTAGTGATCTCAACAGGGAGGTCGATCATACTTGGCCCTGTAATTCCCTCTCCTGTTAGGCCTACGAAAGGATCTCTGGAAAAACCCCTACTGCCAGGGTCCTGGCCCATATTAGAGTAACTCAGAAGAGCGGCCTCAATGCTGTGGGGATCAATGGGGGTATACTGAGGGTCAAGTGATCTAAAGGTCCAGTTTGGCTGCTCTGGCTCTTGTCTAATCTCAGCTTGCCCTGGCTCTGGCTGGGCCTCAGTCTTAATTACCTTACTCAATCTCCTTGCTTGTGCCTCTCTGTTCCTTTCCTCCAAAACGACTGACCTCTCTTGCTTAGTCATTTTCCTCCAATCTGATGTAGGGATTCGGACATGAAACTTCTTCCTGTCCGCTTTCACTAACCTTTTCTTTCCTTCGTCCGGTACCCCTGTCTCCCCCCTGGGGGTACTAGGTTGAAGGCTAACGGTTGAACCCCAGGCAGGCGAACCTGTGGTTTTGGCTGCCAGGTCGACAACAGTCAGAATGTTCCTAAGACACTTCTCTCTCTCTGAGAAAAGCGTTCTCCAGGCATGGAACGACAAGTTGTGAAAAGGTGAATGAAAGCATCTCTACCACGAGAATACATGTTCTAATGAGGACTTCTATAATAGCGCGTGCTATTCTACATTGGAAAGACATACATTTTGACCAAAATACATCGGGGCGCATGGAAAGTCAAAATGCTCATAAGACACTTCTCTCTCTCTGAGAAAATTATTTTCCAGGCATGGAAACACAGAATGTGAAAATGTGAATAAAAAGCATTTCTAACACAAGAATACATGTTCTAATGATGGGTCCTATAATGGTGCGTGCTCTTCTACATGATAGGGTCATTAATCCTGTTCCAAAACGCTCAGGACGCATGTACAGTCAGAATGTTCCTAAGACACTTCTCTCTCTCTGAGAAAAGCGTTCTCCAGGCATGGAACGACAAGTTGTGAAAAGGTGAATGAAAGCATCTCTACCACGAGAATACATGTTCTAATGAGGACTTCTATAATAGCGCGTGCTATTCTACATTGGAAAGACATACATTTTGACCAAAATACATCGGCGCGCATGTACAGTCAAAATGCTCCTAAGACACTTCTCTCTCTCTGAGAAAATTATTTTCCAGGCATGGAAACACAGAATGTGAAAATGTGAATAAAAGCATTTCTAACACAAGAATACATGTTCTAATGATGGGTCCTATAATGGTGCGTGCTCTTCTACATGATAGGGTCATTAATCCTGTTCCAAAACGCTCAGGACGCATGTACAGTCAGAATGTTCCTAAGACACTTCTCTCTCTCTGAGAAAAGCGTTCTCCAGGCATGGAACGACAAGTTGTGAAAAGGTGAATGAAAGCATCTCTACCACGAGAATACATGTTCTAATGAGGACTTCTATAATAGCGCGTGCTATTCTACATTGGAAAGACATACATTTTGACCAAAATACATCGGCCCTACTAACACAGTACGTAAAACTGACGGGACACATTGGTGTAATTGTGGTAACTTTGCGACGGTACCAGCAGCGGACCTAGCTCACACCTAGCTTACACTTGCCTTTTCAGTCGCAAAATAACCAAAATAGCCGTCCTCAAGTACACTGTAAGGGAACGTAGCCGCCACTGCTGCTTAAATCCGTAACTACGATGTAATTAAATAACGTGACAATGTGGTTAGATCACAGTCCCAATCTGACTTTATTGGAAATGTGTCACAGTGGGTCAGAACATTTGTAAATTACTTAGGTTTTAAAATAAATTTTGAAGTCATACAGTTACAGAATTGTAATAATGAGGAGAAATCCTGCATGTCTGTTTTGTGTGTAATTTCTCATTTACAGTTAATATTAACACTAAAGATTTGCAGTCTAGGCCTAATAAAAAGAATGATAAAAAATATGCCTATGAATAAAGTCCTAATTTTGCAACCTAAATGTGAGCAATGAACGCTGAGCATTGAACGTAGAATGCAAGGCATTGGGCTACTTTACAATTGAAGAACTAGACAAACAAGTTACACACTCTGTGCCAGTAGGTGGCGGTATGCACATTAAAGTTGTTTGCGATCCGCCACTAAACCCAGCGAAGGAGAAGAAGAACGAGAACGGTAAACTTCCGCCGTTTGAAACAGAGACCAACACGCTTTGTCTCCGCGACAACACAGATCATGTAAGTATCTCAATTTCAATGTATACATAGATAGCTATGTATTTTGGTATCGTCCCAGATAAAACACCAACGTTATGTGCAAGCTACCCTATTGTAATGATTATCTATATGGAGATGCTCTCTTTTTCCAATGTTAGCTAACTAGCTAGCCAGCTAACGTGATTAGCCTTTTTCTGTACATGGCTAGCTAAGTAGCCTACGTAAAATTACTCTCGCAATTATTGTTAAAACGTTCGCTTTTGTGTAATTGTAGCTTAAATTATAATGTTGGCTTGGCAACGTGAGAATATTTCAGTTGTGTACACTATAACTTTTATGAAGTGTTGTTGTGGGCCATTGTTTCCTAATAACAGGCTCGCGCGAGCTCCTGCACGTTCGTACTGTTTCATCGCTTGGAATAAAATGGGATAATTAGCTTACTCATTAATTTCGCATTAACCCACGACACCGTTAGTATGTGTTTGTTTTTAGGCATTCATTTTTCCGATTTTAACGTTAACAGCATACTAGAAGCCCCAACAACGGAGCTAGGCTAGCTAGCAGGATTTGTTATAGCAGCCATCTTGGCTTTTGGCACGTGGTCCTGTGGAGTGTTCATGTCAGCCAACGAGAGGGTCACCCACCCTCTCTCTCTCCCTCTCTCCCCTCCCATGCTCTCAGTTGCCAACCTCCCAGTTCTTGTTTGAACTGAGCAAGAAGCAGGTGAGCGGGGCAGGAAGAGGCGCTAAGACGGGGACAGGCGTGGCCAGGGGCAGTCCTGGGACAGCACCACAGGCTCTGTGAGTCTTGTTCAGTTGAATGCCCTCATGAGTATTAACAGAAGAGCACCATATACATATGCACACATACACTCTAACATGTCGCTCTCTCCTCAGCTCAGCCCGATGGTCTCTGATGGTTCTGTCTGGCCAGCCCTTAGGTGGAGAAACACCTGATCATCAATATAGGCAGGCACACGTAAGTACAAATGCACATACGTTTCCATAGACGGGATAAACAAATGGGGATATTGATATTGAGTTAATGTTAGCGGTAGACATGTGAGATTCATAAGACGCATCACTGACGCCAGTGACGCCACAATATCAGGGAAATTGAGCAATTGCTTCCCTGTAGTGCAAACTTGCAAGATTCGCTCAGTTATTAACCCTTCTTGCCTTTTTTGTTGTTGGTTTTCTCTCTCCTCCTTCCTCTCTGTGCAGTTCTCCTGTGTGCTGAGCCGCTATCCCATGTATTGCCACTGCTGACAGGGTAGAGCTCAGCCCCATGCAGAAGTGAGTGATGAGGAGAGGTAAGATCATTTTCCCGTTTTTTTTCCCTCCAGTTTTAGGAACCGTCTCAAGAATGTGTTCCCCACTTTTATGCCTTTAAATCAGGGTTGGAGTATTCCAGGTGTGTGGCCATGGCCATGAACACCAGTAGAGGAGGGAACCAAGTGTCTCATTCTCTCTCCACAGTTGTGTGGTTGTAACCCCCCACTAGCTACATATTCATTCAATCTTTATTTAACCTCGTGAATCAATTGAGAGTAAGCTCTCATTTACAATGACGTATAATCACTCTATATTTGAACTTGTACTACAGGTGAGATAATCCTTTTTAATGGTCTCTCTCATTGCTGTGCAAGACTTGGGTGTTCTCCTGCTCTGAGTGCCCATTCTCCTATACCTCCCAGATCTACCTCCACAAGCACATCAAGAGGAGCCATGACAACCTCTGTCTCTGCTGAGGAACACACAGAGCATTATGAAGTAGCCAGTGCCTTGGCGAAGGTGTTTGAGCAGCAGTCATCAATGGATTAACTCCCAAGACACAAGGAAGAGACAGCGCAACACACGCTATGACTCCAGTGACGAAGGTAATATAATAAAGTGCATTCAACAGTCCCAAAAGAGTACTACTTGAGTTGACTAATCTGAGCTAATTTACCTCTACTATATGTTCCAGTGCCCAGGCAGCCGGTCTGTAGAACTCAGACCAGACCAGCTATGCCAGGTGCCAGAGCCGGAAGGCCTGCTCTGCCAGTTATCAATGCAGGTATCCATGCATGTTTGTGTTGGTGAAATGTCTATGCATATTTGCACACTTACAGTTAACTCAGGACTGTCTGAAGACTCATGTACTCAGTTCACTAATTCGCTCATCTCACATCTCACTACTCGGCAGTAGATGTTCATCGCCCGGGTCCTTTGAGCCAAGGCGCTGTGAGCCCAGGCCCTTCAGCCGTCCAGGCACGAGCAGCATGCATCAGCGTTTAGCACCTGCTCACACGAGTCTGTTTCCTGCTCATCCCTTTATCCTCTGGTTTTCAGGTAGTTCTCTGATGCCATCGCCTGTGAGACCAACAGCTCCAGCAGGGTTGCCATCAAGCTCTGCAGATGCTGGTATGCTGAATTTTGTGAACTACTTCATGCTGCATGTAGGGATATACTTTGAGCTGAATATCCATTATGGGACCGTACAATTACTTATAGCCACATCTGTGTTTAATATCCAGACTTCCAGAGGATGATGTGTCAGCAGTTCTCCAGCGTCATGCAGAGTCTGAGGGAGATGGCACAGACAATGATGAGGCTGGAGCAGAGACTGGAGCAGAGACTGTCCGGCGAGTCTGCAGACAGCTATCGGGGAGCAGTACTGGATGACCTGCACCCTGCTAAAACGGAGGAGGAGCTGCTGGTCTTGGAGGAGCAGCTGAAGGACAAGGATCATCAAAGGAAGATGGTGAGTAACTTCAAGGCAGAACTTTCTTCCTTATTTTTGCAGAGAAGTGTTAAGGAAATGTAAAAGTAAATGATTGTCTTTATGTTTTGCAGACACGATATCTGAGTTCCATTGGCGGCAAAGATCTGCCAGATGTGGTCCGGCGGGTGCTGTCAGCCATTGCCATACACAGTGTGGTGTGTCTACAGCGTCCATGGGAAGAGGGGGAAGAAGCCTCTGAAGAATATGACCCTCTACAATGTCATATTACGTAAGGGATTGTTCATATTTTCGCAAAATAATACATTGTCCTTGCTTCATGCCATGTGCATTGAAACCATTCCCTTTTTGGTTAAAAGGTGCAGTTATGGCCTGTAAGCCAAGCACCACTGTGACGGAGGTGTCTGCCCAGCTGCAGGAGATGCTGAAACATGCCCCTGCTCGATGCAAAAAGGTATGTGATGTCAGGCAGTTAATTTTCTCGTATCCAGTGACATGGCACGCTTCCAATGAACGTATGCGACTTGCTTTTACAGCCATTTCATTATGTCCTTAGGCATCTGCTCCAGCCCAGCTGACCTCCCCAGCCCAGCCCCTGACCGCAGCTCCAGCCCTGACCACAGTGGAGTATTCAGATGAGGATGACCTCTTCAGCCCAGACCGATTCAGATGTGGGTGACCCCCAGCCCGTCTCCCTAAACCTGCCTTTCCAGCCTGCCAGGATGGATGCCTTTTTTGTAAATAGTTTTTGTAAATTTTAACCTTTTTTTTGTGGGATACAACGGTCTGTTCCCGGTCTGCCTGCCACAGAATGCGCACTGTTTCATTTTTGTTTTTAGAACTTTTGCAATTGTCAGATAATGGGTTGCTAGCCAGAGCTTGTACATGCTTTTTTTTGCTTTTCTGGCTATGCGTAATGTGACAGACCGTAAACCTCATCCTTGTAAATATGTATACTTTTAATTTGTAATGTACTTTGTGTAATAAAATGTTCTAAACTGTTCAGTCTTATATTGGTTTGTATCATAATGCTTGCTGCTATATCCCCATATAGCATTAATTCGTTTTTGTACTGGTAAATGCTAAATATAGCCAGTGGTACTGCAAATGCTAAATATAGCCAGTGGTCAGGGTTTAGTAAGTAAGTGACCATATTTGCACCGTGCGAAAAAGACGTGCAGACCAAGTCATATAAATACCTGTAAATCTAGTGTCAGCCAAGTGAGTTTATTACGGAAGTTCCTGCCCACGTTTTTTGCACGCGGCCGCACCGTATTTGCACCGTGCGAAAAAGACGTGCAGACCAAGTCATATAAATACCTGTTAATCTAGTGTCAGCCAAGTGAGTTTATAACGGAGGTTCCTGCCCACGTGATCACGTGCGTTCTTTGCACGCGGCCGCAACTTCTGAATGACGTGTCGTTCTTACGTAGCGTCTACTAAACGGCAGATCTCGCGTTTCCGTAAATGGCCGCGTAATTTCCGCACGCGGCGCACACGAATCGTCACCTATAGCGGCCGTATGTCGAACGTTTGCGCAACCTGCGTGTGTTAGTAGGGGGGGCGCATGGAAAGTCAAAATGCTCCTAAGACACTTCTCTCTCTCTGAGAAAATTATTTTCCAGGCATGGAAACACAGAATGTGAAAATGTGAATAAAAGCATTTCTAACACAAGAATACATGTTCTAATGATGGGTCCTATAATGGTGCGTGCTCTTCTACATGATAGGGTCATTAATCCTGTTCCAAAACGCTCAGGACGCATGTACAGTCAGAATGTTCCTAAGACACTTCTCTCTCTCTGAGAAAAGCGTTCTCCAGGCATGGAACGACAAGTTGTGAAAAGGTGAATGAAAGCATCTCTACCACGAGAATACATGTTCTAATGAGGACTTCTATAATAGCGCGTGCTATTCTACATTGGAAAGACATACATTTTGACCAAAATACATCGGGGCGCATGGAAAGTCAAAATGCTCCTAAGACACTTCTCTCTCTCTGAGAAAATTATTTTCCAGGCATGGAAACACAGAATGTGAAAATGTGAATAAAAGCATTTCTAACACAAGAATACATGTTCTAATGATGGGTCCTATAATGGTGCGTGCTCTTCTACATGATAGGGTCATTAATCCTGTTCCAAAACGCTCAGGACGCATGTACAGTCAGAATGTTCCTAAGACACTTCTCTCTCTCTGAGAAAAGCGTTCTCCAGGCATGGAACGACAAGTTGTGAAAAGGTGAATGAAAGCATCTCTACCACGAGAATACATGTTCTAATGAGGACTTCTATAATAGCGCGTGCTATTCTACATTGGAAAGACATACATTTTGACCAAAATACATCGGGGAGCATG
Source organism: Borostomias antarcticus (assembly GCF_949987555.1). NCBI lineage: Eukaryota > Metazoa > Chordata > Actinopteri > Stomiiformes > Stomiidae > Borostomias > Borostomias antarcticus. The sequence continues at coordinate 1,845,672 of NC_140260.1, read as the reverse complement.
GAAAGTCAAAATGCTCCTAAGACACTTCTCTCTCTCTGAGAAAATTATTTTCCAGGCATGGAAACACAGAATGTGAAAATGTGAATAAAAGCATTTCTAACACAAGAATACATGTTCTAATGATGGGTCCTATAATGGTGCGTGCTCTTCTACATGATAGGGTCATTAATCCTGTTCCAAAACGCTCAGGACGCATGTACAGTCAGAATGTTCCTAAGACACTTCTCTCTCTCTGAGAAAAGCGTTCTCCAGGCATGGAACGACAAGTTGTGAAAAGGTGAATGAAAGCATCTCTACCACGAGAATACATGTTCTAATGAGGACTTCTATAATAGCGCGTGCTATTCTACATTGGAAAGACATACATTTTGACCAAAATACATCGGGGCGCATGTACAGTCAAAATGCTCCTAAGACACTTCTCTCTCTCTGAGAAAATTATTTTCCAGGCATGGAAACACAGAATGTGAAAATGTGAATAAAAGCATTTCTAACACAAGAATACATGTTCTAATGATGGGTCCTATAATGGTGCGTGCTCTTCTACATGATAGGGTCATTAATCCTGTTCCAAAACGCTCAGGACGCATGTACAGTCAGAATGTTCCTAAGACACTTCTCTCTCTCTGAGAAAAGCGTTCTCCAGGCATGGAACGACAAGTTGTGAAAAGGTGAATGAAAGCATCTCTACCACGAGAATACATGTTCTAATGAGGACTTCTATAATAGCGCGTGCTATTCTACATTGGAAAGACATACATTTTGACCAAAATACATCGGGGCGCATGTACAGTCAAAATGCTCCTAAGACACTTCTCTCTCTCTGAGAAAATTATTTTCCAGGCATGGAAACACAGAATGTGAAAATGTGAATAAAAGCATTTCTAACACAAGAATACATGTTCTAATGATGGGTCCTATAATGGTGCGTGCTCTTCTACATGATAGGGTCATTAATCCTGTTCCAAAACGCTCAGGACGCATGTACAGTCAGAATGTTCCTAAGACACTTCTCTCTCTCTGAGAAAAGCGTTCTCCAGGCATGGAACGACAAGTTGTGAAAAGGTGAATGAAAGCATCTCTACCACGAGAATACATGTTCTAATGAGGACTTCTATAATAGCGCGTGCTATTCTACATTGGAAAGACATACATTTTGACCAAAATACATCGGGGCGCATGTACAGTCAAAATGCTCCTAAGACACTTCTCTCTCTCTGAGAAAATTATTTTCCAGGCATGGAAACACAGAATGTGAAAATGTGAATAAAAGCATTTCTAACACAAGAATACATGTTCTAATGATGGGTCCTATAATGGTGCGTGCTCTTCTACATGATAGGGTCATTAATCCTGTTCCAAAACGCTCAGGACGCATGTACAGTCAGAATGTTCCTAAGACACTTCTCTCTCTCTGAGAAAAGCGTTCTCCAGGCATGGAACGACAAGTTGTGAAAAGGTGAATGAAAGCATCTCTACCACGAGAATACATGTTCTAATGAGGACTTCTATAATAGCGCGTGCTATTCTACATTGGAAAGACATACATTTTGACCAAAATACATCGGGGCGCATGTACAGTCAAAATGCTCCTAAGACACTTCTCTCTCTCTGAGAAAATTATTTTCCAGGCATGGAAACACAGAATGTGAAAATGTGAATAAAAGCATTTCTAACACAAGAATACATGTTCTAATGATGGGTCCTATAATGGTGCGTGCTCTTCTACATGATAGGGTCATTAATCCTGTTCCAAAACGCTCAGGACGCATGTACAGTCAGAATGTTCCTAAGACACTTCTCTCTCTCTGAGAAAAGCGTTCTCCAGGCATGGAACGACAAGTTGTGAAAAGGTGAATGAAAGCATCTCTACCACGAGAATACATGTTCTAATGAGGACTTCTATAATAGCGCGTGCTATTCTACATTGGAAAGACATACATTTTGACCAAAATACATCGGGGCGCATGGAAAGTCAAAATGCTCCTAAGACACTTCTCTCTCTCTGAGAAAATTATTTTCCAGGCATGGAAACACAGAATGTGAAAATGTGAATAAAAGCATTTCTAACACAAGAATACATGTTCTAATGATGGGTCCTATAATGGTGCGTGCTCTTCTACATGATAGGGTCATTAATCCTGTTCCAAAACGCTCAGGACGCATGTACAGTCAGAATGTTCCTAAGACACTTCTCTCTTTCTGAGAAAAGCGTTCTCCAGGCATGGAACGACAAGTTGTGAAAAGGTGAATGAAAGCATCTCTACCACGAGAATACATGTTCTAATGAGGACTTCTATAATAGCGCGTGCTATTCTACATTGGAAAGACATACATTTTGACCAAAATACATCCGGGCGCATGTACAGTCAAAATGCTCCTAAGACACTTCTCTCTCTCTGAGAAAATTATTTTCCAGGCATGGAAACACAAAATGTGAAAATGTGAATAAAAGCATTTCTAACACAAGAATACATGTTCTAATGATGGGTCCTATAATGGTGCGTGCTCTTCTACATGATAGGGTCATTAATCCTGTTCCAAAACGCTCAGGACGCATGTACAGTCAGAATGTTCCTAAGACACTTCTCTCTCTCTGAGAAAAGCGTTCTCCAGGCATGGAACGACAAGTTGTGAAAAGGTGAATGAAAGCATCTCTACCACGAGAATACATGTTCTAATGAGGACTTCTATAATAGCGCGTGCTATTCTACATTGGAAAGACATACATTTTGACCAAAAAACATCGGGGCGCATGGAAAGTCAAAATGCTCCTAAGACACTTCTCTCTCTCTGAGAAAATTATTTTCCAGACATGGAAACACAGAATGTGAAAATGTGAATAAAAGCATTTCTAACACAAGAATACATGTTCTAATGATGGGTCCTATAATGGTGCGTGCTCTTCTACATGATAGGGTCATTAATCCTGTTCCAAAACGCTCAGGACGCATGTACAGTCAGAATGTTCCTAAGACACTTCTCTCTCTCTGAGAAAAGCGTTCTCCAGGCATGGAACGACAAGTTGTGAAAAGGTGAATGAAAGCATCTCTACCACGAGAATACATGTTCTAATGAGGACTTCTATAATAGCGCGTGCTATTCTACATTGGAAAGACATACATTTTGACCAAAATACATCGGGGAGCATGGAAAGTCAAAATGCTCCTAAGACACTTCTCTCTCTCTGAGAAAATTATTTTCCAGGCATGGAAACACAGAATGTGAAAATGTGAATAAAAGCATTTCTAACACAAGAATACATGTTCTAATGATGGGTCCTATAATGGTGCGTGCTCTTCTACATGATAGGGTCATTAATCCTGTTCCAAAACGCTCAGGACGCATGTACAGTCAGAATGTTCCTAAGACACTTCTCTCTTTCTGAGAAAAGCGTTCTCCAGGCATGGAACGACAAGTTGTGAAAAGGTGAATGAAAGCATCTCTACCACGAGAATACATGTTCTAATGAGGACTTCTATAATAGCGCGTGCTATTCTACATTGGAAAGACATACATTTTGACCAAAATACATCCGGGCGCATGTACAGTCAAAATGCTCCTAAGACACTTCTCTCTCTCTGAGAAAATTATTTTCCAGGCATGGAAACACAAAATGTGAAAATGTGAATAAAAGCATTTCTAACACAAGAATACATGTTCTAATGATGGGTCCTATAATGGTGCGTGCTCTTCTACATGATAGGGTCATTAATCCTGTTCCAAAACGCTCAGGACGCATGTACAGTCAGAATGTTCCTAAGACACTTCTCTCTCTCTGAGAAAAGCGTTCTCCAGGCATGGAACGACAAGTTGTGAAAAGGTGAATGAAAGCATCTCTACCACGAGAATACATGTTCTAATGAGGACTTCTATAATAGCGCGTGCTATTCTACATTGGAAAGACATACATTTTGACCAAAAAACATCGGGGCGCATGGAAAGTCAAAATGCTCCTAAGACACTTCTCTCTCTCTGAGAAAATTATTTTCCAGACATGGAAACACAGAATGTGAAAATGTGAATAAAAGCATTTCTAACACAAGAATACATGTTCTAATGATGGGTCCTATAATGGTGCGTGCTCTTCTACATGATAGGGTCATTAATCCTGTTCCAAAACGCTCAGGACGCATGTACAGTCAGAATGTTCCTAAGACACTTCTCTCTCTCTGAGAAAAGCGTTCTCCAGGCATGGAACGACAAGTTGTGAAAAGGTGAATGAAAGCATCTCTACCACGAGAATACATGTTCTAATGAGGACTTCTATAATAGCGCGTGCTATTCTACATTGGAAAGACATACATTTTGACCAAAATACATCGGGGAGCATGGAAAGTCAAAATGCTCCTAAGACACTTCTCTCTCTCTGAGAAAATTATTTTCCAGGCATGGAAACACAGAATGTGAAAATGTGAATAAAAGCATTTCTAACACAAGAATACATGTTCTAATGATGGGTCCTATAATGGTGCGTGCTCTTCTACATGATAGGGTCATTAATCCTGTTCCAAAACGCTCAGGACGCATGTACAGTCAGAATGTTCCTAAGACACTTCTCTCTCTCTGAGAAAAGCGTTCTCCAGGCATGGAACGACAAGTTGTGAAAAGGTGAATGAAAGCATCTCTACCACGAGAATACATGTTCTAATGAGGACTTCTATAATAGCGCGTGCTATTCTACATTGGAAAGACATACATTTTGACCAAAATACATCGGGGCGCATGGAAAGTCAAAATGCTCCTAAGACACTTCTCTCTCTCTGAGAAAATTATTTTCCAGGCATGGAAACACAGAATGTGAAAATGTGAATAAAAGCATTTCTAACACAAGAATACATGTTCTAATGATGGGTCCTATAATGGTGCGTGCTCTTCTACATGATAGGGTCATTAATCCTGTTCCAAAACGCTCAGGACGCATGTACAGTCAGAATGTTCCTAAGACACTTCACTCTTTCTGAGAAAAGCGTGCTCCAGGCATGGAACGACAAGTTGTGAAAAGGTGAATGAAAGCATCTCTACCACGAGAATACATGTTCTAATGAGGACTTCTATAATAGCGCGTGCTATTCTACATTGGAAAGACATACATTTTGACCAAAATACATCCGGGCGCATGTACAGTCAAAATGCTCCTAAGACACTTCTCTCTCTCTGAGAAAATTATTTTCCAGGCATGGAAACACAAAATGTGAAAATGTGAATAAAAGCATTTCTAACACAAGAATACATGTTCTAATGATGGGTCCTATAATGGTGCGTGCTCTTCTACATGATAGGGTCATTAATCCTGTTCCAAAACGCTCAGGACGCATGTACAGTCAGAATGTTCCTAAGACACTTCTCTCTCTCTGAGAAAAGCGTTCTCCAGGCATGGAACGACAAGTTGTGAAAAGGTGAATGAAAGCATCTCTACCACGAGAATACATGTTCTAATGAGGACTTCTATAATAGCGCGTGCTATTCTACATTGGAAAGACATACATTTTGACCAAAATACATCGGGGCGCATGGAAAGTCAAAATGCTCCTAAGACACTTCTCTCTCTCTGAGAAAATTATTTTCCAGGCATGGAAACACAGAATGTGAAAATGTGAATAAAAGCATTTCTAACACAAGAATACATGTTCTAATGATGGGTCCTATAATGGTGCGTGCTCTTCTACATGATAGGGTCATTAATCCTGTTCCAAAACGCTCAGGACGCATGTACAGTCAGAATGTTCCTAAGACACTTCTCTCTTTCTGAGAAAAGCGTTCTCCAGGCATGGAACGACAAGTTGTGAAAAGGTGAATGAAAGCATCTCTACCACGAGAATACATGTTCTAATGAGGACTTCTATAATAGCGCGTGCTATTCTACATTGGAAAGACATACATTTTGACCAAAATACATCCGGGCGCATGTACAGTCAAAATGCTCCTAAGACACTTCTCTCTCTCTGAGAAAATTATTTTCCAGGCATGGAAACACAAAATGTGAAAATGTGAATAAAAGCATTTCTAACACAAGAATACATGTTCTAATGATGGGTCCTATAATGGTGCGTGCTCTTCTACATGATAGGGTCATTAATCCTGTTCCAAAACGCTCAGGACGCATGTACAGTCAGAATGTTCCTAAGACACTTCTCTCTCTCTGAGAAAAGCGTTCTCCAGGCATGGAACGACAAGTTGTGAAAAGGTGAATGAAAGCATCTCTACCACGAGAATACATGTTCTAATGAGGACTTCTATAATAGCGCGTGCTATTCTACATTGGAAAGACATACATTTTGACCAAAAAACATCGGGGCGCATGGAAAGTCAAAATGCTCCTAAGACACTTCTCTCTCTCTGAGAAAATTATTTTCCAGACATGGAAACACAGAATGTGAAAATGTGAATAAAAGCATTTCTAACACAAGAATACATGTTCTAATGATGGGTCCTATAATGGTGCGTGCTCTTCTACATGATAGGGTCATTAATCCTGTTCCAAAACGCTCAGGACGCATGTACAGTCAGAATGTTCCTAAGACACTTCTCTCTCTCTGAGAAAAGCGTTCTCCAGGCATGGAACGACAAGTTGTGAAAAGGTGAATGAAAGCATCTCTACCACGAGAATACATGTTCTAATGAGGACTTCTATAATAGCGCGTGCTATTCTACATTGGAAAGACATACATTTTGACCAAAATACATCGGGGAGCATGGAAAGTCAAAATGCTCCTAAGACACTTCTCTCTCTCTGAGAAAATTATTTTCCAGGCATGGAAACACAGAATGTGAAAATGTGAATAAAAGCATTTCTAACACAAGAATACATGTTCTAATGATGGGTCCTATAATGGTGCGTGCTCTTCTTCATGATAGGGTCATTAATCCTGTTCCAAAACGCTCAGGACGCATGTACAGTCAGAATGTTCCTAAGACACTTCTCTCTCTCTGAGAAAAGCGTTCTCCAGGCATGGAACGACAAGTTGTGAAAAGGTGAATGAAAGCATCTCTACCACGAGAATACATGTTCTAATGAGGACTTCTATAATAGCGCGTGCTATTCTACATTGGAAAGACATACATTTTGACCAAAATACATCGGGGCGCATGGAAAGTCAAAATGCTCCTAAGACACTTCTCTCTCTCTGAGAAAATTATTTTCCAGACATGGAAACACAGAATGTGAAAATGTGAATAAAAGCATTTCTAACACAAGAATACATGTTCTAATGATGGGTCCTATAATGGTGCGTGCTCTTCTACATGATAGGGTCATTAATCCTGTTCCAAAACGCTCAGGACGCATGTACAGTCAGAATGTTCCTAAGACACTTCTCTCTTTCTGAGAAAAGCGTTCTCCAGGCATGGAACGACAAGTTGTGAAAAGGTGAATGAAAGCATCTCTACCACGAGAATACATGTTCTAATGAGGACTTCTATAATAGCGCGTGCTATTCTACATTGGAAAGACATACATTTTGACCAAAATACATCGGGGCGCATGGAAAGTCAAAATGCTCCTAAGACACTTCTCTCCCTCTGAGAAAATTATTTTCCAGGCATGGAAACACAGAATGTGAAAATGTGAATAAAAGCATTTCTAACACAAGAATACATGTTCTAATGATGGGTCCTATAATGGTGCGTGCTCTTCTACATGATAGGGTCATTAATCCTGTTCCAAAACGCTCAGGACGCATGTACAGTCAGAATGTTCCTAAGACACTTCTCTCTCTCTGAGAAAAGCGTTCTCCAGGCATGGAACGACAAGTTGTGAAAAGGTGAATGAAAGCATCTCTACCACGAGAATACATGTTCTAATGAGGACTTCTATAATAGCGCGTGCTATTCTACATTGGAAAGACATACATTTTGACCAAAATACATCGGGGCGCATGTACAGTCAAAATGCTCCTAAGACACTTCTCTCTCTCTGAGAAAATTATTTTCCAGGCATGGAAACACAGAATGTGAAAATGTGAATAAAAGCATTTCTAACACAAGAATACATGTTCTAATGATGGGTCCTATAATGGTGCGTGCTCTTCTACATGATAGGGTCATTAATCCTGTTCCAAAACGCTCAGGACGCATGTACAGTCAGAATGTTCCTAAGACACTTCTCTCTCTCTGAGAGTAGGGCCCTGGCGTACACCCGGCAAAGCTTTGCATTGGGGACGAGGGATGTGCTGGGTGTACGGTGTACGTTCCTCCGCCAATTTCCGCAGGAGGGTTCTAAAAATAAGCGGGTGGGCTCAAAACGTCCGTCCCGGCCTCCTGGACGCGAGGGCGTCTTCCGCCCGCCGGTCAGGCCAAGGGGCGGGGCATGAAAATTCTGAACGCGCTCTCTCGCTTAAAATGGGAGTTAGAATACTAGGGTTTCTTGAAACTAGGGTTTCGTGCAGTACCTTTTTCTTCCACGGGATGGCACAATGAATGGACGCCATTTGCGGATGTACACAAAGTACACCCGACTGTGAGGCGTACAAGTGTACATCCAACACACTCCACCCAACGCAAACTCAAACATGCCTGGGCATGCCTTTCAATGGGAATCGTTCTCGGCTGTACACCATGTACACCATGCATACTTTTCATTGGGAAAACAGCATTTTTGACCATGTGTCCTCCCAGAACGCCGCTTTGGGGTGTGGCCTCGTCGGCTGTACGCCGTATACAGCGCACATTCTTTTCAATGGGAAAATTGCGTTTTTGACCATGTGACCTTTCAGAACGCCGTTTTGTGGCGTGGCCTTGCCGGGTGTACACCATGTACAGCACACATACTTTTCAATGGGAAAACAGCGTTTTTGACCATGTGACCTTTCAGAACGCCGTTTTGGGGCGTGGCCTTTCCGGCTGTACACCATGTACAGCACACATACTTTTCAATGTAATAACAGCGTTTTTGACCATGTGACCTTCCAGAACACCATTTTTGGGCATGGCCTCGCTGGCTGTACACTGTGTACAGCGCGCATACTTTTCAATGGGAAAATGGCGTTTTTGACCACGTGACCTTTCTGAGCGCCGTTTTGGGGCGTGGCCTCGCCAGCTGTACACGGAATACAGCGCGCATACTTTTCAATGGCAAAAGAGCGTTTTTGACCACATGACCTTTTAGAACGCCGTTTTGGGGCGTGGCCTCGCCAGCTGTACACAGTGTACAGCGCTCATAATTTTTAATGGGAAAAATGCGTTTTTGATGACCATGTGACCCTTGAGAACGCCGTTTTTGGGCGTGGGCTCTCATAATCCGCAAATGGCGCCCCCCGCAGGTGCCCGATGCCTCCCACTGGTCATCCAGAGCACCAAGTGCATTAAAAATTGTATGTCTCCGATCGGGCTCATATCGGGACACGGTGGTGGTTTGCCTGTGGCTGAATGGCGTGCGGGGGTTTCGGACCAATCAGAACGCTTCATTTTCAATATGCTCCGATCGGCTCGAAACTCAGTGGGGATGTAGAGGGGACTACCTCGAACACAGCCATGTGGTCGGTGAAGGCTGTCCTCGTGGTATTTACATGGTACCAGAAGGTTCTCTTAGTCCCCCAAAGAGCAACCTTCTATCTCTTTCCACTTTGGAGAAACAGCAGTGTACACCCGGCATATGTTGGTGTACACCGCGCATGTTAAACTATGCGCGCTGTACACCAACATATGTGGGGTGTACACTGCTTTTTCTCCTCAAGGATTTGAGATAGAAGGCTGTCCTTTTGGTATTAACATGGTACCAGAAGGTTCTCTTAGTCCCCCAAAGGGCAACCTTCTATCTCTTTCCACTTTGGAGAAACAGCAGTGTACACCCGGCATATGTTAGTGTACACCGCACATGTTAAACTATGCGCGCTGTACACCAATATGTGCGGGGTGTACACCACTGTTTCTCCTCAAGGATTTGAGATAGAAGGCTGTCCTTGTGGTATTTACATGGTACCAGAAGGTTCTCTTAGTCCCCCAAAGGGCAACCTTCTATCTCTTTCCACTTTGGAGAAACAGCAGTGTACACCCGGCATATGTTGGTGTACACCGCGCATGTTAAACTATGCGCGCTGTACACCAACATTTGTGGGGTGTACACTGCTTTTTCTCCTCAAGGATTTGAGATAGGAGGGTGTCATTTTAGTACTTACAGGGTACTATAGTCTTCTCTTAGTCCCCCAAAGGGCAACATTCTATCTCTTTCCACTTTGGAGACACAGCCGTGTACACCCGGCATATGTTGGTGTACACCGCACATGTTAAACTATGCGCGCTGTACACCAATATGTGCGGGGTGTACACCACTGTTTCTCCTCAAGGATTTGAGATAGAAGGCTGTCCTTGTGGTATTTACATGGTACCAGAAGGTTCTCTTAGTCCCCCAAAGGGCAACCTTCTATCTCTTTCCACTTTGGAGAAACAGCAGTGTACACCCGGCATATGTTGGTGTACACCGCGCATGTTAAACTATGCGCGCTGTACACCAACATTTGTGGGGTGTACACTGCTTTTTCTCCTCAAGGATTTGAGATAGGAGGGTGTCATTTTAGTACTTACAGGGTACTATAGTCTTCTCTTAGTCCCCCAAAGGGCAACATTCTATCTCTTTCCACTTTGGAGACACAGCCGTGTACACCCGGCATATGTTGGTGTACACCGCACATGTTAAACTATGCGCGCTGTACACCAATATGTGCGGGGTGTACACCACTGTTTCTCCTCAAGGATTTGAGATAGAAGGCTGTCCTTGTGGTATTTACATGGTACCAGAAGTTTCTCTTAGTCCCCCAAAGGGCAACCTTCTATCTCTTTCCACTTTGGAGAAACAGCAGTGTACACCCGGCATATGTTGGTGTACACCGCGCATGTTAAACTATGCGCGCTGTACACCAATATGTGTGGGGTGTACACTGCTTTTTCTCCTCAAGGATTTGAGATAGGAGGGTGTCATTTTAGTACTTACAGGGTACTATAGTCTTCTCTTAGTCCCCCAAAGGGCAACATTCTATCTCTTTCCACTTTGGAGAAACAGCAGTGTACACCCGGCATATGTTGGTGTACACCGCGCATGTTAAACTATGCGCGCTGTACACCAATATGTGCGGGGTGTACACCACTGTTTCTCCTCAAGGATTTGAGATAGAAGGCTGTCCTTTTGGTATTTACATGGTACCAGAAGGTTCTCTTAGTCCCCCAAAGGGCAACCTTCTATCTCTTTCCACTTTGGAGAAACAGCAGTGTACACCCGGCATATGTTGGTGTACACCGCACATGTTAAACTATGAGCGCTGTACACCAATATGTGTGGGGTGTACACTGCTTTTTCTCCTCAAGGATTTGAGATAGGAGGGTGTCATTTTAGTACTTACAGGGTACTATAGTCTTCTCTTAGTCCCCCAAAGGGCAACATTCTATCTCTTTCCACTTTGGAGAAACAGCAGTGTACACCCGGCATATGTTGGTGTACACCGCGCATGTTAAACTATGCGCGCTGTACACCAATATGTGCGGGGTGTACACCACTGTTTCTCCTCAAGGATTTGAGATAGAAGGCTGTCCTTTTGGTATTAACATGGTACTAGAAGGTTCTCTTAGTCCCCCAAAGGGCAACCTTCTATCTCTTTCCACTTTGGAGAAACAGCAGTGTACACCCGGCATATGTTGGTGTACACCGCGCATGTTAAACTATGCGCGCTGTACACCAACATTTGTGGGGTGTACACTGCTTTTTCTCCTCAAGGATTTGAGATAGGAGGGTGTCATTTTAGTACTTACAGGGTACTATAGTCTTCTCTTAGTCCCCCAAAGGGCAACATTCTATCTCTTTCCACTTTGGAGACACAGCCGTGTACACCCGGCATATGTTGGTGTACACTGCACATGTTAAACTATGCGCGCTGTACACCAAAATATGCGGGGTGTACATCACTGTTTCTCCTCAAGTATTTGAGATAGAAGGCTGTCCTTTTGGTATTTACATGGTACCAGAAGGTTCTCTTAGTCTCCCAAAGGGCAACCTTCTATCTCTTTCCACTTTGGAGAAACAGCAGTGTACACCCGGCATATGTTGGTGTACACCGCACATGTTAAACTATGCGCGCTGTACACCAATATGTGCGGGGTGTACACCACTGTTTCTCCTCAAGGATTTGAGATAGAAGGCTGTCCTTGTGGTATTTACATGGTACCAGAAGTTTCTCTTAGTCCCCCAAAGGGCAACCTTCTATCTCTTTCCACTTTGGAGAAACAGCAGTGTACACCCGGCATATGTTGGTGTACACCGCGCATGTTAAACTATGCGCGCTGTACACCAATATGTGTGGGGTGTACACTGCTTTTTCTCCTCAAGGATTTGAGATAGGAGGGTGTCATTTTAGTACTTACAGGGTACTATAGTCTTCTCTTAGTCCCCCAAAGGGCAACATTCTATCTCTTTCCACTTTGGAGACACAGCCGTGTACACCCGGCATATATAGATGTACACCGCACATGTTAAACTATGCACGGTGTACACCAACATATGCCGGGTGTACACTGCTGTTTCTCCTCAATGATTTGAGACAGGAGGCTGTTTTTGGTGTATTTACATGGTATCATAGGGTACTCTTAGTCCACCAAAGGGCAACCTTCTGTCTCCTTCCACTTTGGAGAAACAGCAGTGTCCAATCGTGTACACCTCGCATGTGTGAGTGTAAAAGTGTAAAAGAAAAAAAAAGGAGTTCCGACCTGCCTGAAAATTAACACGCTAAGAGTAGCCCTGGTGAGATGTGCATACTGGTATATCAGCCTTTTTGCCCCTGCTAATCCAGATAAATGACTGTGTGAATGGGAGCAAGGTCCCTATTCAAACATATGCGGGGTGTACACTTGACATTTTTAAACAAAGGTCACGGGGCTTCGCGGACCTTTGAAAGTGCAGTACAGAAACAATAGTTTGGTAAGTTACACGTACTGCTCCCCCATTACAGAATGTGCAGAGTTTTCGTCTCTGCCACTTTCAGTGGGTCAATGGTCAGGGAGTTAGGGAAAAAACGTACAACCGGACACACCTGTACATGGCCGGTGTAAAAATGTATTTGGGCTTGGTTGAGGGTGTTCCGAAAGGTCAAGTGGCCTGAAAATCGGGTGCCTAACTTGTCAGTCAGTGCCGTTCGAGGCTGTAAAGAGCTATTTCACCAAACCCACCTGCAAACCCCCCATGCACCAACAGGCCTCACTTGGAGCCTAGCTAGAGTAATTAAGGTGGTGTACAGTGCTCTTTCTCCTAATCGCTTTGGGCTAGGATGCCATACTTTAAGTATGTTCAATTCAACATAGGAGAGTCTCAAACTTTTTCATATGAGCCTTCTAGGTCCCTCCACTGTGGCCAAAATGACCTGTTAATGTCCCTATGTTAACCTATGCTGGGTATACACAGAACCTATGCGGGGTGTGCACAGCAGTGTGTCCTCAACAATATAAGCTAGGAGGCTGTCCTTTCAGTATGTTTATGTCAACGTAGGATACTGTTCGTGTCTCGAACGCCAGCATTCTAGCTGCCTCCACTTTGGAACAGTCAACCTCCCATGTTAACGTATGCCGCGTGTACATGAACATATGTGAGGTGTACACACATATTTGTAACGTTTTAAGGGTGTTCCCAAAGTACTAGACGCGTCAAAATCGGATCACTCACTCATGAGTCGATGCCATTCCAGGCTGTGAAAAAAAAGTCAGTTATCTCCCCTAGGAAAAAAAACATCCTCACATCCTTCTGTCAAACAGGACATTGTTAGACTCATAGACTACGAGAGCATCCTGTCCAATGAGTTGATTGTTTTGATCAAAAATAAATAAATACTGTATATTGGAAGCTGAGGCTGAAATATGTTGTTCCTTGGCCCACCAAGAGCAATCTAAGCTTTGATTCATATCTGTGTGATGTTTGTAGGCTGTACAGTAGGCCCTACAGTAAAGGTGTACAGCGTGCATATGTTTATATCACAGCACTATACTCCCTTCTATTGAAATTATTTGAAGAGCTACGAGCCTGATATATTAGTATATTGAAGTCACCTTATGTCCCTCTAAAACCACCGAGTTTCAGCCTTCTAGCTTCCACCGCTTTAGACTGACCAGCCGTGTACACCTCACATTCCAGTGTACATCCCACAAAAGGTTAACCTGCGGGTGTACACTGCTGTTTCTCGCCAACGATTTGGGATAGGAGGCTGTCCTTTTAATATTTACACGGTACTATACTGTACTATTTGTCCCCAAAAGAGCAACCTTCTATCTCTTTCCACTTGGGAGAGACCGCAGTGTACACCCGGCATATGTTGGTGTACACCGCGCATATTAAACTATAAAGAGCAGAGACAAAAACTCTGCACATTCTGCAATGGGGTTACAGCATGAGTATCCAGACAGATAATTGTGTTTGTGCTCTGCTTTCATAGGTCCCCGAGGGCCTGTGACCTGTGTTACAACTCTAGAAAGGCTTCATTTGAGGCCTACTCCCACATATACCAAGGGATACACTGCTGTTTCTCCAAAGTGGAAAGAGATAGAAGGTTGCCCTTTGGGGGACTAAGAGAAACTTCTGGTACCATGTAAATACCACAAGGACAGCCTTCTATCTCAAATCCTTGAGGAGAAACAGTGGTGTACACCCCGCACATATTGGTGTACAGCGCGCATAGTTTAACATGTGCGGTGTACACCAACATATGCCGGGTGTACACTGCTGTTTCTCCAAAGTGGAAAGAGATAGAAGGTTGCCCTTTGGGGGACTAAGAGAAGACTATAGTACCCTGTAAGTACTAAAATGACACCCTCCTATCTCAAATCCTTGAGGAGAAAAAGCAGTGTACACCCCACATATGTTGGTGTACAGCGCGCATAGTTTAACATGCGCGGTGTACACCAACATATGCCGGGTGTACACTGCTGTTTCTCCAAAGTGGTGGGGGCTAGGAGGCTGTAAAGCGGGGGTCCTCAAGTACCAAAGGGTGGGATGAACATACTCTGAGATCAGCCTCCTACCCCTAGCCACTTTGGAGATATTGACCTGAGACTGGCGTGTACAGCCGCAATAGGTTGGTGTACAGCCGCAATAGGTTTGCATGGTGAGTGTCCAGGCCAATATCTCCAAAGTGGCTGGGGGTAGGAGGCTCATAATGTAACCTCAGCATCCTCTTACCATAAGGGACAAGCCCTCCGAATACCGTAAGGATTGGAGAAAGTTGAATTTTACCCTCTTGGCTGCTGGAAGTCAATTTTGAGATTTTGAGATTTTGGTCAAAAATTCAAATTGCTCGGATTGCTTCGAAACACAGCACACTTAAAGAGTACCATGGAGGTATGAACATACTGCCATATCAGCCTCCTAGCCCCTGTCACTTTGGAGATATTGACCCGTACACTCACCATGCAAACCTATTGCGGCTGTACACCGCCCTATGGCAGCTGTACACGCCTGTCTCAGGTCAATATCTCCAAAGTGGCTGGGGGTAGGAGGCTGATCTCAGAGTATGTTCATGCCACTCCTTGGTACTTGAAGACCCCCGCTGTACAGCCTCCTAGCCCCCACCGTTTTGGAGAAATGTGGCGTGTACAGCCGCCATTGCTTTTGTACACAAACCTATGGCGGCGGTACACGCCACATTTCTCCAAAGTGGTGGGGGCTAGGAGGCTATGAAGCGGGGGTCCTCAAGTACCAAAAGGTGGGATGAACATACTCTGAGATCAGCCTCCTACCTTTAGCCACTTTGGAGATATTGACCTGAGACAGGCGTGTACAGCCGCAATAGGTCGGTGTACAGCCGCAATAGGTTTGCATGGTGAGTGTCCAGGCCAATATCTCCAAAGTGGCTGGGGGTAGGAGGCTCATAATGTAACCTCAGCATCCTCTTACCATAAGGGACAAGGCCTCCGAATACCGTAAGGATTGGAGAAAGTTGAATTTTACCCTCTTGGCTGCTGGAAGTCAATTTTGAGATTTTGAGATTTTGGTCAAAAATTCAAATTGCTCGGATTGCCTCGAAACACAGCACACTTAAAGAGTACCATGGAGGTATGAACATACTGCCATATCAGCCTCCTAGGCCCTGTCACTTTGGAGATATTGACCCGTACACTCACCATGCAAACCTATTGCGGCTGTACACCGCCCTATGGCGGCTGTACACGCCTGTCTCAGGTCAATATCTCCAAAGTGGCTAAAGGGAGGAGGCTGATCTCAGAGTATGTTCATTCCACTCTTTGGTACTTGAGGACCCCCGCTTTATAGCCTCCTAGCCCCCACCGTTTTGGAGAAATGTGGCGTGTACAGCCGCCATTGCTTTTGTACACAAACCTATGGCGGCGGTACACGCCACATTTCTCAAAAGTGGTGGGGGCTAGGAGGCTATAAAGCGGGGGTCCACAAGTACCAAAGAGTGCGATGAACATACTCTGAGATCAGCCTCCTAGCCCTAGCCACTTTGGAGATATTGACCTGAGACAGGCGTGTACAGCCGCAATAGGTCGGTGTACAGCCGCAATAGGTTTGCATGGTGAGTGTCCAGGCCAATATCTCCAAAGTGGCTGGGGGTAGGAGGCTCATAATGTAACCTCAGCATCCTCTTACCATAAGGGACAAGGCCTCCGAATACCGTAAGGATTGGAGAAAGTTGAATTTTACCCTCTTGGCTGCTGGAAGTCATTTTTGAGTTTTTGAGATTTTGGTCAAAAATTCAAATTGCTCGAGTGCCTCGAAACACAGCACACTTAAAGAGTACCATGGAGGTATGAACATACTGCCATATCAGCCTCCTAGCCCCTGTCACTTTGGAGATATTGACCCGTACACTCACCATGTGAGAAACGGCCGCGTACAGCCCCCACATGTCAGTGTACACGGGTCAATATCTCCAAAGATTCTTGGTCTAGGAGGCTGATATGGCAGTATGTTCATGTCTCCATGGTGTACTGTTACTGTGCATAGGTTTCGAGCAAATCAGAGCAATTTTAATTTTAACATGTAAACCTATTGCTGTTGTACACGAACTCTGTGGCGCCTGTACACGCCTGTGTACTGTAGCGTATTAAAAGAAATCGAGCAGTCCGATCGGTCCGAAACCCGTACGGCCCTTTGTCCTCGAGGTGCCGATCACGCACGCCGGATTTCGTGCCGAACGGACCGCTCTGAATACCCCGTTCTCCGATTGGCCCATATGGGACGCTCCGATTGGTCCGCCGTACAGAGGGCCCATAGGCCCCGTGGGCCTGATCACGCTCACCGAAGGGCGTGCCGATCGGAAAACTTTGAAAATGGAGCTCTCTGATTGGTCCGAAACTCCGCACGCCGTTAGGCCACGGTCGGGCCTCCACCCTGACCGGACGTCAGCCCGATCGGTGGGGGTCAAACTCAAAACCGGCCCGAGACACTTTTGGCCACAAGGGGGCTCATCGGCGCCCTCCGGAGGGCGCACGGTTCGGATTTGGCGAGGCCACGCCCAAAAACGGCGCTCAGAAAGGTCACGTGGTCAAAAACGCCATTTTCCCATTGAAAAGTATGCGCGCTGTACACAGTGTACAGCCAGCGAGGCCATGCCCAAAAATGGTGTTCTGGAAGGTCACATGGTCAAAAACGCTGTTATTACATTGAAAAGTATGTGTGCTGTACATGGTGTACAGCCGGAAAGGCCACGCCCCAAAACGGCGTTCTGAAAGGTCACATGGTCAAAAACGCTGTTTTCCCATTGAAAAGTATGTGTGCTGTACATGGTGTACAGCCGGAAAGGCCACGCCCCAAAACGGCATTCTGAAAGGTCACATGGTCAAAAACGCTGTTATTACATTGAAAAGTATGTGTGCTGTACATGGTGTACAGCCGGAAAGGCCACGCCCCAAAACGGCGTTCTGAAAGGTCACATGGTCAAAAACGCTGTTTTCCCATTGAAAAGTATGTGTGCTGTACACGGCGTACACCCGCCATATTTTGCATATATTGCCTCAGAGGTATGGAGGTGGCGCCCCCTATGGTCGAAATGGCCACTGTGCACTTTGTGTACAGCCGGGGTCCAGGTGTACATTTGGAGCGTACACCCCACATTATAAAAACATTGGGGGTGTACACAGATTTTGGAGCGCATGTACAACGGCTCAACTTTAAGTACAGCCGGCATAGGTTCCATTCAAAAAAATGTACACCCGCCATACATTTTTCGAGAGTTGTCTAACTGAGAAAAGCGTTCTCCAGGCATGGAACGACAAGTTGTGAAAAGGTGAATGAAAGCATCTCTACCACGAGAATACATGTTCTAATGAGGACTTCTATAATAGCGCGTGCTATTCTACATTGGAAAGACATACATTTTGACCAAAATACATCGGGGCGCATGGAAAGTCAAAATGCTCCTAAGACACTTCTCTCTCTCTGAGAAAATTATTTTCCAGGCATGGAAACACAGAATGTGAAAATGTGAATAAAAGCATTTCTAACACAAGAATACATGTTCTAATGATGGGTCCTATAATGGTGCGTGCTCTTCTACATGATAGGGTCATTAATCCTGTTCCAAAACGCTCAGGACGCATGTACAGTCAGAATGTTCCTAAGACACTTCTCTCTCTCTGAGAAAAGCGTTCTCCAGGCATGGAACGACAAGTTGTGAAAAGGTGAATGAAAGCATCTCTACCACGAGAATACATGTTCTAATGAGGACTTCTATAATAGCGCGTGCTATTCTACATTGGAAAGACATACATTTTGACCAAAATACATCGGGGCGCATGTACAGTCAAAATGCTCCTAAGACACTTCTCTCTCTCTGAGAAAATTATTTTCCAGGCATGGAAACACAGAATGTGAAAATGTGAATAAAAGCATTTCTAACACAAGAATACATGTTCTAATGATGGGTCCTATAATGGTGCGTGCTCTTCTACATGATAGGGTCATTAATCCTGTTCCAAAACGCTCAGGACGCATGTACAGTCAGAATGTTCCTAAGACACTTCTCTCTCTCTGAGAAAAGCGTTCTCCAGGCATGGAACGACAAGTTGTGAAAAGGTGAATGAAAGCATCTCTACCACGAGAATACATGTTCTAATGAGGACTTCTATAATAGCGCGTGCTATTCTACATTGGAAAGACATACATTTTGACCAAAATACATCGGGGCGCATGGAAAGTCAAAATGCTCCTAAGACACTTCTCTCTCTCTGAGAAAATTATTTTCCAGGCATGGAAACACAGAATGTGAAAATGTGAATAAAAGCATTTCTAACACAAGAATACATGTTCTAATGATGGGTCCTATAATGGTGCGTGCTCTTCTACATGATAGGGTCATTAATCCTGTTCCAAAACGCTCAGGACGCATGTACAGTCAGAATGTTCCTAAGACACTTCTCTCTCTCTGAGAAAAGCGTTCTCCAGGCATGGAACGACAAGTTGTGAAAAGGTGAATGAAAGCATCTCTACCACGAGAATACATGTTCTAATGAGGACTTCTATAATAGCGCGTGCTATTCTACATTGGAAAGACATACATTTTGACCAAAATACATCGGGGCGCATGGAAAGTCAAAATGCTCCTAAGACACTTCTCTCTCTCTGAGAAAATTATTTTCCAGACATGGAAACACAGAATGTGAAAATGTGAATAAAAGCATTTCTAACACAAGAATACATGTTCTAATGATGGGTCCTATAATGGTGCGTGCTCTTCTACATGATAGGGTCATTAATCCTGTTCCAAAACGCTCAGGACGCATGTACAGTCAGAATGTTCCTAAGACACTTCTCTCTCTCTGAGAAAAGCGTTCTCCAGGCATGGAACGACAAGTTGTGAAAAGGTGAATGAAAGCATCTCTACCACGAGAATACATGTTCTAATGAGGACTTCTATAATAGCGCGTGCTATTCTACATTGGAAAGACATACATTTTGACCAAAATACATCGGGGAGCATGGAAAGTCAAAATGCTCCTAAGACACTTCTCTCTCTCTGAGAAAATTATTTTCCAGGCATGGAAACACAGAATGTGAAAATGTGAATAAAAGCATTTCTAACACAAGAATACATGTTCTAATGATGGGTCCTATAATGGTGTGTGCTCTTCTACATGATAGGGTCATTAATCCTGTTCCAAAACGCTCAGGACGCATGTACAGTCAGAATGTTCCTAAGACACTTCTCTCTCTCTGAGAAAAGCGTTCTCCAGGCCTGGAACGACAAGTTGTGAAAAGGTGAATGAAAGCATCTCTACCACGAGAATACATGTTCTAATGAGGACTTCTATAATAGCGCGTGCTATTCTACATTGGAAAGACATACATTTTGACCAAAATACATCGGGGCGCATGTACAGTCAAAATGCTCCTAAGACACTTCTCTCTCTCTGAGAAAATTATTTTCCAGGCATGGAAACACAGAATGTGAAAATGTGAATAAAAGCATTTCTAACACAAGAATACATGTTCTAATGATGGGTCCTATAATGGTGCGTGCTCTTCTACATGATAGGGTCATTAATCCTGTTCCAAAACGCTCAGGACGCATGTACAGTCAGAATGTTCCTAAGACACTTCTCTCTCTCTGAGAAAAGCGTTCTCCAGGCATGGAACGACAAGTTGTGAAAAGGTGAATGAAAGCATCTCTACCACGAGAATACATGTTCTAATGAGGACTTCTATAATAGCGCGTGCTATTCTACATTGGAAAGACATACATTTTGACCAAAATACATCGGGGCGCATGGAAAGTCAAAATGCTCCTAAGACACTTCTCTCTCTCTGAGAAAATTATTTTCCAGGCATGGAAACACAGAATGTGAAAATGTGAATAAAAGCATTTCTAACACAAGAATACATGTTCTAATGATGGGTCCTATAATGGTGCGTGCTCTTCTACATGATAGGGTCATTAATCCTGTTCCAAAACGCTCAGGACGCATGTACAGTCAGAATGTTCCTAAGACACTTCTCTCTTTCTGAGAAAAGCGTTCTCCAGGCATGGAACGACAAGTTGTGAAAAGGTGAATGAAAGCATCTCTACCACGAGAATACATGTTCTAATGAGGACTTCTATAATAGCGCGTGCTATTCTACATTGGAAAGACATACATTTTGACCAAAATACATCCGGGCGCATGTACAGTCAAAATGCTCCTAAGACACTTCTCTCTCTCTGAGAAAATTATTTTCCAGGCATGGAAACACAGAATGTGAAAATGTGAATAAAAGCATTTCTAACACAAGAATACATGTTCTAATGATGGGTCCTATAATGGTGCGTGCTCTTCTACATGATAGGGTCATTAATCCTGTTCCAAAACGCTCAGGACGCATGTACAGTCAGAATGTTCCTAAGACACTTCTCTCTCTCTGAGAAAAGCGTTCTCCAGGCATGGAACGACAAGTTGTGAAAAGGTGAATGAAAGCATCTCTACCACGAGAATACATGTTCTAATGAGGACTTCTATAATAGCGCGTGCTATTCTACATTGGAAAGACATACATTTTGACCAAAATACATCGGGGCGCATGGAAAGTCAAAATGCTCCTAAGACACTTCTCTCTCTCTGAGAAAATTATTTTCCAGACATGGAAACACAGAATGTGAAAATGTGAATAAAAGCATTTCTAACACAAGAATACATGTTCTAATGATGGGTCCTATAATGGTGCGTGCTCTTCTACATGATAGGGTCATTAATCCTGTTCCAAAACGCTCAGGACGCATGTACAGTCAGAATGTTCCTAAGACACTTCTCTCTCTCTGAGAAAAGCGTTCTCCAGGCATGGAACGACAAGTTGTGAAAAGGTGAATGAAAGCATCTCTACCACGAGAATACATGTTCTAATGAGGACTTCTATAATAGCGCGTGCTATTCTACATTGGAAAGACATACATTTTGACCAAAATACATCCGGGCGCATGTACAGTCAAAATGCTCCTAAGACACTTCTCTCTCTCTGAGAAAATTATTTTCCAGGCATGGAAACACAGAATGTGAAAATGTGAATAAAAGCATTTCTAACACAAGAATACATGTTCTAATGATGGGTCCTATAATGGTGCGTGCTCTTCTTCATGATAGGGTCATTAATCCTGTTCCAAAACGCTCAGGACGCATGTACAGTCAGAATGTTCCTAAGACACTTCTCTCTCTCTGAGAAAAGCGTTCTCCAGGCCTGGAACGACAAGTTGTGAAAAGGTGAATGAAAGCATCTCTACCACGAGAATACATGTTCTAATGAGGACTTCTATAATAGCGCGTGCTATTCTACATTGGAAAGACATACATTTTGACCAAAATACATCGGGGCGCATGTACAGTCAAAATGCTCCTAAGACACTTCTCTCTCTCTGAGAAAATTATTTTCCAGGCATGGAAACACAGAATGTGAAAATGTGAATAAAAGCATTTCTAACACAAGAATACATGTTCTAATGATGGGTCCTATAATGGTGCGTGCTCTTCTACATGATAGGGTCATTAATCCTGTTCCAAAA
Organism: Borostomias antarcticus; assembly: GCF_949987555.1. Lineage (NCBI taxonomy): Eukaryota > Metazoa > Chordata > Actinopteri > Stomiiformes > Stomiidae > Borostomias > Borostomias antarcticus. Next base: position 1,823,221 of record NC_140260.1, on the reverse strand, counting down.
CGCTCAGGACGCATGTACAGTCAGAATGTTCCTAAGACACTTCTCTCTCTCTGAGAAAAGCGTTCTCCAGGCATGGAACGACAAGTTGTGAAAAGGTGAATGAAAGCATCTCTACCACGAGAATACATGTTCTAATGAGGACTTCTATAATAGCGCGTGCTATTCTACATTGGAAAGACATACATTTTGACCAAAATACATCGGGGCGCATGGAAAGTCAAAATGCTCCTAAGACACTTCTCTCTCTCTGAGAAAATTATTTTCCAGGCATGGAAACACAGAATGTGAAAATGTGAATAAAAGCATTTCTAACACAAGAATACATGTTCTAATGATGGGTCCTATAATGGTGCGTGCTCTTCTACATGATAGGGTCATTTATCCTGTTCCAAAACGCTCAGGACGCATGTACAGTCAGAATGTTCCTAAGACACTTCTCTCTTTCTGAGAAAAGCGTTCTCCAGGCATGGAACGACAAGTTGTGAAAAGGTGAATGAAAGCATCTCTACCACGAGAATACATGTTCTAATGAGGACTTCTATAATAGCGCGTGCTATTCTACATTGGAAAGACATACATTTTGACCAAAATACATCGGGGCGCATGGAAAGTCAAAATGCTCCTAAGACACTTCTCTCTCTCTGAGAAAATTATTTTCCAGACATGGAAACACAGAATGTGAAAATGTGAATAAAAGCATTTCTAACACAAGAATACATGTTCTAATGATGGGTCCTATAATGGTGCGTGCTCTTCTACATGATAGGGTCATTAATCCTGTTCCAAAACGCTCAGGACGCATGTACAGTCAGAATGTTCCTAAGACACTTCTCTCTCTCTGAGAAAAGCGTTCTCCAGGCATGGAACGACAAGTTGTGAAAAGGTGAATGAAAGCATCTCTACCACGAGAATACATGTTCTAATGAGGACTTCTATAATAGCGCGTGCTATTCTACATTGGAAAGACATACATTTTGACCAAAATACATCCGGGCGCATGTACAGTCAAAATGCTCCTAAGACACTTCTCTCTCTCTGAGAAAATTATTTTCCAGGCATGGAAACACAGAATGTGAAAATGTGAATAAAAGCATTTCTAACACAAGAATACATGTTCTAATGATGGGTCCTATAATGGTGCGTGCTCTTCTACATGATAGGGTCATTAATCCTGTTCCAAAACGCTCAGGACGCATGTACAGTCAGAATGTTCCTAAGACACTTCTCTCTCTCTGAGAAAAGCGTTCTCCAGGCATGGAACGACAAGTTGTGAAAAGGTGAATGAAAGCATCTCTACCACGAGAATACATGTTCTAATGAGGACTTCTATAATAGCGCGTGCTATTCTACATTGGAAAGACATACATTTTTACCAAAATACATCGGGGCGCATGGAAAGTCAAAATGCTCCTAAGACACTTCTCTCTCTCTGAGAAAATTATTTTCCAGACATGGAAACACAGAATGTGAAAATGTGAATAAAAGCATTTCTAACACAAGAATACATGTTCTAATGATGGGTCCTATAATGGTGCGTGCTCTTCTACATGATAGGGTCATTAATCCTGTTCCAAAACGCTCAGGACGCATGTACAGTCAGAATGTTCCTAAGACACTTCTCTCTCTCTGAGAAAAGCGTTCTCCAGGCATGGAATGACAAGTTGTGAAAAGGTGAATGAAAGCATCTCTACCACGAGAATACATGTTCTAATGAGGACTTCTATAATAGCGCGTGCTATTCTACATTGGAAAGACATACATTTTGACCAAAATACATCGGGGAGCATGGAAAGTCAAAATGCTCCTAAGACACTTCTCTCTCTCTGAGAAAATTATTTTCCAGGCATGGAAACACAGAATGTGAAAATGTGAATAAAAGCATTTCTAACACAAGAATACATGTTCTAATGATGGGTCCTATAATGGTGCGTGCTCTTCTTCATGATAGGGTCATTAATCCTGTTCCAAAACGCTCAGGACGCATGTACAGTCAGAATGTTCCTAAGACACTTCTCTCTCTCTGAGAAAAGCGTTCTCCAGGCATGGAACGACAAGTTGTGAAAAGGTGAATGAAAACATCTCTACCACGAGAATACATGTTCTAATGAGGACTTCTATAATAGCGCGTGCTATTCTACATTGGAAAGACATACATTTTGACCAAAATACATCGGGGCGCATGGAAAGTCAAAATGCTCCTAAGACACTTCTCTCTCTCTGAGAAAATTATTTTCCAGGCATGGAAACACAGAATGTGAAAATGTGAATAAAAGCATTTCTAACACAAGAATACATGTTCTAATGATGGGTCCTATAATGGTGCGGGCTCTTCTACATGATAGGGTCATTAATCCTGTTCCAAAACGCTCAGGACGCATGTACAGTCAGAATGTTCCTAAGACACTTCTCTCTTTCTGAGAAAAGCATTCTCCAGGCATGGAACGACAAGTTGTGAAAAGGTGAATGAAAGCATCTCTACCACGAGAATACATGTTCTAATGAGGACTTCTATAATAGCGCGTGCTATTCTACATTGGAAAGACATACATTTTGACCAAAATACATCGGGGCGCATGTACAGTCAAAATGCTCCTAAGACACTTCTCTCCCTCTGAGAAAATTATTTTCCAGGCATGGAAACACAGAATGTGAAAATGTGAATAAAAGCATTTCTAACACAAGAATACATGTTCTAATGATGGGTCCTATAATGGTGCGTGCTCTTCTACATGATAGGGTCATTAATCCTGTTCCAAAACGCTCAGGACGCATGTACAGTCAGAATGTTCCTAAGACACTTCTCTCTCTCTGAGAAAAGCGTTCTCCAGGCATGGAACGACAAGTTGTGAAAAGGTGAATGAAAGCATCTCTACCACGAGAATACATGTTCTAATGAGGACTTCTATAATAGCGCGTGCTATTCTACATTGGAAAGACATACATTTTGACCAAAATACATCGGGGCGCATGGAAAGTCAAAATGCTCCTAAGACACTTCTCTCTCTCTGAGAAAATTATTTTCCAGGCATGGAAACACAGAATGTGAAAATGTGAATAAAAGCATTTCTAACACAAGAATACATGTTCTAATGATGGGTCCTATAATGGTGCGTGCTCTTCTACATGATAGGGTCATTAATCCTGTTCCAAAACGCTCAGGACGCATGTACAGTCAGAATGTTCCTAAGACACTTCTCTCTCTCTGAGAAAAGCGTTCTCCAGGCATGGAACGACAAGTTGTGAAAAGGTGAATGAAAGCATCTCTACCACGAGAATACATGTTCTAATGAGGACTTCTATAATAGCGCGTGCTATTCTACATTGGAAAGACATACATTTTGACCAAAATACATCCGGGCGCATGTACAGTCAAAATGCTCCTAAGACACTTCTCTCTCTCTGAGAAAATTATTTTCCAGGCATGGAAACACAGAATGTGAAAATGTGAATAAAAGCATTTCTAACACAAGAATACATGTTCTAATGATGGGTCCTATAATGGTGCGTGCTCTTCTACATGATAGGGTCATTAATCCTGTTCCAAAACGCTCAGGACGCATGTACAGTCAGAATGTTCCTAAGACACTTCTCTCTCTCTGAGAAAAGCGTTCTCCAGGCATGGAACGACAAGTTGTGAAAAGGTGAATGAAAGCATCTCTACCACGAGAATACATGTTCTAATGAGGACTTCTATAATAGCGCGTGCTATTCTACATTGGAAAGACATACATTTTGACCAAAATACATCGGGGCGCATGTACAGTCAAAATGCTCCTAAGACACTTCTCTCTCTCTGAGAAAATTATTTTCCAGGCATGGAAACACAGAATGTGAAAATGTGAATAAAAGCATTTCTAACACAAGAATACATGTTCTAATGATGGGTCCTATAATGGTGCGTGCTCTTCTTCATGATAGGGTCATTAATCCTGTTCCAAAACGCTCAGGACGCATGTACAGTCAGAATGTTCCTAAGACACTTCTCTCTCTCTGAGAAAAGCGTTCTCCAGGCATGGAACGACAAGTTGTGAAAAGGTGAATGAAAACATCTCTACCACGAGAATACATGTTCTAATGAGGACTTCTATAATAGCGCGTGCTATTCTACATTGGAAAGACATACATTTTGACCAAAATACATCGGGGCGCATGGAAAGTCAAAATGCTCCTAAGACACTTCTCTCTCTCTGAGAAAATTATTTTCCAGGCATGGAAACACAGAATGTGAAAATGTGAATAAAAGCATTTCTAACACAAGAATACATGTTCTAATGATGGGTCCTATAATGGTGCGTGCTCTTCTACATGATAGGGTCATTAATCCTGTTCCAAAACGCTCAGGACGCATGTACAGTCAGAATGTTCCTAAGACACTTCTCTCTTTCTGAGAAAAGCATTCTCCAGGCATGGAACGACAAGTTGTGAAAAGGTGAATGAAAGCATCTCTACCACGAGAATACATGTTCTAATGAGGACTTCTATAATAGCGCGTGCTATTCTACATTGGAAAGACATACATTTTGACCAAAATACATCGGGGCGCATGTACAGTCAAAATGCTCCTAAGACACTTCTCTCCCTCTGAGAAAATTATTTAAAAGGCATGGAAACACAGAATGTGAAAATGTGAATAAAAGCATTTCTAACACAAAAATACATGTTCTAATGATGGGTCCTATAATGGTGCGTGCTCTTCTACATGATAGGGTCATTAATCCTGTTCCAAAACGCTCAGGACGCATGTACAGTCAGAATGTTCCTAAGACACTTCTCTCTCTCTGAGAAAAGCGTTCTCCAGGCATGGAACGACAAGTTGTGAAAAGGTGAATGAAAGCATCTCTACCACGAGAATACATGTTCTAATGAGGACTTCTATAATAGCGCGTGCTATTCTACATTGGAAAGACATACATTTTGACCAAAATACATCGGGGCGCATGGAAAGTCAAAATGCTCCTAAGACACTTCTCTCTCTCTGAGAAAATTATTTTCCAGGCATGGAAACACAGAATGTGAAAATGTGAATAAAAGCATTTCTAACACAAGAATACATGTTCTAATGATGGGTCCTATAATGGTGCGTGCTCTTCTACATGATAGGGTCATTAATCCTGTTCCAAAACGCTCAGGACGCATGTACAGTCAGAATGTTCCTAAGACACTTCTCTCTCTCTGAGAAAAGCGTTCTCCAGGCATGGAACGACAAGTTGTGAAAAGGTGAATGAAAGCATCTCTACCACGAGAATACATGTTCTAATGAGGACTTCTATAATAGCGCGTGCTATTCTACATTGGAAAGACATACATTTTGACCAAAATACATCCGGGCGCATGTACAGTCAAAATGCTCCTAAGACACTTCTCTCTCTCTGAGAAAATTATTTTCCAGGCATGGAAACACAGAATGTGAAAATGTGAATAAAAGCATTTCTAACACAAGAATACATGTTCTAATGATGGGTCCTATAATGGTGCGTGCTCTTCTACATGATAGGGTCATTAATCCTGTTCCAAAACGCTCAGGACGCATGTACAGTCAGAATGTTCCTAAGACACTTCTCTCTCTCTGAGAAAAGCGTTCTCCAGGCATGGAACGACAAGTTGTGAAAAGGTGAATGAAAGCATCTCTACCACGAGAATACATGTTCTAATGAGGACTTCTATAATAGCGCGTGCTATTCTACATTGGAAAGACATACATTTTGACCAAAATACATCGGGGCGCATGTACAGTCAAAATGCTCCTAAGACACTTCTCTCTCTCTGAGAAAATTATTTTCCAGGCATGGAAACACAGAATGTGAAAATGTGAATAAAAGCATTTCTAACACAAGAATACATGTTCTAATGATGGGTCCTATAATGGTGCGTGCTCTTCTACATGATAGGGTCATTAATCCTGTTCCAAAACGCTCAGGACGCATGTACAGTCAGAATGTTCCTAAGACACTTCTCTCTCTCTGAGAAAAGCGTTCTCCAGGCATGGAACGACAAGTTGTGAAAAGGTGAATGAAAGCATCTCTACCACGAGAATACATGTTCTAATGAGGACTTCTATAATAGCGCGTGCTATTCTACATTGGAAAGACATACATTTTGACCAAAATACATCGGGGCGCATGTACAGTCAAAATGCTCCTAAGACACTTCTCTCTCTCTGAGAAAATTATTTTCCAGGCATGGAAACACAGAATGTGAAAATGTGAATAAAAGCATTTCTAACACAAGAATACATGTTCTAATGATGGGTCCTATAATGGTGCGTGCTCTTCTACATGATAGGGTCATTAATCCTGTTCCAAAACGCTCAGGACGCATGTACAGTCAGAATGTTCCTAAGACACTTCTCTCTCTCTGAGAAAAGCGTTCTCCAGGCATGGAATGACAAGTTGTGAAAAGGTGAATGAAAGCATCTCTACCACGAGAATACATGTTCTAATGAGGACTTCTATAATAGCGCGTGCTATTCTACATTGGAAAGACATACATTTTGACCAAAATACATCGGGGCGCATGTACAGTCAAAATGCTCCTAAGACACTTCTCTCTCTCTGAGAAAATTATTTTCCAGGCATGGAAACACAGAATGTGAAAATGTGAATAAAAGCATTTCTAACACAAGAATACATGTTCTAATGATGGGTCCTATAATGGTGCGTGCTCTTCTACATGATAGGGTCATTAATCCTGTTCCAAAACGCTCAGGACGCATGTACAGTCAGAATGTTCCTAAGACACTTCTCTCTTTCTGAGAAAAGCGTTCTCCAGGCATGGAACGACAAGTTGTGAAAAGGTGAATGAAAGCATCTCTACCACGAGAATACATGTTCTAATGAGGACTTCTATAATAGCGCGTGCTATTCTACATTGGAAAGACATACATTTTGACCAAAATACATCGGGGCGCATGTACAGTCAAAATGCTCCTAAGACACTTCTCTCCCTCTGAGAAAATTATTTTCCAGGCATGGAAACACAGAATGTGAAAATGTGAATAAAAGCATTTCTAACACAAGAATACATGTTCTAATGATGGGTCCTATAATGGTGCGTGCTCTTCTACATGATAGGGTCATTAATCCTGTTCCAAAACGCTCAGGACGCATGTACAGTCAGAATGTTCCTAAGACACTTCTCTCTCTCTGAGAAAAGCGTTCTCCAGGCATGGAACGACAAGTTGTGAAAAGGTGAATGAAAGCATCTCTACCACGAGAATACATGTTCTAATGAGGACTTCTATAATAGCGCGTGCTATTCTACATTGGAAAGACATACATTTTGACCAAAATACATCGGGGCGCATGGAAAGTCAAAATGCTCCTAAGACACTTCTCTCTCTCTGAGAAAATTATTTTCCAGGCATGGAAACACAGAATGTGAAAATGTGAATAAAAGCATTTCTAACACAAGAATACATGTTCTAATGATGGGTCCTATAATGGTGCGTGCTCTTCTACATGATAGGGTCATTAATCCTGTTCCAAAACGCTAAGGACGCATGTACAGTCAGAATGTTCCTAAGACACTTCTCTCTCTCTGAGAAAAGCGTTCTCCAGGCATGGAACGACAAGTTGTGAAAAGGTGAATGAAAGCATCTCTACCACGAGAATACATGTTCTAATGAGGACTTCTATAATAGCGCGTGCTATTCTACATTGGAAAGACATACATTTTGACCAAAATACATCCGGGCGCATGTACAGTCAAAATGCTCCTAAGACACTTCTCTCTCTCTGAGAAAATTATTTTCCAGGCATGGAAACACAGAATGTGAAAATGTGAATAAAAGCATTTCTAACACAAGAATACATGTTCTAATGATGGGTCCTATAATGGTGCGTGCTCTTCTACATGATAGGGTCATTAATCCTGTTCCAAAACGCTCAGGACGCATGTACAGTCAGAATGTTCCTAAGACACTTCTCTCTCTCTGAGAAAAGCGTTCTCCAGGCATGGAACGACAAGTTGTGAAAAGGTGAATGAAAGCATCTCTACCACGAGAATACATGTTCTAATGAGGACTTCTATAATAGCGCGTGCTATTCTACATTGGAAAGACATACATTTTGACCAAAATACATCGTGGCGCATGTACAGTCAAAATGCTCCTAAGACACTTCTCTCTCTCTGAGAAAATTATTTTCCAGGCATGGAAACACAGAATGTGAAAATGTGAATAAAAGCATTTCTAACACAAGAATACATGTTCTAATGATGGGTCCTATAATGGTGCGTGCTCTTCTACATGATAGGGTCATTAATCCTGTTCCAAAACGCTCAGGACGCATGTACAGTCAGAATGTTCCTAAGACACTTCTCTCTCTCTGAGAAAAGCGTTCTCCAGGCATGGAACGACAAGTTGTGAAAAGGTGAATGAAAGCATCTCTACCACGAGAATACATGTTCTAATGAGGACTTCTATAATAGCGCGTGCTATTCTACATTGGAAAGACATACATTTTGACCAAAATACATCGGGGCGCATGTACAGTCAAAATGCTCCTAAGACACTTCTCTCTCTCTGAGAAAATTATTTTCCAGGCATGGAAACACAGAATGTGAAAATGTGAATAAAAGCATTTCTAACACAAGAATACATGTTCTAATGATGGGTCCTATAATGGTGCGTGCTCTTCTACATGATAGGGTCATTAATCCTGTTCCAAAACGCTCAGGACGCATGTACAGTCAGAATGTTCCTAAGACACTTCTCTCTCTCTGAGAAAAGCGTTCTCCAGGCATGGAACGACAAGTTGTGAAAAGGTGAATGAAAGCATCTCTACCACGAGAATACATGTTCTAATGAGGACTTCTATAATAGCGCGTGCTATTCTACATTGGAAAGACATACATTTTGACCAAAATACATCGGGGCGCATGGAAAGTCAAAATGCTCCTAAGACACTTCTCTCTCTCTGAGAAAATTATTTTCCAGGCATGGAAACACAGAATGTGAAAATGTGAATAAAAGCATTTCTAACACAAGAATACATGTTCTAATGATGGGTCCTATAATGGTGCGTGCTCTTCTACATGATAGGGTCATTAATCCTGTTCCAAAACGCTCAGGACGCATGTACAGTCAGAATGTTCCTAAGACACTTCTCTCTCTCTGAGAAAAGCGTTCTCCAGGCATGGAACGACAAGTTGTGAAAAGGTGAATGAAAGCATCTCTACCACGAGAATACATGTTCTAATGAGGACTTCTATAATAGCGCGTGCTATTCTACATTGGAAAGACATACATTTTGACCAAAATACATCGGGGCGCATGTACAGTCAAAATGCTCCTAAGACACTTCTCTCTCTCTGAGAAAATTATTTTCCAGGCATGGAAACACAGAATGTGAAAATGTGAATAAAAGCATTTCTAACACAAGAATACATGTTCTAATGATGGGTCCTATAATGGTGCGTGCTCTTCTACATGATAGGGTCATTAATCCTGTTCCAAAACGCTCAGGACGCATGTACAGTCAGAATGTTCCTAAGACACTTCTCTCTTTCTGAGAAAAGCGTTCTCCAGGCATGGAACGACAAGTTGTGAAAAGGTGAATGAAAGCATCTCTACCACGAGAATACATGTTCTAATGAGGACTTCTATAATAGCGCGTGCTATTCTACATTGGAAAGACATACATTTTGACCAAAATACATCGGGGCGCATGTACAGTCAAAATGCTCCTAAGACACTTCTCTCCCTCTGAGAAAATTATTTTCCAGGCATGGAAACACAGAATGTGAAAATGTGAATAAAAGCATTTCTAACACAAGAATACATGTTCTAATGATGGGTCCTATAATGGTGCGTGCTCTTCTACATGATAGGGTCATTAATCCTGTTCCAAAACGCTCAGGACGCATGTACAGTCAGAATGTTCCTAAGACACTTCTCTCTCTCTGAGAAAAGCGTTCTCCAGGCATGGAACGACAAGTTGTGAAAAGGTGAATGAAAGCATCTCTACCACGAGAATACATGTTCTAATGAGGACTTCTATAATAGCGCGTGCTATTCTACATTGGAAAGACATACATTTTGACCAAAATACATCGGGGCGCATGGAAAGTCAAAATGCTCCTAAGACACTTCTCTCTCTCTGAGAAAATTATTTTCCAGGCATGGAAACACAGAATGTGAAAATGTGAATAAAAGCATTTCTAACACAAGAATACATGTTCTAATGATGGGTCCTATAATGGTGCGTGCTCTTCTACATGATAGGGTCATTAATCCTGTTCCAAAACGCTAAGGACGCATGTACAGTCAGAATGTTCCTAAGACACTTCTCTCTCTCTGAGAAAAGCGTTCTCCAGGCATGGAACGACAAGTTGTGAAAAGGTGAATGAAAGCATCTCTACCACGAGAATACATGTTCTAATGAGGACTTCTATAATAGCGCGTGCTATTCTACATTGGAAAGACATACATTTTGACCAAAATACATCCGGGCGCATGTACAGTCAAAATGCTCCTAAGACACTTCTCTCTCTCTGAGAAAATTATTTTCCAGGCATGGAAACACAGAATGTGAAAATGTGAATAAAAGCATTTCTAACACAAGAATACATGTTCTAATGATGGGTCCTATAATGGTGCGTGCTCTTCTACATGATAGGGTCATTAATCCTGTTCCAAAACGCTCAGGACGCATGTACAGTCAGAATGTTCCTAAGACACTTCTCTCTCTCTGAGAAAAGCGTTCTCCAGGCATGGAACGACAAGTTGTGAAAAGGTGAATGAAAGCATCTCTACCACGAGAATACATGTTCTAATGAGGACTTCTATAATAGCGCGTGCTATTCTACATTGGAAAGACATACATTTTGACCAAAATACATCGTGGCGCATGTACAGTCAAAATGCTCCTAAGACACTTCTCTCTCTCTGAGAAAATTATTTTCCAGGCATGGAAACACAGAATGTGAAAATGTGAATAAAAGCATTTCTAACACAAGAATACATGTTCTAATGATGGGTCCTATAATGGTGCGTGCTCTTCTACATGATAGGGTCATTAATCCTGTTCCAAAACGCTCAGGACGCATGTACAGTCAGAATGTTCCTAAGACACTTCTCTCTCTCTGAGAAAAGCGTTCTCCAGGCATGGAACGACAAGTTGTGAAAAGGTGAATGAAAGCATCTCTACCACGAGAATACATGTTCTAATGAGGACTTCTATAATAGCGCGTGCTATTCTACATTGGAAAGACATACATTTTGACCAAAATACATCGGGGCGCATGTACAGTCAAAATGCTCCTAAGACACTTCTCTCTCTCTGAGAAAATTATTTTCCAGGCATGGAAACACAGAATGTGAAAATGTGAATAAAAGCATTTCTAACACAAGAATACATGTTCTAATGATGGGTCCTATAATGGTGCGTGCTCTTCTACATGATAGGGTCATTAATCCTGTTCCAAAACGCTCAGGACGCATGTACAGTCAGAATGTTCCTAAGACACTTCTCTCTCTCTGAGAAAAGCGTTCTCCAGGCATGGAACGACAAGTTGTGAAAAGGTGAATGAAAGCATCTCTACCACGAGAATACATGTTCTAATGAGGACTTCTATAATAGCGCGTGCTATTCTACATTGGAAAGACATACATTTTGACCAAAATACATCGGGGCGCATGGAAAGTCAAAATGCTCCTAAGACACTTCTCTCTCTCTGAGAAAATTATTTTCCAGGCATGGAAACACAGAATGTGAAAATGTGAATAAAAGCATTTCTAACACAAGAATACATGTTCTAATGATGGGTCCTATAATGGTGCGTGCTCTTCTACATGATAGGGTCATTAATCCTGTTCCAAAACGCTCAGGACGCATGTACAGTCAGAATGTTCCTAAGACACTTCTCTCTCTCTGAGAAAAGCGTTCTCCAGGCATGGAACGACAAGTTGTGAAAAGGTGAATGAAAGCATCTCTACCACGAGAATACATGTTCTAATGAGGACTTCTATAATAGCGCGTGCTATTCTACATTGGAAAGACATACATTTTGACCAAAATACATCGGGGCGCATGTACAGTCAAAATGCTCCTAAGACACTTCTCTCTCTCTGAGAAAATTATTTTCCAGGCATGGAAACACAGAATGTGAAAATGTGAATAAAAGCATTTCTAACACAAGAATACATGTTCTAATGATGGGTCCTATAATGGTGCGTGCTCTTCTACATGATAGGGTCATTAATCCTGTTCCAAAACGCTCAGGACGCATGTACAGTCAGAATGTTCCTAAGACACTTCTCTCTCTCTGAGAAAAGCGTTCTCCAGGCATGGAACGACAAGTTGTGAAAAGGTGAATGAAAGCATCTCTACCACGAGAATACATGTTCTAATGAGGACTTCTATAATAGCGCGTGCTATTCTACATTGGAAAGACATACATTTTGACCAAAATACATCGGGGCGCATGGAAAGTCAAAATGCTCCTAAGACACTTCTCTCTCTCTGAGAAAATTATTTTCCAGACATGGAAACACAGAATGTGAAAATGTGAATAAAAGCATTTCTAACACAAGAATACATGTTCTAATGATGGGTCCTATAATGGTGCGTGCTCTTCTACATGATAGGGTCATTAATCCTGTTCCAAAACGCTCAGGACGCATGTACAGTCAGAATGTTCCTAAGACACTTCTCTCTTTCTGAGAAAAGCGTTCTCCAGGCATGGAACGACAAGTTGTGAAAAGGTGAATGAAAGCATCTCTACCACGAGAATACATGTTCTAATGAGGACTTCTATAATAGCGCGTGCTATTCTACATTGGAAAGACATACATTTTGACCAAAATACATCCGGGCGCATGTACAGTCAAAATGCTCCTAAGACACTTCTCTCTCTCTGAGAAAATTATTTTCCAGGCATGGAAACACAGAATGTGAAAATGTGAATAAAAGCATTTCTAACACAAGAATACATGTTCTAATGATGGGTCCTATAATGGTGCGTGCTCTTCTACATGATAGGGTCATTAATCCTGTTCCAAAACGCTCAGGACGCATGTACAGTCAGAATGTTCCTAAGACACTTCTCTCTCTCTGAGAAAAGCGTTCTCCAGGCATGGAACGACAAGTTGTGAAAAGGTGAATGAAAGCATCTCTACCACGAGAATACATGTTCTAATGAGGACTTCTATAATAGCGCGTGCTATTCTACATTGGAAAGACATACATTTTGACCAAAATACATCGGGGCGCATGGAAAGTCAAAATGCTCCTAAGACACTTCTCTCTCTCTGAGAAAATTATTTTCCAGACATGGAAACACAGAATGTGAAAATGTGAATAAAAGCATTTCTAACACAAGAATACATGTTCTAATGATGGGTCCTATAATGGTGCGTGCTCTTCTACATGATAGGGTAATTAATCCTGTTCCAAAACGCTCAGGACGCATGTACAGTCAGAATGTTCCTAAGACACTTCTCTCTCTCTGAGAAAAGCGTTCTCCAGGCATGGAATGACAAGTTGTGAAAAGGTGAATGAAAGCATCTCTACCACGAGAATACATGTTCTAATGAGGACTTCTATAATAGCGCGTGCTATTCTACATTGGAAAGACATACATTTTGACCAAAATACATCGGGGAGCATGGAAAGTCAAAATGCTCCTAAGACACTTCTCTCTCTCTGAGAAAATTATTTTCCAGGCATGGAAACACAGAATGTGAAAATGTGAATAAAAGCATTTCTAACACAAGAATACATGTTCTAATGATGGGTCCTATAATGGTGCGTGCTCTTCTTCATGATAGGGTCATTAATCCTGTTCCAAAACGCTCAGGACGCATGTACAGTCAGAATGTTCCTAAGACACTTCTCTCTCTCTGAGAAAAGCGTTCTCCAGGCATGGAACGACAAGTTGTGAAAAGGTGAATGAAAACATCTCTACCACGAGAATACATGTTCTAATGAGGACTTCTATAATAGCGCGTGCTATTCTACATTGGAAAGACATACATTTTGACCAAAATACATCGGGGCGCATGGAAAGTCAAAATGCTCCTAAGACACTTCTCTCTCTCTGAGAAAATTATTTTCCAGGCATGGAAACACAGAATGTGAAAATGTGAATAAAAGCATTTCTAACACAAGAATACATGTTCTAATGATGGGTCCTATAATGGTGCGTGCTCTTCTACATGATAGGGTCATTAATCCTGTTCCAAAACGCTCAGGACGCATGTACAGTCAGAATGTTCCTAAGACACTTCTCTCTCTCTGAGAAAAGCGTTCTCCAGGCATGGAACGACAAGTTGTGAAAAGGTGAATGAAAGCATCTCTACCACGAGAATACATGTTCTAATGAGGACTTCTATAATAGCGCGTGCTATTCTACATTGGAAAGACATACATTTTGACCAAAATACATCGGGGCGCATGTACAGTCAAAATGCTCCTAAGACACTTCTCTCTCTCTGAGAAAATTATTTTCCAGGCATGGAAACACAGAATGTGAAAATGTGAATAAAAGCATTTCTAACACAAGAATACATGTTCTAATGATGGGTCCTATAATGGTGCGTGCTCTTCTACATGATAGGGTCATTAATCCTGTTCCAAAACGCTCAGGACGCATGTACAGTCAGAATGTTCCTAAGACACTTCTCTCTCTCTGAGAAAAGCGTTCTCCAGGCATGGAACGACAAGTTGTGAAAAGGTGAATGAAAGCATCTCTACCACGAGAATACATGTTCTAATGAGGACTTCTATAATAGCGCGTGCTATTCTACATTGGAAAGACATACATTTTGACCAAAATACATCGGGGCGCATGTACAGTCAAAATGCTCCTAAGACACTTCTCTCTCTCTGAGAAAATTATTTTCCAGGCATGGAAACACAGAATGTGAAAATGTGAATAAAAGCATTTCTAACACAAGAATACATGTTCTAATGATGGGTCCTATAATGGTGCGTGCTCTTCTACATGATAGGGTCATTAATCCTGTTCCAAAACGCTCAGGACGCATGTACAGTCAGAATGTTCCTAAGACACTTCTCTCTCTCTGAGAAAAGCGTTCTCCAGGCATGGAACGACAAGTTGTGAAAAGGTGAATGAAAGCATCTCTACCACGAGAATACATGTTCTAATGAGGACTTCTATAATAGCGCGTGCTATTCTACATTGGAAAGACATACATTTTGACCAAAATACATCGGGGCGCATGTACAGTCAAAATGCTCCTAAGACACTTCTCTCTCTCTGAGAAAATTATTTTCCAGGCATGGAAACACAGAATGTGAAAATGTGAATAAAAGCATTTCTAACACAAGAATACATGTTCTAATGATGGGTCCTATAATGGTGCGTGCTCTTCTTCATGATAGGGTCATTAATCCTGTTCCAAAACGCTCAGGACGCATGTACAGTCAGAATGTTCCTAAGACACTTCTCTCTCTCTGAGAAAAGCGTTCTCCAGGCATGGAACGACAAGTTGTGAAAAGGTGAATGAAAACATCTCTACCACGAGAATACATGTTCTAATGAGGACTTCTATAATAGCGCGTGCTATTCTACATTGGAAAGACATACATTTTGACCAAAATACATCGGGGCGCATGGAAAGTCAAAATGCTCCTAAGACACTTCTCTCTCTCTGAGAAAATTATTTTCCAGGCATGGAAACACAGAATGTGAAAATGTGAATAAAAGCATTTCTAACACAAGAATACATGTTCTAATGATGGGTCCTATAATGGTGCGTGCTCTTCTACATGATAGGGTCATTAATCCTGTTCCAAAACGCTCAGGACGCATGTACAGTCAGAATGTTCCTAAGACACTTCTCTCTTTCTGAGAAAAGCATTCTCCAGGCATGGAACGACAAGTTGTGAAAAGGTGAATGAAAGCATCTCTACCACGAGAATACATGTTCTAATGAGGACTTCTATAATAGCGCGTGCTATTCTACATTGGAAAGACATACATTTTGACCAAAATACATCGGGGCGCATGTACAGTCAAAATGCTCCTAAGACACTTCTCTCCCTCTGAGAAAATTATTTTCCAGGCATGGAAACACAGAATGTGAAAATGTGAATAAAAGCATTTCTAACACAAGAATACATGTTCTAATGATGGGTCCTATAATGGTGCGTGCTCTTCTACATGATAGGGTCATTAATCCTGTTCCAAAACGCTCAGGACGCATGTACAGTCAGAATGTTCCTAAGACACTTCTCTCTCTCTGAGAAAAGCGTTCTCCAGGCATGGAACGACAAGTTGTGAAAAGGTGAATGAAAGCATCTCTACCACGAGAATACATGTTCTAATGAGGACTTCTATAATAGCGCGTGCTATTCTACATTGGAAAGACATACATTTTGACCAAAATACATCGGGGCGCATGGAAAGTCAAAATGCTCCTAAGACACTTCTCTCTCTCTGAGAAAATTATTTTCCAGGCATGGAAACACAGAATGTGAAAATGTGAATAAAAGCATTTCTAACACAAGAATACATGTTCTAATGATGGGTCCTATAATGGTGCGTGCTCTTCTACATGATAGGGTCATTAATCCTGTTCCAAAACGCTCAGGACGCATGTACAGTCAGAATGTTCCTAAGACACTTCTCTCTCTCTGAGAAAAGCGTTCTCCAGGCATGGAACGACAAGTTGTGAAAAGGTGAATGAAAGCATCTCTACCACGAGAATACATGTTCTAATGAGGACTTCTATAATAGCGCGTGCTATTCTACATTGGAAAGACATACATTTTGACCAAAATACATCCGGGCGCATGTACAGTCAAAATGCTCCTAAGACACTTCTCTCTCTCTGAGAAAATTATTTTCCAGGCATGGAAACACAGAATGTGAAAATGTGAATAAAAGCATTTCTAACACAAGAATACATGTTCTAATGATGGGTCCTATAATGGTGCGTGCTCTTCTACATGATAGGGTCATTAATCCTGTTCCAAAACGCTCAGGACGCATGTACAGTCAGAATGTTCCTAAGACACTTCTCTCTCTCTGAGAAAAGCGTTCTCCAGGCATGGAACGACAAGTTGTGAAAAGGTGAATGAAAGCATCTCTACCACGAGAATACATGTTCTAATGAGGACTTCTATAATAGCGCGTGCTATTCTACATTGGAAAGACATACATTTTGACCAAAATACATCGGGGCGCATGTACAGTCAAAATGCTCCTAAGACACTTCTCTCTCTCTGAGAAAATTATTTTCCAGGCATGGAAACACAGAATGTGAAAATGTGAATAAAAGCATTTCTAACACAAGAATACATGTTCTAATGATGGGTCCTATAATGGTGCGTGCTCTTCTACATGATAGGGTCATTAATCCTGTTCCAAAACGCTCAGGACGCATGTACAGTCAGAATGTTCCTAAGACACTTCTCTCTCTCTGAGAAAAGCGTTCTCCAGGCATGGAACGACAAGTTGTGAAAAGGTGAATGAAAGCATCTCTACCACGAGAATACATGTTCTAATGAGGACTTCTATAATAGCGCGTGCTATTCTACATTGGAAAGACATACATTTTGACCAAAATACATCGGGGCGCATGTACAGTCAAAATGCTCCTAAGACACTTCTCTCTCTCTGAGAAAATTATTTTCCAGGCATGGAAACACAGAATGTGAAAATGTGAATAAAAGCATTTCTAACACAAGAATACATGTTCTAATGATGGGTCCTATAATGGTGCGTGCTCTTCTACATGATAGGGTCATTAATCCTGTTCCAAAACGCTCAGGACGCATGTACAGTCAGAATGTTCCTAAGACACTTCTCTCTCTCTGAGAAAAGCGTTCTCCAGGCATGGAACGACAAGTTGTGAAAAGGTGAATGAAAGCATCTCTACCACGAGAATACATGTTCTAATGAGGACTTCTATAATAGCGCGTGCTATTCTACATTGGAAAGACATACATTTTGACCAAAATACATCGGGGCGCATGGAAAGTCAAAATGCTCCTAAGACACTTCTCTCTCTCTGAGAAAATTATTTTCCAGGCATGGAAACACAGAATGTGAAAATGTGAATAAAAGCATTTCTAACACAAGAATACATGTTCTAATGATGGGTCCTATAATGGTGCGTGCTCTTCTACATGATAGGGTCATTAATCCTGTTCCAAAACGCTCAGGACGCATGTACAGTCAGAATGTTCCTAAGACACTTCTCTCTCTCTGAGAAAAGCGTTCTCCAGGCATGGAACGACAAGTTGTGAAAAGGTGAATGAAAGCATCTCTACCACGAGAATACATGTTCTAATGAGGACTTCTATAATAGCGCGTGCTATTCTACATTGGAAAGACATACATTTTGACCAAAATACATCCGGGCGCATGTACAGTCAAAATGCTCCTAAGACACTTCTCTCTCTCTGAGAAAATTATTTTCCAGGCATGGAAACACAGAATGTGAAAATGTGAATAAAAGCATTTCTAACACAAGAATACATGTTCTAATGATGGGTCCTATAATGGTGCGTGCTCTTCTACATGATAGGGTCATTAATCCTGTTCCAAAACGCTCAGGACGCATGTACAGTCAGAATGTTCCTAAGACACTTCTCTCTCTCTGAGAAAAGCGTTCTCCAGGCATGGAACGACAAGTTGTGAAAAGGTGAATGAAAGCATCTCTACCACGAGAATACATGTTCTAATGATGGGTCCTATAATGGTGCGTGCTCTTCTACATGATAGGGTCATTAATCCTGTTCCAAAACGCTCAGGACGCATGTACAGTCAGAATGTTCCTAAGACACTTCTCTCTTTCTGAGAAAAGCATTCTCCAGGCATGGAACGACAAGTTGTGAAAAGGTGAATGAAAGCATCTCTACCACGAGAATACATGTTCTAATGAGGACTTCTATAATAGCGCGTGCTATTCTACATTGGAAAGACATACATTTTGACCAAAATACATCGGGGCGCATGTACAGTCAAAATGCTCCTAAGACACTTCTCTCCCTCTGAGAAAATTATTTTCCAGGCATGGAAACACAGAATGTGAAAATGTGAATAAAAGCATTTCTAACACAAGAATACATGTTCTAATGATGGGTCCTATAATGGTGCGTGCTCTTCTACATGATAGGGTCATTAATCCTGTTCCAAAACGCTCAGGACGCATGTACAGTCAGAATGTTCCTAAGACACTTCTCTCTCTCTGAGAAAAGCGTTCTCCAGGCATGGAACGACAAGTTGTGAAAAGGTGAATGAAAGCATCTCTACCACGAGAATACATGTTCTAATGAGGACTTCTATAATAGCGCGTGCTATTCTACATTGGAAAGACATACATTTTGACCAAAATACATCGGGGCGCATGGAAAGTCAAAATGCTCCTAAGACACTTCTCTCTCTCTGAGAAAATTATTTTCCAGGCATGGAAACACAGAATGTGAAAATGTGAATAAAAGCATTTCTAACACAAGAATACATGTTCTAATGATGGGTCCTATAATGGTGCGTGCTCTTCTACATGATAGGGTCATTAATCCTGTTCCAAAACGCTCAGGACGCATGTACAGTCAGAATGTTCCTAAGACACTTCTCTCTCTCTGAGAAAAGCGTTCTCCAGGCATGGAACGACAAGTTGTGAAAAGGTGAATGAAAGCATCTCTACCACGAGAATACATGTTCTAATGAGGACTTCTATAATAGCGCGTGCTATTCTACATTGGAAAGACATACATTTTGACCAAAATACATCCGGGCGCATGTACAGTCAAAATGCTCCTAAGACACTTCTCTCTCTCTGAGAAAATTATTTTCCAGGCATGGAAACACAGAATGTGAAAATGTGAATAAAAGCATTTCTAACACAAGAATACATGTTCTAATGATGGGTCCTATAATGGTGCGTGCTCTTCTACATGATAGGGTCATTAATCCTGTTCCAAAACGCTCAGGACGCATGTACAGTCAGAATGTTCCTAAGACACTTCTCTCTCTCTGAGAAAAGCGTTCTCCAGGCATGGAACGACAAGTTGTGAAAAGGTGAATGAAAGCATCTCTACCACGAGAATACATGTTCTAATGAGGACTTCTATAATAGCGCGTGCTATTCTACATTGGAAAGACATACATTTTGACCAAAATACATCGGGGCGCATGTACAGTCAAAATGCTCCTAAGACACTTCTCTCTCTCTGAGAAAATTATTTTCCAGGCATGGAAACACAGAATGTGAAAATGTGAATAAAAGCATTTCTAACACAAGAATACATGTTCTAATGATGGGTCCTATAATGGTGCGTGCTCTTCTACATGATAGGGTCATTAATCCTGTTCCAAAACGCTCAGGACGCATGTACAGTCAGAATGTTCCTAAGACACTTCTCTCTCTCTGAGAAAAGCGTTCTCCAGGCATGGAACGACAAGTTGTGAAAAGGTGAATGAAAGCATCTCTACCACGAGAATACATGTTCTAATGAGGACTTCTATAATAGCGCGTGCTATTCTACATTGGAAAGACATACATTTTGACCAAAATACATCGGGGCGCATGTACAGTCAAAATGCTCCTAAGACACTTCTCTCTCTCTGAGAAAATTATTTTCCAGGCATGGAAACACAGAATGTGAAAATGTGAATAAAAGCATTTCTAACACAAGAATACATGTTCTAATGATGGGTCCTATAATGGTGCGTGCTCTTCTACATGATAGGGTCATTAATCCTGTTCCAAAACGCTCAGGACGCATGTACAGTCAGAATGTTCCTAAGACACTTCTCTCTCTCTGAGAAAAGCGTTCTCCAGGCATGGAACGACAAGTTGTGAAAAGGTGAATGAAAGCATCTCTACCACGAGAATACATGTTCTAATGAGGACTTCTATAATAGCGCGTGCTATTCTACATTGGAAAGACATACATTTTGACCAAAATACATCGGGGCGCATGTACAGTCAAAATGCTCCTAAGACACTTCTCTCTCTCTGAGAAAATTATTTTCCAGGCATGGAAACACAGAATGTGAAAATGTGAATAAAAGCATTTCTAACACAAGAATACATGTTCTAATGATGGGTCCTATAATGGTGCGTGCTCTTCTACATGATAGGGTCATTAATCCTGTTCCAAAACGCTCAGGACGCATGTACAGTCAGAATGTTCCTAAGACACTTCTCTCTCTCTGAGAAAAGCGTTCTCCAGGCATGGAACGACAAGTTGTGAAAAGGTGAATGAAAGCATCTCCACCACGAGAATACATGTTCTAATGAGGACTTCTATAATAGCGCGTGCTATTCTACATTGGAAAGACATACATTTTGACCAAAATACATCGGGGCGCATGGAAAGTCAAAATGCTCCTAAGACACTTCTCTCTCTCTGAGAAAATTATTTTCCAGGCATGGAAACACAGAATGTGAAAATGTGAATAAAAGCATTTCTAACACAAGAATACATGTTCTAATGATGGGTCCTATAATGGTGCGTGCTCTTCTACATGATAGGGTCATTAATCCTGTTCCAAAACGCTCAGGACGCATGTACAGTCAGAATGTTCCTAAGACACTTCTCTCTCTCTGAGAAAAGCGTTCTCCAGGCATGGAACGACAAGTTGTGAAAAGGTGAATGAAAGCATCTCTACCACGAGAATACATGTTCTAATGAGGACTTCTATAATAGCGCGTGCTATTCTACATTGGAAAGACATACATTTTGACCAAAATACATCGGGGCGCATGGAAAGTCAAAATGCTCCTAAGACACTTCTCTCTCTCTGAGAAAATTATTTTCCAGGCATGGAAACACAGAATGTGAAAATGTGAATAAAAGCATTTCTAACACAAGAATACATGTTCTAATGATGGGTCCTATAATGGTGCGTGCTCTTCTACATGATAGGGTCATTAATCCTGTTCCAAAACGCTCAGGACGCATGTACAGTCAGAATGTTCCTAAGACACTTCTCTCTCTCTGAGAAAAGCGTTCTCCAGGCATGGAACGACAAGTTGTGAAAAGGTGAATGAAAGCATCTCTACCACGAGAATACATGTTCTAATGAGGACTTCTATAATAGCGCGTGCTATTCTACATTGGAAAGACATACATTTTGACCAAAATACATCGGGGCGCATGGAAAGTCAAAATGCTCCTAAGACACTTCTCTCTCTCTGAGAAAATTATTTTCCAGGCATGGAAACACAGAATGTGAAAATGTGAATAAAAGCATTTCTAACACAAGAATACATGTTCTAATGATGGGTCCTATAATGGTGCGTGCTCTTCTACATGATAGGGTCATTAATCCTGTTCCAAAACGCTCAGGACGCATGTACAGTCAGAATGTTCCTAAGACACTTCTCTCTCTCTGAGAAAAGCGTTCTCCAGGCATGGAACGACAAGTTGTGAAAAGGTGAATGAAAGCATCTCTACCACGAGAATACATGTTCTAATGAGGACTTCTATAATAGCGCGTGCTATTCTACATTGGAAAGACATACATTTTGACCAAAATACATCGGGGCGCATGGAAAGTCAAAATGCTCCTAAGACACTTCTCTCTCTCTGAGAAAATTATTTTCCAGGCATGGAAACACAGAATGTGAAAATGTGAATAAAAGCATTTCTAACACAAGAATACATGTTCTAATGATGGGTCCTATAATGGTGCGTGCTCTTCTACATGATAGGGTCATTAATCCTGTTCCAAAACGCTCAGGACGCATGTACAGTCAGAATGTTCCTAAGACACTTCTCTCTCTCTGAGAAAAGCGTTCTCCAGGCATGGAACGACAAGTTGTGAAAAGGTGAATGAAAGCATCTCTACCACGAGAATACATGTTCTAATGAGGACTTCTATAATAGCGCGTGCTATTCTACATTGGAAAGACATACATTTTGACCAAAATACATCGGGGCGCATGTACAGTCAAAATGCTCCTAAGACACTTCTCTCTCTCTGAGAAAATTATTTTCCAGGCATGGAAACACAGAATGTGAAAATGTGAATAAAAGCATTTCTAACACAAGAATACATGTTCTAATGATGGGTCCTATAATGGTGCGTGCTCTTCTACATGATAGGGTCATTAATCCTGTTCCAAAACGCTCAGGACGCATGTACAGTCAGAATGTTCCTAAGACACTTCTCTCTCTCTGAGAAAAGCGTTCTCCAGGCATGGAACGACAAGTTGTGAAAAGGTGAATGAAAGCATCTCTACCACGAGAATACATGTTCTAATGAGGACTTCTATAATAGCGCGTGCTATTCTACATTGGAAAGACATACATTTTGACCAAAATACATCGGGGCGCATGTACAGTCAAAATGCTCCTAAGACACTTCTCTCTCTCTGAGAAAATTATTTTCCAGGCATGGAAACACAGAATGTGAAAATGTGAATAAAAGCATTTCTAACACAAGAATACATGTTCTAATGATGGGTCCTATAATGGTGCGTGCTCTTCTTCATGATAGGGTCATTAATCCTGTTCCAAAACGCTCAGGACGCATGTACAGTCAGAATGTTCCTAAGACACTTCTCTCTCTCTGAGAAAAGCGTTCTCCAGGCATGGAACGACAAGTTGTGAAAAGGTGAATGAAAACATCTCTACCACGAGAATACATGTTCTAATGAGGACTTCTATAATAGCGCGTGCTATTCTACATTGGAAAGACATACATTTTGACCAAAATACATCGGGGCGCATGGAAAGTCAAAATGCTCCTAAGACACTTTTCTCTCTCTGAGAAAATTATTTTCCAGGCATGGAAACACAGAATGTGAAAATGTGAATAAAAGCATTTCTAACACAAGAATACATGTTCTAATGATGGGTCCTATAATGGTGCGTGCTCTTCTACATGATAGGGTCATTAATCCTGTTCCAAAACGCTCAGGACGCATGTACAGTCAGAATGTTCCTAAGACACTTCTCTCTTTCTGAGAAAAGCATTCTCCAGGCATGGAACGACAAGTTGTGAAAAGGTGAATGAAAGCATCTCTACCACGAGAATACATGTTCTAATGAGGACTTCTATAATAGCGCGTGCTATTCTACATTGGAAAGACATACATTTTGACCAAAATACATCGGGGCGCATGTACAGTCAAAATGCTCCTAAGACACTTCTCTCCCTCTGAGAAAATTATTTTCCAGGCATGGAAACACAGAATGTGAAAATGTGAATAAAAGCATTTCTAACACAAGAATACATGTTCTAATGATGGGTCCTATAATGGTGCGTGCTCTTCTACATGATAGGGTCATTAATCCTGTTCCAAAACGCTCAGGACGCATGTACAGTCAGAATGTTCCTAAGACACTTCTCTCTCTCTGAGAAAAGCGTTCTCCAGGCATGGAACGACAAGTTGTGAAAAGGTGAATGAAAGCATCTCTACCACGAGAATACATGTTCTAATGAGGACTTCTATAATAGCGCGTGCTATTCTACATTGGAAAGACATACATTTTGACCAAAATACATCGGGGCGCATGGAAAGTCAAAATGCTCCTAAGACACTTCTCTCTCTCTGAGAAAATTATTTTCCAGGCATGGAAACACAGAATGTGAAAATGTGAATAAAAGCATTTCTAACACAAGAATACATGTTCTAATGATGGGTCCTATAATGGTGCGTGCTCTTCTACATGATAGGGTCATTAATCCTGTTCCAAAACGCTCAGGACGCATGTACAGTCAGAATGTTCCTAAGACACTTCTCTCTCTCTGAGAAAAGCGTTCTCCAGGCATGGAACGACAAGTTGTGAAAAGGTGAATGAAAGCATCTCTACCACGAGAATACATGTTCTAATGAGGACTTCTATAATAGCGCGTGCTATTCTACATTGGAAAGACATACATTTTGACCAAAATACATCGGGGCGCATGTACAGTCAAAATGCTCCTAAGACACTTCTCTCTCTCTGAGAAAATTATTTTCCAGGCATGGAAACACAGAATGTGAAAATGTGAATAAAAGCATTTCTAACACAAGAATACATGTTCTAATGATGGGTCCTATAATGGTGCGTGCTCTTCTTCATGATAGGGTCATTAATCCTGTTCCAAAACGCTCAGGACGCATGTACAGTCAGAATGTTCCTAAGACACTTCTCTCTCTCTGAGAAAAGCGTTCTCCAGGCATGGAACGACAAGTTGTGAAAAGGTGAATGAAAACATCTCTACCACGAGAATACATGTTCTAATGAGGACTTCTATAATAGCGCGTGCTATTCTACATTGGAAAGACATACATTTTGACCAAAATACATCGGGGCGCATGGAAAGTCAAAATGCTCCTAAGACACTTTTCTCTCTCTGAGAAAATTATTTTCCAGGCATGGAAACACAGAATGTGAAAATGTGAATAAAAGCATTTCTAACACAAGAATACATGTTCTAATGATGGGTCCTATAATGGTGCGTGCTCTTCTACATGATAGGGTCATTAATCCTGTTCCAAAACGCTCAGGACGCATGTACAGTCAGAATGTTCCTAAGACACTTCTCTCTTTCTGAGAAAAGCATTCTCCAGGCATGGAACGACAAGTTGTGAAAAGGTGAATGAAAGCATCTCTACCACGAGAATACATGTTCTAATGAGGACTTCTATAATAGCGCGTGCTATTCTACATTGGAAAGACATACATTTTGACCAAAATACATCGGGGCGCATGTACAGTCAAAATGCTCCTAAGACACTTCTCTCCCTCTGAGAAAATTATTTTCCAGGCATGGAAACACAGAATGTGAAAATGTGAATAAAAGCATTTCTAACACAAGAATACATGTTCTAATGATGGGTCCTATAATGGTGCGTGCTCTTCTACATGATAGGGTCATTAATCCTGTTCCAAAACGCTCAGGACGCATGTACAGTCAGAATGTTCCTAAGACACTTCTCTCTCTCTGAGAAAAGCGTTCTCCAGGCATGGAACGACAAGTTGTGAAAAGGTGAATGAAAGCATCTCTACCACGAGAATACATGTTCTAATGAGGACTTCTATAATAGCGCGTGCTATTCTACATTGGAAAGACATACATTTTGACCAAAATACATCGGGGCGCATGGAAAGTCAAAATGCTCCTAAGACACTTCTCTCTCTCTGAGAAAATTATTTTCCAGGCATGGAAACACAGAATGTGAAAATGTGAATAAAAGCATTTCTAACACAAGAATACATGTTCTAATGATGGGTCCTATAATGGTGAATGCTCTTCTACATGATAGGGTCATTAATCCTGTTCCAAAACGCTCAGGACGCATGTACAGTCAGAATGTTCCTAAGACACTTCTCTCTCTCTGAGAAAAGCGTTCTCCAGGCATGGAACGACAAGTTGTGAAAAGGTGAATGAAAGCATCTCTACCACGAGAATACATGTTCTAATGAGGACTTCTATAATAGCGCGTGCTATTCTACATTGGAAAGACATACATTTTGACCAAAATACATCCGGGCGCATGTACAGTCAAAATGCTCCTAAGACACTTCTCTCTCTCTGAGAAAATTATTTTCCAGGCATGGAAACACAGAATGTGAAAATGTGAATAAAAGCATTTCTAACACAAGAATACATGTTCTAATGATGGGTCCTATAATGGTGCGTGCTCTTCTACATGATAGGGTCATTAATCCTGTTCCAAAACGCTCAGGACGCATGTACAGTCAGAATGTTCCTAAGACACTTCTCTCTCTCTGAGAAAAGCGTTCTCCAGGCATGGAACGACAAGTTGTGAAAAGGTGAATGAAAGCATCTCTACCACGAGAATACATGTTCTAATGAGGACTTCTATAATAGCGCGTGCTATTCTACATTGGAAAGACATACATTTTGACCAAAATACATCGGGGCGCATGTACAGTCAAAATGCTCCTAAGACACTTCTCTCTCTCTGAGAAAATTATTTTCCAGGCATGGAAACACAGAATGTGAAAATGTGAATAAAAGCATTTCTAACACAAGAATACATGTTCTAATGATGGGTCCTATAATGGTGCGTGCTCTTCTACATGATAGGGTCATTAATCCTGTTCCAAAACGCTCAGGACGCATGTACAGTCAGAATGTTCCTAAGACACTTCTCTCTCTCTGAGAAAAGCGTTCTCCAGGCATGGAACGACAAGTTGTGAAAAGGTGAATGAAAGCATCTCTACCACGAGAATACATGTTCTAATGAGGACTTCTATAATAGCGCGTGCTATTCTACATTGGAAAGACATACATTTTGACCAAAATACATCGGGGCGCATGTACAGTCAAAATGCTCCTAAGACACTTCTCTCTCTCTGAGAAAATTATTTTCCAGGCATGGAAACACAGAATGTGAAAATGTGAATAAAAGCATTTCTAACACAAGAATACATGTTCTAATGATGGGTCCTATAATGGTGCGTGCTCTTCTACATGATAGGGTCATTAATCCTGTTCCAAAACGCTCAGGACGCATGTACAGTCAGAATGTTCCTAAGACACTTCTCTCTCTCTGAGAAAAGCGTTCTCCAGGCATGGAACGACAAGTTGTGAAAAGGTGAATGAAAGCATCTCTACCACGAGAATACATGTTCTAATGAGGACTTCTATAATAGCGCGTGCTATTCTACATTGGAAAGACATACATTTTGACCAAAATACATCGGGGCGCATGGAAAGTCAAAATGCTCCTAAGACACTTCTCTCTCTCTGAGAAAATTATTTTCCAGGCATGGAAACACAGAATGTGAAAATGTGAATAAAAGCATTTCTAACACAAGAATACATGTTCTAATGATGGGTCCTATAATGGTGCGTGCTCTTCTACATGATAGGGTCATTAATCCTGTTCCAAAACGCTCAGGACGCATGTACAGTCAGAATGTTCCTAAGACACTTCTCTCTCTCTGAGAAAAGCGTTCTCCAGGCATGGAACGACAAGTTGTGAAAAGGTGAATGAAAGCATCTCTACCACGAGAATACATGTTCTAATGAGGACTTCTATAATAGCGCGTGCTATTCTACATTGGAAAGACATACATTTTGACCAAAATACATCCGGGCGCATGTACAGTCAAAATGCTCCTAAGACACTTCTCTCTCTCTGAGAAAATTATTTTCCAGGCATGGAAACACAGAATGTGAAAATGTGAATAAAAGCATTTCTAACACAAGAATACATGTTCTAATGATGGGTCCTATAATGGTGCGTGCTCTTCTACATGATAGGGTCATTAATCCTGTTCCAAAACGCTCAGGACGCATGTACAGTCAGAATGTTCCTAAGACACTTCTCTCTCTCTGAGAAAAGCGTTCTCCAGGCATGGAACGACAAGTTGTGAAAAGGTGAATGAAAGCATCTCTACCACGAGAATACATGTTCTAATGAGGACTTCTATAATAGCGCGTGCTATTCTACATTGGAAAGACATACATTTTGACCAAAATACATCGGGGCGCATGGAAAGTCAAAATGCTCCTAAGACACTTCTCTCTCTCTGAGAAAATTATTTTCCAGGCATGGAAACACAGAATGTGAAAATGTGAATAAAAGCATTTCTAACACAAGAATACATGTTCTAATGATGGGTCCTATAATGGTGCGTGCTCTTCTACATGATAGGGTCATTAATCCTGTTCCAAAACGCTCAGGACGCATGTACAGTCAGAATGTTCCTAAGACACTTCTCTCTCTCTGAGAAAAGCGTTCTCCAGGCATGGAACGACAAGTTGTGAAAAGGTGAATGAAAGCATCTCTACCACGAGAATACATGTTCTAATGAGGACTTCTATAATAGCGCGTGCTATTCTACATTGGAAAGACATACATTTTGACCAAAATACATCCGGGCGCATGTACAGTCAAAATGCTCCTAAGACACTTCTCTCTCTCTGAGAAAATTATTTTCCAGGCATGGAAACACAGAATGTGAAAATGTGAATAAAAGCATTTCTAACACAAGAATACATGTTCTAATGATGGGTCCTATAATGGTGCGTGCTCTTCTACATGATAGGGTCATTAATCCTGTTCCAAAACGCTCAGGACGCATGTACAGTCAGAATGTTCCTAAGACACTTCTCTCTCTCTGAGAAAAGCGTTCTCCAGGCATGGAACGACAAGTTGTGAAAAGGTGAATGAAAGCATCTCTACCACGAGAATACATGTTCTAATGAGGACTTCTATAATAGCGCGTGCTATTCTACATTGGAAAGACATACATTTTGACCAAAATACATCGGGGCGCATGTACAGTGTACAGTCAAAATGCTCCTAAGACACTTCTCTCTCTCTGAGAAAATTATTTTCCAGGCATGAAACACAGAATGTGAAAATGTGAATAAAAGCATTTCTAACACAAGAATACATGTTCTAATGATGGGTCCTATAATGGTGCGTGCTCTTCTACATGATAGGGTCATTAATCCTGTTCCAAAACGCTCAGGACGCATGTACAGTCAGAATGTTCCTAAGACACTTCTCTCTCTCTGAGAAAAGCGTTCTCCAGGCATGGAACGACAAGTTGTGAAAAGGTGAATGAAAGCATCTCTACCACGAGAATACATGTTCTAATGAGGACTTCTATAATAGCGCGTGCTATTCTACATTGGAAAGACATACATTTTGACCAAAATACATCGGGGCGCATGTACAGTCAAAATGCTCCTAAGACACTTCTCTCTCTCTGAGAAAATTATTTCCAGGCATGGAAACACAGAATGTGAAAATGTGAATAAAAGCATTTCTAACACAAGAATACATGTTCTAATGATGGGTCCTATAATGGTGCGTGCTCTTCTACATGATAGGGTCATTAATCCTGTTCCAAAACGCTCAGGACGCATGTACAGTCAGAATGTTCCTAAGACACTTCTCTCTCTCTGAGAAAAGCGTTCTCCAGGCATGAACGACAAGTTGTGAAAAGGTGAATGAAAGCATCTCTACACGAGAATACATGTTCTAATGAGGACTTCTATAATAGCGCGTGCTATTCTACATTGGAAAGGACATACATTTTGACCAAAATACATCGGGGCGCATGAAAGTCAAATGCTCCTAAGACACTTCTCTCTCTCTGAGAAAATTATTTTCCAGGCATGGAAACACAGAATGTGAAAATGTGAATAAAAGCATTTCTAACACAAGAATACATGTTCTAATGATGGGTCCTATAATGGTGCGTGCTCTTCTACATGATAGGGTCATTAATCCTGTTCCAAAACGCTCAGGACGCATGTACAGTCAGAATGTTCCTAAGACACTTCTCTCTCTCTGAGAAAAGCGTTCTCCAGGCATGGAACGACAAGTTGTGAAAAGGTGAATGAAAGCATCTCTACCACGAGAATACATGTTCTAATGAGGACTTCTATAATAGCGCGTGCTATTCTACATTGGAAAGACATACATTTTGACCAAAATACATCGGGCGCATGTACAGTCAAAATGCTCCTAAGACACTTCTCTCTCTCTGAGAAAATTATTTTCCAGGCATGGAAACACAGAATGTGAAAATGTGAATAAAAGCATTTCTAACACAAGAATACATGTTCTAATGATGGGTCCTATAATGGTGCGTGCTCTTCTACATGATAGGGTCATTAATCCTGTTCCAAAACGCTCAGGACGCATGTACAGTCAGAATGTTCCTAAGACACTTCTCTCTCTCTGAGAAAAGCGTTCTCCAGGCATGGAACGACAAGTTGTGAAAAGGTGAATGAAAGCATCTCTACCACGAGAATACATGTTCTAATGAGGACTTCTATAATAGCGCGTGCTATTCTACATTGGAAAGACATACATTTTGACCAAAATACATCGGGGCGCATGTACAGTCAAAATGCTCCTAAGACACTTCTCTCTCTCTGAGAAAATTATTTTCCAGGCATGGAAACACAGAATGTGAAAATGTGAATAAAAGCATTTCTAACACAAGAATACATGTTCTAATGATGGGTCCTATAATGGTGCGTGCTCTTCTACATGATAGGGTCATTAATCCTGTTCCAAAACGCTCAGGACGCATGTACAGTCAGAATGTTCCTAAGACACTTCTCTCTCTCTGAGAAAAGCGTTCTCCAGGCATGGAACGACAAGTTGTGAAAAGGTGAATGAAAGCATCTCTACCACGAGAATACATGTTCTAATGAGGACTTCTATAATAGCGCGTGCTATTCTACATTGGAAAGACATACATTTTGACCAAAATACATCGGGGCGCATGAAAGTCAAAATGCTCCTAAGACACTTCTCTCTCTCTGAGAAAATTATTTTCCAGGCATGGAAACACAGAATGTGAAAATGTGAATAAAAGCATTTCTAACACAAGAATACATGTTCTAATGATGGGTCCTATAATGGTGCGTGCTCTTCTACATGATAGGGTCATTAATCCTGTTCCAAAACGCTCAGGACGCATGTACAGTCAGAATGTTCCTAAGACACTTCTCTCTCTCTGAGAAAAGCGTTCTCCAGGCATGGAACGACAAGTTGTGAAAAGGTGAATGAAAGCATCTCTACCACGAGAATACATGTTCTAATGAGGACTTCTATAATAGCGCGTGCTATTCTACATTGGAAAGACATACATTTTGACCAAAATACATCGGGGCGCATGTACAGTCAAAATGCTCCTAAGACACTTCTCTCTCTCTGAGAAAATTATTTTCCAGGCATGGAAACACAGAATGTGAAAATGTGAATAAAAGCATTTCTAACACAAGAATACATGTTCTAATGATGGGTCCTATAATGGTGCGTGCTCTTCTACATGATAGGGTCATTAATCCTGTTCCAAAACGCTCAGGACGCATGTACAGTCAGAATGTTCCTAAGACACTTCTCTCTCTCTGAGAAAAGCGTTCTCCAGGCATGGAACGACAAGTTGTGAAAAGGTGAATGAAAGCATCTCTACCACGAGAATACATGTTCTAATGAGGACTTCTATAATAGCGCGTGCTATTCTACATTGGAAAGACATACATTTTGACCAAAATACATCGGGGCGCATGTACAGTCAAAATGCTCCTAAGACACTTCTCTCTCTCTGAGAAAATTATTTTCCAGGCATGGAAACACAGAATGTGAAAATGTGAATAAAAGCATTTCTAACACAAGAATACATGTTCTAATGATGGGTCCTATAATGGTGCGTGCTCTTCTACATGATAGGGTCATTAATCCTGTTCCAAAACGCTCAGGACGCATGTACAGTCAGAATGTTCCTAAGACACTTCTCTCTCTCTGAGAAAAGCGTTCTCCAGGCATGGAACGACAAGTTGTGAAAAGGTGAATGAAAGCATCTCTACCACGAGAATACATGTTCTAATGAGGACTTCTATAATAGCGCGTGCTATTCTACATTGGAAAGACATACATTTTGACCAAAATACATCGGGGCGCATGTACAGTCAAAATGCTCCTAAGACACTTCTCTCTCTCTGAGAAAATTATTTTCCAGGCATGGAAACACAGAATGTGAAAATGTGAATAAAAGCATTTCTAACACAAGAATACATGTTCTAATGATGGGTCCTATAATGGTGCGTGCTCTTCTACATGATAGGGTCATTAATCCTGTTCCAAAACGCTCAGGACGCATGTACAGTCAGAATGTTCCTAAGACACCTCTCTCTCTCTGAGAAAAGCGTTCTCCAGGCATGGAACGACAAGTTGTGAAAAGGTGAATGAAAGCATCTCTACCACGAGAATACATGTTCTAATGAGGACTTCTATAATAGCGCGTGCTATTCTACATTGGAAAGACATACATTTTGACCAAAATACATCGGGGCGCATGGAAAGTCAAAATGCTCCTAAGACACTTCTCTCTCTCTGAGAAAATTATTTTCCAGGCATGGAAACACAGAATGTGAAAATGTGAATAAAAGCATTTCTAACACAAGAATACATGTTCTAATGATGGGTCCTATAATGGTGCGTGCTCTTCTACATGATAGGGTCATTAATCCTGTTCCAAAACGCTCAGGACGCATGTACAGTCAGAATGTTCCTAAGACACTTCTCTCTCTCTGAGAAAAGCGTTCTCCAGGCATGGAACGACAAGTTGTGAAAAGGTGAATGAAAGCATCTCTACCACGAGAATACATGTTCTAATGAGGACTTCTATAATAGCGCGTGCTATTCTACATTGGAAAGACATACATTTTGACCAAAATACATCGGGGCGCATGTACAGTCAAAATGCTCCTAAGACACTTCTCTCTCTCTGAGAAAATTATTTTCCAGGCATGGAAACACAGAATGTGAAAATGTGAATAAAAGCATTTCTAACACAAGAATACATGTTCTAATGATGGGTCCTATAATGGTGCGTGCTCTTCTACATGATAGGGTCATTAATCCTGTTCCAAAACGCTCAGGACGCATGTACAGTCAGAATGTTCCTAAGACACTTCTCTCTCTCTGAGAAAAGCGTTCTCCAGGCATGGAACGACAAGTTGTGAAAAGGTGAATGAAAGCATCTCTACCACGAGAATACATGTTCTAATGAGGACTTCTATAATAGCGCGTGCTATTCTACATTGGAAAGACATACATTTTGACCAAAATACATCGGGGCGCATGTACAGTCAAAATGCTCCTAAGACACTTCTCTCTCTCTGAGAAAATTATTTTCCAGGCATGGAAACACAGAATGTGAAAATGTGAATAAAAGCATTTCTAACACAAGAATACATGTTCTAATGATGGGTCCTATAATGGTGCGTGCTCTTCTACATGATAGGGTCATTAATCCTGTTCTAAAACGCTCAGGACGCATGTACAGTCAGAATGTTCCTAAGACACTTCTCTCTCTCTGAGAAAAGCGTTCTCCAGGCATGGAACGACAAGTTGTGAAAAGGTGAATGAAAGCATCTCTACCACGAGAATACATGTTCTAATGAGGACTTCTATAATAGCGCGTGCTATTCTACATTGGAAAGACATACATTTTGACCAAAATACATCGGGGCGCATGTACAGTCAAAATGCTCCTAAGACACTTCTCTCTCTCTGAGAAAATTATTTTCCAGGCATGGAAACACAGAATGTGAAAATGTGAATAAAAGCATTTCTAACACAAGAATACATGTTCTAATGATGGGTCCTATAATGGTGCGTGCTCTTCTACATGATAGGGTCATTAATCCTGTTCCAAAACGCTCAGGACGCATGTACAGTCAGAATGTTCCTAAGACACTTCTCTCTCTCTGAGAAAAGCGTTCTCCAGGCATGGAACGACAAGTTGTGAAAAGGTGAATGAAAGCATCTCTACCACGAGAATACATGTTCTAATGAGGACTTCTATAATAGCGCGTGCTATTCTACATTGGAAAGACATACATTTTGACCAAAATACATCGGGGCGCATGTACAGTCAAAATGCTCCTAAGACACTTCTCTCTCTCTGAGAAAATTATTTTCCAGGCATGGAAACACAGAATGTGAAAATGTGAATAAAAGCATTTCTAACACAAGAATACATGTTCTAATGATGGGTCCTATAATGGTGCGTGCTCTTCTACATGATAGGGTCATTAATCCTGTTCCAAAACGCTCAGGACGCATGTACAGTCAGAATGTTCCTAAGACACTTCTCTCTCTCTGAGAAAAGCGTTCTCCAGGCATGGAACGACAAGTTGTGAAAAGGTGAATGAAAGCATCTCTACCACGAGAATACATGTTCTAATGAGGACTTCTATAATAGCGCGTGCTATTCTACATTGGAAAGACATACATTTTGACCAAAATACATCGGGGCGCATGGAAAGTCAAAATGCTCCTAAGACACTTCTCTCTCTCTGAGAAAATTATTTTCCAGGCATGGAAACACAGAATGTGAAAATGTGAATAAAAGCATTTCTAACACAAGAATACATGTTCTAATGATGGGTCCTATAATGGTGCGTGCTCTTCTACATGATAGGGTCATTAATCCTGTTCCAAAACGCTCAGGACGCATGTACAGTCAGAATGTTCCTAAGACACTTCTCTCTCTCTGAGAAAAGCGTTCTCCAGGCATGGAACGACAAGTTGTGAAAAGGTGAATGAAAGCATCTCTACCACGAGAATACATGTTCTAATGAGGACTTCTATAATAGCGCGTGCTATTCTACATTGGAAAGACATACATTTTGACCAAAATACATCGGGGAGCATGGAAAGTCAAAATGCTCCTAAGACACTTCTCTCTCTCTGAGAAAATTATTTTCCAGGCATGGAAACACAGAATGTGAAAATGTGAATAAAAGCATTTCTAACACAAGAATACATGTTCTAATGATGGGTCCTATAATGGTGCGTGCTCTTCTACATGATAGGGTCATTAATCCTGTTCCAAAACGCTCAGGACGCATGTACAGTCAGAATGTTCCTAAGACACTTCTCTCTCTCTGAGAAAAGCGTTCTCCAGGCATGGAACGACAAGTTGTGAAAAGGTGAATGAAAGCATCTCTACCACGAGAATACATGTTCTAATGAGGACTTCTATAATAGCGCGTGCTATTCTACATTGGAAAGACATACATTTTGACCAAAATACATCGGGGCGCATGGAAAGTCAAAATGCTCCTAAGACACTTCTCTCTCTCTGAGAAAATTATTTTCCAGGCATGGAAACACAGAATGTGAAAATGTGAATAAAAGCATTTCTAACACAAGAATACATGTTCTAATGATGGGTCCTATAATGGTGCGTGCTCTTCTACATGATAGGGTCATTAATCCTGTTCCAAAACGCTCAGGACGCATGTACAGTCAGAATGTTCCTAAGACACTTCTCTCTTTCTGAGAAAAGCGTTCTCCAGGCATGGAACGACAAGTTGTGAAAAGGTGAATGAAAGCATCTCTACCACGAGAATACATGTTCTAATGAGGACTTCTATAATAGCGCGTGCTATTCTACATTGGAAAGACATACATTTTGACCAAAATACATCCGGGCGCATGTACAGTCAAAATGCTCCTAAGACACTTCTCTCTCTCTGAGAAAATTATTTTCCAGGCATGGAAACACAGAATGTGAAAATGTGAATAAAAGCATTTCTAACACAAGAATACATGTTCTAATGATGGGTCCTATAATGGTGCGTGCTCTTCTACATGATAGGGTCATTAATCCTGTTCCAAAACGCTCAGGACGCATGTACAGTCAGAATGTTCCTAAGACACTTCTCTCTCTCTGAGAAAAGCGTTCTCCAGGCATGGAACGACAAGTTGTGAAAAGGTGAATGAAAGCATCTCTACCACGAGAATACATGTTCTAATGAGGACTTCTATAATAGCGCGTGCTATTCTACATTGGAAAGACATACATTTTGACCAAAATACATCGGGGCGCATGTACAGTCAAAATGCTCCTAAGACACTTCTCTCTCTCTGAGAAAATTATTTTCCAGGCATGGAAACACAGAATGTGAAAATGTGAATAAAAGCATTTCTAACACAAGAATACATGTTCTAATGATGGGTCCTATAATGGTGCGTGCTCTTCTACATGATAGGGTCATTAATCCTGTTCCAAAACGCTCAGGACGCATGTACAGTCAGAATGTTCCTAAGACACTTCTCTCTCTCTGAGAAAAGCGTTCTCCAGGCATGGAACGACAAGTTGTGAAAAGGTGAATGAAAGCATCTCTACCACGAGAATACATGTTCTAATGAGGACTTCTATAATAGCGCGTGCTATTCTACATTGGAAAGACATACATTTTGACCAAAATACATCGGGGCGCATGTACAGTCAAAATGCTCCTAAGACACTTCTCTCTCTCTGAGAAAATTATTTTCCAGGCATGGAAACACAGAATGTGAAAATGTGAATAAAAGCATTTCTAACACAAGAATACATGTTCTAATGATGGGTCCTATAATGGTGCGTGCTCTTCTACATGATAGGGTCATTAATCCTGTTCCAAAACGCTCAGGACGCATGTACAGTCAGAATGTTCCTAAGACACTTCTCTCTCTCTGAGAAAAGCGTTCTCCAGGCATGGAACGACAAGTTGTGAAAAGGTGAATGAAAGCATCTCTACCACGAGAATACATGTTCTAATGAGGACTTCTATAATAGCGCGTGCTATTCTACATTGGAAAGACATACATTTTGACCAAAATACATCGGGGCGCATGTACAGTCAAAATGCTCCTAAGACACTTCTCTCTCTCTGAGAAAATTATTTTCCAGGCATGGAAACACAGAATGTGAAAATGTGAATAAAAGCATTTCTAACACAAGAATACATGTTCTAATGATGGGTCCTATAATGGTGCGTGCTCTTCTACATGATAGGGTCATTAATCCTGTTCCAAAACGCTCAGGACGCATGTACAGTCAGAATGTTCCTAAGACACTTCTCTCTCTCTGAGAAAAGCGTTCTCCAGGCATGGAACGACAAGTTGTGAAAAGGTGAATGAAAGCATCTCTACCACGAGAATACATGTTCTAATGAGGACTTCTATAATAGCGCGTGCTATTCTACATTGGAAAGACATACATTTTGACCAAAATACATCGGGGCGCATGGAAAGTCAAAATGCTCCTAAGACACTTCTCTCTCTCTGAGAAAATTATTTTCCAGGCATGGAAACACAGAATGTGAAAATGTGAATAAAAGCATTTCTAACACAAGAATACATGTTCTAATGATGGGTCCTATAATGGTGCGTGCTCTTCTACATGATAGGGTCATTAATCCTGTTCCAAAACGCTCAGGACGCATGTACAGTCAGAATGTTCCTAAGACACTTCTCTCTCTCTGAGAAAAGCGTTCTCCAGGCATGGAACGACAAGTTGTGAAAAGGTGAATGAAAGCATCTCTACCACGAGAATACATGTTCTAATGAGGACTTCTATAATAGCGCGTGCTATTCTACATTGGAAAGACATACATTTTGACCAAAATACATCGGGGCGCATGTACAGTCAAAATGCTCCTAAGACACTTCTCTCTCTCTGAGAAAATTATTTTCCAGGCATGGAAACACAGAATGTGAAAATGTGAATAAAAGCATTTCTAACACAAGAATACATGTTCTAATGATGGGTCCTATAATGGTGCGTGCTCTTCTACATGATAGGGTCATTAATCCTGTTCCAAAACGCTCAGGACGCATGTACAGTCAGAATGTTCCTAAGACACTTCTCTCTCTCTGAGAAAAGCGTTCTCCAGGCATGGAACGACAAGTTGTGAAAAGGTGAATGAAAGCATCTCTACCACGAGAATACATGTTCTAATGAGGACTTCTATAATAGCGCGTGCTATTCTACATTGGAAAGACATACATTTTGACCAAAATACATCGGGGCGCATGTACAGTCAAAATGCTCCTAAGACACTTCTCTCTCTCTGAGAAAATTATTTTCCAGGCATGGAAACACAGAATGTGAAAATGTGAATAAAAGCATTTCTAACACAAGAATACATGTTCTAATGATGGGTCCTATAATGGTGCGTGCTCTTCTACATGATAGGGTCATTAATCCTGTTCCAAAACGCTCAGGACGCATGTACAGTCAGAATGTTCCTAAGACACTTCTCTCTCTCTGAGAAAAGCGTTCTCCAGGCATGGAACGACAAGTTGTGAAAAGGTGAATGAAAGCATCTCTACCACGAGAATACATGTTCTAATGAGGACTTCTATAATAGCGCGTGCTATTCTACATTGGAAAGACATACATTTTGACCAAAATACATCGGGGCGCATGTACAGTCAAAATGCTCCTAAGACACTTCTCTCTCTCTGAGAAAATTATTTTCCAGGCATGGAAACACAGAATGTGAAAATGTGAATAAAAGCATTTCTAACACAAGAATACATGTTCTAATGATGGGTCCTATAATGGTGCGTGCTCTTCTACATGATAGGGTCATTAATCCTGTTCCAAAACGCTCAGGACGCATGTACAGTCAGAATGTTCCTAAGACACTTCTCTCTCTCTGAGAAAAGCGTTCTCCAGGCATGGAACGACAAGTTGTGAAAAGGTGAATGAAAGGATCTCTACCACGAGAATACATGTTCTAATGAGGACTTCTATAATAGCGCGTGCTATTCTACATTGGAAAGACATACATTTTGACCAAAATACATCGGGGCGCATGTACAGTCAAAATGCTCCTAAGACACTTCTCTCTCTCTGAGAAAATTATTTTCCAGGCATGGAAACACAGAATGTGAAAATGTGAATAAAAGCATTTCTAACACAAGAATACATGTTCTAATGATGGGTCCTATAATGGTGCGTGCTCTTCTACATGATAGGGTCATTAATCCTGTTCCAAAACGCTCAGGACGCATGTACAGTCAGAATGTTCCTAAGACACTTCTCTCTCTCTGAGAAAAGCGTTCTCCAGGCATGGAACGACAAGTTGTGAAAAGGTGAATGAAAGCATCTCTACCACGAGAATACATGTTCTAATGAGGACTTCTATAATAGCGCGTGCTATTCTACATTGGAAAGACATACATTTTGACCAAAATACATCGGGGCGCATGTACAGTCAAAATGCTCCTAAGACACTTCTCTCTCTCTGAGAAAATTATTTTCCAGGCATGGAAACACAGAATGTGAAAATGTGAATAAAAGCATTTCTAACACAAGAATACATGTTCTAATGATGGGTCCTATAATGGTGCGTGCTCTTCTACATGATAGGGTCATTAATCCTGTT
The DNA here is from genome assembly GCF_949987555.1 of Borostomias antarcticus. NCBI lineage: Eukaryota > Metazoa > Chordata > Actinopteri > Stomiiformes > Stomiidae > Borostomias > Borostomias antarcticus. Next base: position 1,783,630 of record NC_140260.1, on the reverse strand, counting down.
CCAAAACGCTCAGGACGCATGTACAGTCAGAATGTTCCTAAGACACTTCTCTCTCTCTGAGAAAAGCGTTCTCCAGGCATGGAACGACAAGTTGTGAAAAGGTGAATGAAAGCATCTCTACCACGAGAATACATGTTCTAATGAGGACTTCTATAATAGCGCGTGCTATTCTACATTGGAAAGACATACATTTTGACCAAAATACATCGGGGCGCATGTACAGTCAAAATGCTCCTAAGACACTTCTCTCTCTCTGAGAAAATTATTTTCCAGGCATGGAAACACAGAATGTGAAAATGTGAATAAAAGCATTTCTAACACAAGAATACATGTTCTAATGATGGGTCCTATAATGGTGCGTGCTCTTCTACATGATAGGGTCATTAATCCTGTTCCAAAACGCTCAGGACGCATGTACAGTCAGAATGTTCCTAAGACACTTCTCTCTCTCTGAGAAAAGCGTTCTCCAGGCATGGAACGACAAGTTGTGAAAAGGTGAATGAAAGCATCTCTACCACGAGAATACATGTTCTAATGAGGACTTCTATAATAGCGCGTGCTATTCTACATTGGAAAGACATACATTTTGACCAAAATACATCGGGGCGCATGTACAGTCAAAATGCTCCTAAGACACTTCTCTCTCTCTGAGAAAATTATTTTCCAGGCATGGAAACACAGAATGTGAAAATGTGAATAAAAGCATTTCTAACACAAGAATACATGTTCTAATGATGGGTCCTATAATGGTGCGTGCTCTTCTACATGATAGGGTCATTAATCCTGTTCCAAAACGCTCAGGACGCATGTACAGTCAGAATGTTCCTAAGACACTTCTCTCTCTCTGAGAAAAGCGTTCTCCAGGCATGGAACGACAAGTTGTGAAAAGGTGAATGAAAGCATCTCTACCACGAGAATACATGTTCTAATGAGGACTTCTATAATAGCGCGTGCTATTCTACATTGGAAAGACATACATTTTGACCAAAATACATCGGGGCGCATGTACAGTCAAAATGCTCCTAAGACACTTCTCTCTCTCTGAGAAAATTATTTTCCAGGCATGGAAACACAGAATGTGAAAATGTGAATAAAAGCATTTCTAACACAAGAATACATGTTCTAATGATGGGTCCTATAATGGTGCGTGCTCTTCTACATGATAGGGTCATTAATCCTGTTCCAAAACGCTCAGGACGCATGTACAGTCAGAATGTTCCTAAGACACTTCTCTCTCTCTGAGAAAAGCGTTCTCCAGGCATGGAACGACAAGTTGTGAAAAGGTGAATGAAAGCATCTCTACCACGAGAATACATGTTCTAATGAGGACTTCTATAATAGCGCGTGCTATTCTACATTGGAAAGACATACATTTTGACCAAAATACATCGGGGCGCATGTACAGTCAAAATGCTCCTAAGACACTTCTCTCTCTCTGAGAAAATTATTTTCCAGGCATGGAAACACAGAATGTGAAAATGTGAATAAAAGCATTTCTAACACAAGAATACATGTTCTAATGATGGGTCCTATAATGGTGCGTGCTCTTCTACATGATAGGGTCATTAATCCTGTTCCAAAACGCTCAGGACGCATGTACAGTCAGAATGTTCCTAAGACACTTCTCTCTCTCTGAGAAAAGCGTTCTCCAGGCATGGAACGACAAGTTGTGAAAAGGTGAATGAAAGCATCTCTACCACGAGAATACATGTTCTAATGAGGACTTCTATAATAGCGCGTGCTATTCTACATTGGAAAGACATACATTTTGACCAAAATACATCGGGGCGCATGGAAAGTCAAAATGCTCCTAAGACACTTCTCTCTCTCTGAGAAAATTATTTTCCAGGCATGGAAACACAGAATGTGAAAATGTGAATAAAAGCATTTCTAACACAAGAATACATGTTCTAATGATGGGTCCTATAATGGTGCGTGCTCTTCTACATGATAGGGTCATTAATCCTGTTCCAAAACGCTCAGGACGCATGTACAGTCAGAATGTTCCTAAGACACTTCTCTCTCTCTGAGAAAAGCGTTCTCCAGGCATGGAACGACAAGTTGTGAAAAGGTGAATGAAAGCATCTCTACCACGAGAATACATGTTCTAATGAGGACTTCTATAATAGCGCGTGCTATTCTACATTGGAAAGACATACATTTTGACCAAAATACATCGGGGCGCATGTACAGTCAAAATGCTCCTAAGACACTTCTCTCTCTCTGAGAAAATTATTTTCCAGGCATGGAAACACAGAATGTGAAAATGTGAATAAAAGCATTTCTAACACAAGAATACATGTTCTAATGATGGGTCCTATAATGGTGCGTGCTCTTCTACATGATAGGGTCATTAATCCTGTTCCAAAACGCTCAGGACGCATGTACAGTCAGAATGTTCCTAAGACACTTCTCTCTCTCTGAGAAAAGCGTTCTCCAGGCATGGAACGACAAGTTGTGAAAAGGTGAATGAAAGCATCTCTACCACGAGAATACATGTTCTAATGAGGACTTCTATAATAGCGCGTGCTATTCTACATTGGAAAGACATACATTTTGACCAAAATACATCGGGGCGCATGGAAAGTCAAAATGCTCCTAAGACACTTCTCTCTCTCTGAGAAAATTATTTTCCAGGCATGGAAACACAGAATGTGAAAATGTGAATAAAAGCATTTCTAACACAAGAATACATGTTCTAATGATGGGTCCTATAATGGTGCGTGCTCTTCTACATGATAGGGTCATTAATCCTGTTCCAAAACGCTCAGGACGCATGTACAGTCAGAATGTTCCTAAGACACTTCTCTCTCTCTGAGAAAAGCGTTCTCCAGGCATGGAACGACAAGTTGTGAAAAGGTGAATGAAAGCATCTCTACCACGAGAATACATGTTCTAATGAGGACTTCTATAATAGCGCGTGCTATTCTACATTGGAAAGACATACATTTTGACCAAAATACATCGGGGCGCATGGAAAGTCAAAATGCTCCTAAGACAATTCTCTCTCTCTGAGAAAATTATTTTCCAGGCATGGAAACACAGAATGTGAAAATGTGAATAAAAGCATTTCTAACACAAGAATACATGTTCTAATGATGGGTCCTATAATGGTGCGTGCTCTTCTACATGATAGGGTCATTAATCCTGTTCCAAAACGCTCAGGACGCATGTACAGTCAGAATGTTCCTAAGACACTTCTCTCTTTCTGAGAAAAGCGTTCTCCAGGCATGGAACGACAAGTTGTGAAAAGGTGAATGAAAGCATCTCTACCACGAGAATACATGTTCTAATGAGGACTTCTATAATAGCGCGTGCTATTCTACATTGGAAAGACATACATTTTGACCAAAATACATCCGGGCGCATGTACAGTCAAAATGCTCCTAAGACACTTCTCTCTCTCTGAGAAAATTATTTTCCAGGCATGGAAACACAGAATGTGAAAATGTGAATAAAAGCATTTCTAACACAAGAATACATGTTCTAATGATGGGTCCTATAATGGTGCGTGCTCTTCTACATGATAGGGTCATTAATCCTGTTCCAAAACGCTCAGGACGCATGTACAGTCAGAATGTTCCTAAGACACTTCTCTCTCTCTGAGAAAAGCTTTCTCCAGGCATGGAACGACAAGTTGTGAAAAGGTGAATGAAAGCATCTCTACCACGAGAATACATGTTCTAATGAGGACTTCTATAATAGCGCGTGCTATTCTACATTGGAAAGACATACATTTTGACCAAAATACATCGGGGCGCATGTACAGTCAAAATGCTCCTAAGACACTTCTCTCTCTCTGAGAAAATTATTTTCCAGGCATGGAAACACAGAATGTGAAAATGTGAATAAAAGCATTTCTAACACAAGAATACATGTTCTAATGATGGGTCCTATAATGGTGCGTGCTCTTCTACATGATAGGGTCATTAATCCTGTTCCAAAACGCTCAGGACGCATGTACAGTCAGAATGTTCCTAAGACACTTCTCTCTCTCTGAGAAAAGCGTTCTCCAGGCATGGAACGACAAGTTGTGAAAAGGTGAATGAAAGCATCTCTACCACGAGAATACATGTTCTAATGAGGACTTCTATAATAGCGCGTGCTATTCTACATTGGAAAGACATACATTTTGACCAAAATACATCGGGGCGCATGTACAGTCAAAATGCTCCTAAGACACTTCTCTCTCTCTGAGAAAATTATTTTCCAGGCATGGAAACACAGAATGTGAAAATGTGAATAAAAGCATTTCTAACACAAGAATACATGTTCTAATGATGGGTCCTATAATGGTGCGTGCTCTTCTACATGATAGGGTCATTAATCCTGTTCCAAAACGCTCAGGACGCATGTACAGTCAGAATGTTCCTAAGACACTTCTCTCTCTCTGAGAAAAGCGTTCTCCAGGCATGGAACGACAAGTTGTGAAAAGGTGAATGAAAGCATCTCTACCACGAGAATACATGTTCTAATGAGGACTTCTATAATAGCGCGTGCTATTCTACATTGGAAAGACATACATTTTGACCAAAATACATCGGGGCGCATGTACAGTCAAAATGCTCCTAAGACACTTCTCTCTCTCTGAGAAAATTATTTTCCAGGCATGGAAACACAGAATGTGAAAATGTGAATAAAAGCATTTCTAACACAAGAATACATGTTCTAATGATGGGTCCTATAATGGTGCGTGCTCTTCTACATGATAGGGTCATTAATCCTGTTCCAAAACGCTCAGGACGCATGTACAGTCAGAATGTTCCTAAGACACTTCTCTCTCTCTGAGAAAAGCGTTCTCCAGGCATGGAACGACAAGTTGTGAAAAGGTGAATGAAAGCATCTCTACCACGAGAATACATGTTCTAATGAGGACTTCTATAATAGCGCGTGCTATTCTACATTGGAAAGACATACATTTTGACCAAAATACATCGGGGCGCATGTACAGTCAAAATGCTCCTAAGACACTTCTCTCTCTCTGAGAAAATTATTTTCCAGGCATGGAAACACAGAATGTGAAAATGTGAATAAAAGCATTTCTAACACAAGAATACATGTTCTAATGATGGGTCCTATAATGGTGCGTGCTCTTCTACATGATAGGGTCATTAATCCTGTTCCAAAACGCTCAGGACGCATGTACAGTCAGAATGTTCCTAAGACACTTCTCTCTCTCTGAGAAAAGCGTTCTCCAGGCATGGAACGACAAGTTGTGAAAAGGTGAATGAAAGCATCTCTACCACGAGAATACATGTTCTAATGAGGACTTCTATAATAGCGCGTGCTATTCTACATTGGAAAGACATACATTTTGACCAAAATACATCGGGGCGCATGGAAAGTCAAAATGCTCCTAAGACACTTCTCTCTCTCTGAGAAAATTATTTTCCAGGCATGGAAACACAGAATGTGAAAATGTGAATAAAAGCATTTCTAACACAAGAATACATGTTCTAATGATGGGTCCTATAATGGTGCGTGCTCTTCTACATGATAGGGTCATTAATCCTGTTCCAAAACGCTCAGGACGCATGTACAGTCAGAATGTTCCTAAGACACTTCTCTCTCTCTGAGAAAAGCGTTCTCCAGGCATGGAACGACAAGTTGTGAAAAGGTGAATGAAAGGATCTCTACCACGAGAATACATGTTCTAATGAGGACTTCTTTAATAGCGCGTGCTATTCTACATTGGAAAGACATACATTTTGACCAAAATACATCGGGGCGCATGGAAAGTCAAAATGCTCCTAAGACACTTCTCTCTCTCTGAGAAAATTATTTTCCAGACATGGAAACACAGAATGTGAAAATGTGAATAAAAGCATTTCTAACACAAGAATACATGTTCTAATGATGGGTCCTATAATGGTGCGTGCTCTTCTACATGATAGGGTCATTAATCCTGTTCCAAAACGCTCAGGACGCATGTACAGTCAGAATGTTCCTAAGACACTTCTCTCTCTCTGAGAAAAGCGTTCTCCAGGCATGGAACGACAAGTTGTGAAAAGGTGAATGAAAGCATCTCTACCACGAGAATACATGTTCTAATGAGGACTTCTATAATAGCGCGTGCTATTCTACATTGGAAAGACATACATTTTGACCAAAATACATCCGGGCGCATGTACAGTCAAAATGCTCCTAAGACACTTCTCTCTCTCTGAGAAAATTATTTTCCAGGCATGGAAACACAGAATGTGAAAATGTGAATAAAAGCATTTCTAACACAAGAATACATGTTCTAATGATGGGTCCTATAATGGTGCGTGCTCTTCTACATGATAGGGTCATTAATCCTGTTCCAAAACGCTCAGGACGCATGTACAGTCAGAATGTTCCTAAGACACTTCTCTCTCTCTGAGAAAAGCTTTCTCCAGGCATGGAACGACAAGTTGTGAAAAGGTGAATGAAAGCATCTCTACCACGAGAATACATGTTCTAATGAGGACTTCTATAATAGCGCGTGCTATTCTACATTGGAAAGACATACATTTTGACCAAAATACATCGGGGCGCATGTACAGTCAAAATGCTCCTAAGACACTTCTCTCTCTCTGAGAAAATTATTTTCCAGGCATGGAAACACAGAATGTGAAAATGTGAATAAAAGCATTTCTAACACAAGAATACATGTTCTAATGATGGGTCCTATAATGGTGCGTGCTCTTCTACATGATAGGGTCATTAATCCTGTTCCAAAACGCTCAGGACGCATGTACAGTCAGAATGTTCCTAAGACACTTCTCTCTCTCTGAGAAAAGCGTTCTCCAGGCATGGAACGACAAGTTGTGAAAAGGTGAATGAAAGCATCTCTACCACGAGAATACATGTTCTAATGAGGACTTCTATAATAGCGCGTGCTATTCTACATTGGAAAGACATACATTTTGACCAAAATACATCGGGGCGCATGTACAGTCAAAATGCTCCTAAGACACTTCTCTCTCTCTGAGAAAATTATTTTCCAGGCATGGAAACACAGAATGTGAAAATGTGAATAAAAGCATTTCTAACACAAGAATACATGTTCTAATGATGGGTCCTATAATGGTGCGTGCTCTTCTACATGATAGGGTCATTAATCCTGTTCCAAAACGCTCAGGACGCATGTACAGTCAGAATGTTCCTAAGACACTTCTCTCTCTCTGAGAAAAGCGTTCTCCAGGCATGGAACGACAAGTTGTGAAAAGGTGAATGAAAGCATCTCTACCACGAGAATACATGTTCTAATGAGGACTTCTATAATAGCGCGTGCTATTCTACATTGGAAAGACATACATTTTGACCAAAATACATCGGGGCGCATGTACAGTCAAAATGCTCCTAAGACACTTCTCTCTCTCTGAGAAAATTATTTTCCAGGCATGGAAACACAGAATGTGAAAATGTGAATAAAAGCATTTCTAACACAAGAATACATGTTCTAATGATGGGTCCTATAATGGTGCGTGCTCTTCTACATGATAGGGTCATTAATCCTGTTCCAAAACGCTCAGGACGCATGTACAGTCAGAATGTTCCTAAGACACTTCTCTCTCTCTGAGAAAAGCGTTCTCCAGGCATGGAACGACAAGTTGTGAAAAGGTGAATGAAAGCATCTCTACCACGAGAATACATGTTCTAATGAGGACTTCTATAATAGCGCGTGCTATTCTACATTGGAAAGACATACATTTTGACCAAAATACATCGGGGCGCATGTACAGTCAAAATGCTCCTAAGACACTTCTCTCTCTCTGAGAAAATTATTTTCCAGGCATGGAAACACAGAATGTGAAAATGTGAATAAAAGCATTTCTAACACAAGAATACATGTTCTAATGATGGGTCCTATAATGGTGCGTGCTCTTCTACATGATAGGGTCATTAATCCTGTTCCAAAACGCTCAGGACGCATGTACAGTCAGAATGTTCCTAAGACACTTCTCTCTCTCTGAGAAAAGCGTTCTCCAGGCATGGAACGACAAGTTGTGAAAAGGTGAATGAAAGCATCTCTACCACGAGAATACATGTTCTAATGAGGACTTCTATAATAGCGCGTGCTATTCTACATTGGAAAGACATACATTTTGACCAAAATACATCGGGGCGCATGGAAAGTCAAAATGCTCCTAAGACACTTCTCTCTCTCTGAGAAAATTATTTTCCAGGCATGGAAACACAGAATGTGAAAATGTGAATAAAAGCATTTCTAACACAAGAATACATGTTCTAATGATGGGTCCTATAATGGTGCGTGCTCTTCTACATGATAGGGTCATTAATCCTGTTCCAAAACGCTCAGGACGCATGTACAGTCAGAATGTTCCTAAGACACTTCTCTCTCTCTGAGAAAAGCGTTCTCCAGGCATGGAACGACAAGTTGTGAAAAGGTGAATGAAAGCATCTCTACCACGAGAATACATGTTCTAATGAGGACTTCTATAATAGCGCGTGCTATTCTACATTGGAAAGACATACATTTTGACCAAAATACATCGGGGCGCATGGAAAGTCAAAATGCTCCTAAGACACTTCTCTCTCTCTGAGAAAATTATTTTCCAGGCATGGAAACACAGAATGTGAAAATGTGAATAAAAGCATTTCTAACACAAGAATACATGTTCTAATGATGGGTCCTATAATGGTGCGTGCTCTTCTACATGATAGGGTCATTAATCCTGTTCCAAAACGCTCAGGACGCATGTACAGTCAGAATGTTCCTAAGACACTTCTCTCTCTCTGAGAAAAGCGTTCTCCAGGCATGGAACGACAAGTTGTGAAAAGGTGAATGAAAGGATCTCTACCACGAGAATACATGTTCTAATGAGGACTTCTATAATAGCGCGTGCTATTCTACATTGGAAAGACATACATTTTGACCAAAATACATCGGGGCGCATGGAAAGTCAAAATGCTCCTAAGACACTTCTCTCTCTCTGAGAAAATTATTTTCCAGACATGGAAACACAGAATGTGAAAATGTGAATAAAAGCATTTCTAACACAAGAATACATGTTCTAATGATGGGTCCTATAATGGTGCGTGCTCTTCTACATGATAGGGTCATTAATCCTGTTCCAAAACGCTCAGGACGCATGTACAGTCAGAATGTTCCTAAGACACTTCTCTCTCTCTGAGAAAAGCGTTCTCCAGGCATGGAACGACAAGTTGTGAAAAGGTGAATGAAAGCATCTCTACCACGAGAATACATGTTCTAATGAGGACTTCTATAATAGCGCGTGCTATTCTACATTGGAAAGACATACATTTTGACCAAAATACATCGGGGCGCATGTACAGTCAAAATGCTCCTAAGACACTTCTCTCTCTCTGAGAAAATTATTTTCCAGGCATGGAAACACAGAATGTGAAAATGTGAATAAAAGCATTTCTAACACAAGAATACATGTTCTAATGATGGGTCCTATAATGGTGCGTGCTCTTCTACATGATAGGGTCATTAATCCTGTTCCAAAACGCTCAGGACGCATGTACAGTCAGAATGTTCCTAAGACACTTCTCTCTCTCTGAGAAAAGCGTTCTCCAGGCATGGAACGACAAGTTGTGAAAAGGTGAATGAAAGCATCTCTACCACGAGAATACATGTTCTAATGAGGACTTCTATAATAGCGCGTGCTATTCTACATTGGAAAGACATACATTTTGACCAAAATACATCGGGGCGCATGGAAAGTCAAAATGCTCCTAAGACACTTCTCTCTCTCTGAGAAAATTATTTTCCAGGCATGGAAACACAGAATGTGAAAATGTGAATAAAAGCATTTCTAACACAAGAATACATGTTCTAATGATGGGTCCTATAATGGTGCGTGCTCTTCTACATGATAGGGTCATTAATCCTGTTCCAAAACGCTCAGGACGCATGTACAGTCAGAATGTTCCTAAGACACTTCTCTCTCTCTGAGAAAAGCGTTCTCCAGGCATGGAACGACAAGTTGTGAAAAGGTGAATGAAAGCATCTCTACCACGAGAATACATGTTCTAATGAGGACTTCTATAATAGCGCGTGCTATTCTACATTGGAAAGACATACATTTTGACCAAAATACATCGGGGCGCATGGAAAGTCAAAATGCTCCTAAGACAATTCTCTCTCTCTGAGAAAATTATTTTCCAGGCATGGAAACACAGAATGTGAAAATGTGAATAAAAGCATTTCTAACACAAGAATACATGTTCTAATGATGGGTCCTATAATGGTGCGTGCTCTTCTACATGATAGGGTCATTAATCCTGTTCCAAAACGCTCAGGACGCATGTACAGTCAGAATGTTCCTAAGACACTTCTCTCTTTCTGAGAAAAGCGTTCTCCAGGCATGGAACGACAAGTTGTGAAAAGGTGAATGAAAGCATCTCTACCACGAGAATACATGTTCTAATGAGGACTTCTATAATAGCGCGTGCTATTCTACATTGGAAAGACATACATTTTGACCAAAATACATCCGGGCGCATGTACAGTCAAAATGCTCCTAAGACACTTCTCTCTCTCTGAGAAAATTATTTTCCAGGCATGGAAACACAGAATGTGAAAATGTGAATAAAAGCATTTCTAACACAAGAATACATGTTCTAATGATGGGTCCTATAATGGTGCGTGCTCTTCTACATGATAGGGTCATTAATCCTGTTCCAAAACGCTCAGGACGCATGTACAGTCAGAATGTTCCTAAGACACTTCTCTCTCTCTGAGAAAAGCTTTCTCCAGGCATGGAACGACAAGTTGTGAAAAGGTGAATGAAAGCATCTCTACCACGAGAATACATGTTCTAATGAGGACTTCTATAATAGCGCGTGCTATTCTACATTGGAAAGACATACATTTTGACCAAAATACATCGGGGCGCATGTACAGTCAAAATGCTCCTAAGACACTTCTCTCTCTCTGAGAAAATTATTTTCCAGGCATGGAAACACAGAATGTGAAAATGTGAATAAAAGCATTTCTAACACAAGAATACATGTTCTAATGATGGGTCCTATAATGGTGCGTGCTCTTCTACATGATAGGGTCATTAATCCTGTTCCAAAACGCTCAGGACGCATGTACAGTCAGAATGTTCCTAAGACACTTCTCTCTCTCTGAGAAAAGCGTTCTCCAGGCATGGAACGACAAGTTGTGAAAAGGTGAATGAAAGCATCTCTACCACGAGAATACATGTTCTAATGAGGACTTCTATAATAGCGCGTGCTATTCTACATTGGAAAGACATACATTTTGACCAAAATACATCGGGGCGCATGTACAGTCAAAATGCTCCTAAGACACTTCTCTCTCTCTGAGAAAATTATTTTCCAGGCATGGAAACACAGAATGTGAAAATGTGAATAAAAGCATTTCTAACACAAGAATACATGTTCTAATGATGGGTCCTATAATGGTGCGTGCTCTTCTACATGATAGGGTCATTAATCCTGTTCCAAAACGCTCAGGACGCATGTACAGTCAGAATGTTCCTAAGACACTTCTCTCTCTCTGAGAAAAGCGTTCTCCAGGCATGGAACGACAAGTTGTGAAAAGGTGAATGAAAGCATCTCTACCACGAGAATACATGTTCTAATGAGGACTTCTATAATAGCGCGTGCTATTCTACATTGGAAAGACATACATTTTGACCAAAATACATCGGGGCGCATGTACAGTCAAAATGCTCCTAAGACACTTCTCTCTCTCTGAGAAAATTATTTTCCAGGCATGGAAACACAGAATGTGAAAATGTGAATAAAAGCATTTCTAACACAAGAATACATGTTCTAATGATGGGTCCTATAATGGTGCGTGCTCTTCTACATGATAGGGTCATTAATCCTGTTCCAAAACGCTCAGGACGCATGTACAGTCAGAATGTTCCTAAGACACTTCTCTCTCTCTGAGAAAAGCGTTCTCCAGGCATGGAACGACAAGTTGTGAAAAGGTGAATGAAAGCATCTCTACCACGAGAATACATGTTCTAATGAGGACTTCTATAATAGCGCGTGCTATTCTACATTGGAAAGACATACATTTTGACCAAAATACATCGGGGCGCATGTACAGTCAAAATGCTCCTAAGACACTTCTCTCTCTCTGAGAAAATTATTTTCCAGGCATGGAAACACAGAATGTGAAAATGTGAATAAAAGCATTTCTAACACAAGAATACATGTTCTAATGATGGGTCCTATAATGGTGCGTGCTCTTCTACATGATAGGGTCATTAATCCTGTTCCAAAACGCTCAGGACGCATGTACAGTCAGAATGTTCCTAAGACACTTCTCTCTCTCTGAGAAAAGCGTTCTCCAGGCATGGAACGACAAGTTGTGAAAAGGTGAATGAAAGCATCTCTACCACGAGAATACATGTTCTAATGAGGACTTCTATAATAGCGCGTGCTATTCTACATTGGAAAGACATACATTTTGACCAAAATACATCGGGGCGCATGGAAAGTCAAAATGCTCCTAAGACACTTCTCTCTCTCTGAGAAAATTATTTTCCAGGCATGGAAACACAGAATGTGAAAATGTGAATAAAAGCATTTCTAACACAAGAATACATGTTCTAATGATGGGTCCTATAATGGTGCGTGCTCTTCTACATGATAGGGTCATTAATCCTGTTCCAAAACGCTCAGGACGCATGTACAGTCAGAATGTTCCTAAGACACTTCTCTCTCTCTGAGAAAAGCGTTCTCCAGGCATGGAACGACAAGTTGTGAAAAGGTGAATGAAAGGATCTCTACCACGAGAATACATGTTCTAATGAGGACTTCTTTAATAGCGCGTGCTATTCTACATTGGAAAGACATACATTTTGACCAAAATACATCGGGGCGCATGGAAAGTCAAAATGCTCCTAAGACACTTCTCTCTCTCTGAGAAAATTATTTTCCAGACATGGAAACACAGAATGTGAAAATGTGAATAAAAGCATTTCTAACACAAGAATACATGTTCTAATGATGGGTCCTATAATGGTGCGTGCTCTTCTACATGATAGGGTCATTAATCCTGTTCCAAAACGCTCAGGACGCATGTACAGTCAGAATGTTCCTAAGACACTTCTCTCTCTCTGAGAAAAGCGTTCTCCAGGCATGGAACGACAAGTTGTGAAAAGGTGAATGAAAGCATCTCTACCACGAGAATACATGTTCTAATGAGGACTTCTATAATAGCGCGTGCTATTCTACATTGGAAAGACATACATTTTGACCAAAATACATCCGGGCGCATGTACAGTCAAAATGCTCCTAAGACACTTCTCTCTCTCTGAGAAAATTATTTTCCAGGCATGGAAACACAGAATGTGAAAATGTGAATAAAAGCATTTCTAACACAAGAATACATGTTCTAATGATGGGTCCTATAATGGTGCGTGCTCTTCTACATGATAGGGTCATTAATCCTGTTCCAAAACGCTCAGGACGCATGTACAGTCAGAATGTTCCTAAGACACTTCTCTCTCTCTGAGAAAAGCTTTCTCCAGGCATGGAACGACAAGTTGTGAAAAGGTGAATGAAAGCATCTCTACCACGAGAATACATGTTCTAATGAGGACTTCTATAATAGCGCGTGCTATTCTACATTGGAAAGACATACATTTTGACCAAAATACATCGGGGCGCATGTACAGTCAAAATGCTCCTAAGACACTTCTCTCTCTCTGAGAAAATTATTTTCCAGGCATGGAAACACAGAATGTGAAAATGTGAATAAAAGCATTTCTAACACAAGAATACATGTTCTAATGATGGGTCCTATAATGGTGCGTGCTCTTCTACATGATAGGGTCATTAATCCTGTTCCAAAACGCTCAGGACGCATGTACAGTCAGAATGTTCCTAAGACACTTCTCTCTCTCTGAGAAAAGCGTTCTCCAGGCATGGAACGACAAGTTGTGAAAAGGTGAATGAAAGCATCTCTACCACGAGAATACATGTTCTAATGAGGACTTCTATAATAGCGCGTGCTATTCTACATTGGAAAGACATACATTTTGACCAAAATACATCGGGGCGCATGTACAGTCAAAATGCTCCTAAGACACTTCTCTCTCTCTGAGAAAATTATTTTCCAGGCATGGAAACACAGAATGTGAAAATGTGAATAAAAGCATTTCTAACACAAGAATACATGTTCTAATGATGGGTCCTATAATGGTGCGTGCTCTTCTACATGATAGGGTCATTAATCCTGTTCCAAAACGCTCAGGACGCATGTACAGTCAGAATGTTCCTAAGACACTTCTCTCTCTCTGAGAAAAGCGTTCTCCAGGCATGGAACGACAAGTTGTGAAAAGGTGAATGAAAGCATCTCTACCACGAGAATACATGTTCTAATGAGGACTTCTATAATAGCGCGTGCTATTCTACATTGGAAAGACATACATTTTGACCAAAATACATCGGGGCGCATGTACAGTCAAAATGCTCCTAAGACACTTCTCTCTCTCTGAGAAAATTATTTTCCAGGCATGGAAACACAGAATGTGAAAATGTGAATAAAAGCATTTCTAACACAAGAATACATGTTCTAATGATGGGTCCTATAATGGTGCGTGCTCTTCTACATGATAGGGTCATTAATCCTGTTCCAAAACGCTCAGGACGCATGTACAGTCAGAATGTTCCTAAGACACTTCTCTCTCTCTGAGAAAAGCGTTCTCCAGGCATGGAACGACAAGTTGTGAAAAGGTGAATGAAAGCATCTCTACCACGAGAATACATGTTCTAATGAGGACTTCTATAATAGCGCGTGCTATTCTACATTGGAAAGACATACATTTTGACCAAAATACATCGGGGCGCATGTACAGTCAAAATGCTCCTAAGACACTTCTCTCTCTCTGAGAAAATTATTTTCCAGGCATGGAAACACAGAATGTGAAAATGTGAATAAAAGCATTTCTAACACAAGAATACATGTTCTAATGATGGGTCCTATAATGGTGCGTGCTCTTCTACATGATAGGGTCATTAATCCTGTTCCAAAACGCTCAGGACGCATGTACAGTCAGAATGTTCCTAAGACACTTCTCTCTCTCTGAGAAAAGCGTTCTCCAGGCATGGAACGACAAGTTGTGAAAAGGTGAATGAAAGCATCTCTACCACGAGAATACATGTTCTAATGAGGACTTCTATAATAGCGCGTGCTATTCTACATTGGAAAGACATACATTTTGACCAAAATACATCGGGGCGCATGGAAAGTCAAAATGCTCCTAAGACACTTCTCTCTCTCTGAGAAAATTATTTTCCAGGCATGGAAACACAGAATGTGAAAATGTGAATAAAAGCATTTCTAACACAAGAATACATGTTCTAATGATGGGTCCTATAATGGTGCGTGCTCTTCTACATGATAGGGTCATTAATCCTGTTCCAAAACGCTCAGGACGCATGTACAGTCAGAATGTTCCTAAGACACTTCTCTCTCTCTGAGAAAAGCGTTCTCCAGGCATGGAACGACAAGTTGTGAAAAGGTGAATGAAAGCATCTCTACCACGAGAATACATGTTCTAATGAGGACTTCTATAATAGCGCGTGCTATTCTACATTGGAAAGACATACATTTTGACCAAAATACATCGGGGCGCATGGAAAGTCAAAATGCTCCTAAGACACTTCTCTCTCTCTGAGAAAATTATTTTCCAGGCATGGAAACACAGAATGTGAAAATGTGAATAAAAGCATTTCTAACACAAGAATACATGTTCTAATGATGGGTCCTATAATGGTGCGTGCTCTTCTACATGATAGGGTCATTAATCCTGTTCCAAAACGCTCAGGACGCATGTACAGTCAGAATGTTCCTAAGACACTTCTCTCTCTCTGAGAAAAGCGTTCTCCAGGCATGGAACGACAAGTTGTGAAAAGGTGAATGAAAGGATCTCTACCACGAGAATACATGTTCTAATGAGGACTTCTATAATAGCGCGTGCTATTCTACATTGGAAAGACATACATTTTGACCAAAATACATCGGGGCGCATGGAAAGTCAAAATGCTCCTAAGACACTTCTCTCTCTCTGAGAAAATTATTTTCCAGACATGGAAACACAGAATGTGAAAATGTGAATAAAAGCATTTCTAACACAAGAATACATGTTCTAATGATGGGTCCTATAATGGTGCGTGCTCTTCTACATGATAGGGTCATTAATCCTGTTCCAAAACGCTCAGGACGCATGTACAGTCAGAATGTTCCTAAGACACTTCTCTCTCTCTGAGAAAAGCGTTCTCCAGGCATGGAACGACAAGTTGTGAAAAGGTGAATGAAAGCATCTCTACCACGAGAATACATGTTCTAATGAGGACTTCTATAATAGCGCGTGCTATTCTACATTGGAAAGACATACATTTTGACCAAAATACATCGGGGAGCATGGAAAGTCAAAATGCTCCTAAGACACTTCTCTCTCTCTGAGAAAATTATTTTCCAGGCATGGAAACACAGAATGTGAAAATGTGAATAAAAGCATTTCTAACACAAGAATACATGTTCTAATGATGGGTCCTATAATGGTGCGTGCTCTTCTACATGATAGGGTCATTAATCCTGTTCCAAAACGCTCAGGACGCATGTACAGTCAGAATGTTCCTAAGACACTTCTCTCTCTCTGAGAAAAGCGTTCTCCAGGCATGGAACGACAAGTTGTGAAAAGGTGAATGAAAGGATCTCTACCACGAGAATACATGTTCTAATGAGGACTTCTATAATAGCGCGTGCTATTCTACATTGGAAAGACATACATTTTGACCAAAATACATCGGGGCGCATGGAAAGTCAAAATGCTCCTAAGACACTTCTCTCTCTCTGAGAAAATTATTTTCCAGACATGGAAACACAGAATGTGAAAATGTGAATAAAAGCATTTCTAACACAAGAATACATGTTCTAATGATGGGTCCTATAATGGTGCGTGCTCTTCTACATGATAGGGTCATTAATCCTGTTCCAAAACGCTCAGGACGCATGTACAGTCAGAATGTTCCTAAGACACTTCTCTCTCTCTGAGAAAAGCGTTCTCCAGGCATGGAACGACAAGTTGTGAAAAGGTGAATGAAAGCATCTCTACCACGAGAATACATGTTCTAATGAGGACTTCTATAATAGCGCGTGCTATTCTACATTGGAAAGACATACATTTTGACCAAAATACATCGGGGAGCATGGAAAGTCAAAATGCTCCTAAGACACTTCTCTCTCTCTGAGAAAATTATTTTCCAGGCATGGAAACACAGAATGTGAAAATGTGAATAAAAGCATTTCTAACACAAGAATACATGTTCTAATGATGGGTCCTATAATGGTGCGTGCTCTTCTACATGATAGGGTCATTAATCCTGTTCCAAAACGCTCAGGACGCATGTACAGTCAGAATGTTCCTAAGACACTTCTCTCTCTCTGAGAAAAGCGTTCTCCAGGCATGGAACGACAAGTTGTGAAAAGGTGAATGAAAGCATCTCTACCACGAGAATACATGTTCTAATGAGGACTTCTATAATAGCGCGTGCTATTCTACATTGGAAAGACATACATTTTGACCAAAATACATCGGGGCGCATGGAAAGTCAAAATGCTCCTAAGACACTTCTCTCTCTCTGAGAAAATTATTTTCCAGGCATGGAAACACAGAATGTGAAAATGTGAATAAAAGCATTTCTAACACAAGAATACATGTTCTAATGATGGGTCCTATAATGGTGCGTGCTCTTCTACATGATAGGGTCATTAATCCTGTTCCAAAACGCTCAGGACGCATGTACAGTCAGAATGTTCCTAAGACACTTCTCTCTTTCTGAGAAAAGCGTTCTCCAGGCATGGAACGACAAGTTGTGAAAAGGTGAATGAAAGCATCTCTACCACGAGAATACATGTTCTAATGAGGACTTCTATAATAGCGCGTGCTATTCTACATTGGAAAGACATACATTTTGACCAAAATACATCCGGGCGCATGTACAGTCAAAATGCTCCTAAGACACTTCTCTCTCTCTGAGAAAATTATTTTCCAGGCATGGAAACACAGAATGTGAAAATGTGAATAAAAGCATTTCTAACACAAGAATACATGTTCTAATGATGGGTCCTATAATGGTGCGTGCTCTTCTACATGATAGGGTCATTAATCCTGTTCCAAAACGCTCAGGACGCATGTACAGTCAGAATGTTCCTAAGACACTTCTCTCTCTCTGAGAAAAGCGTTCTCCAGGCATGGAACGACAAGTTGTGAAAAGGTGAATGAAAGCATCTCTACCACGAGAATACATGTTCTAATGAGGACTTCTATAATAGCGCGTGCTATTCTACATTGGAAAGACATACATTTTGACCAAAATACATCGGGGCGCATGTACAGTCAAAATGCTCCTAAGACACTTCTCTCTCTCTGAGAAAATTATTTTCCAGGCATGGAAACACAGAATGTGAAAATGTGAATAAAAGCATTTCTAACACAAGAATACATGTTCTAATGATGGGTCCTATAATGGTGCGTGCTCTTCTACATGATAGGGTCATTAATCCTGTTCCAAAACGCTCAGGACGCATGTACAGTCAGAATGTTCCTAAGACACTTCTCTCTCTCTGAGAAAAGCGTTCTCCAGGCATGGAACGACAAGTTGTGAAAAGGTGAATGAAAGCATCTCTACCACGAGAATACATGTTCTAATGAGGACTTCTATAATAGCGCGTGCTATTCTACATTGGAAAGACATACATTTTGACCAAAATACATCGGGGCGCATGTACAGTCAAAATGCTCCTAAGACACTTCTCTCTCTCTGAGAAAATTATTTTCCAGGCATGGAAACACAGAATGTGAAAATGTGAATAAAAGCATTTCTAACACAAGAATACATGTTCTAATGATGGGTCCTATAATGGTGCGTGCTCTTCTACATGATAGGGTCATTAATCCTGTTCCAAAACGCTCAGGACGCATGTACAGTCAGAATGTTCCTAAGACACTTCTCTCTCTCTGAGAAAAGCGTTCTCCAGGCATGGAACGACAAGTTGTGAAAAGGTGAATGAAAGCATCTCTACCACGAGAATACATGTTCTAATGAGGACTTCTATAATAGCGCGTGCTATTCTACATTGGAAAGACATACATTTTGACCAAAATACATCGGGGCGCATGTACAGTCAAAATGCTCCTAAGACACTTCTCTCTCTCTGAGAAAATTATTTTCCAGGCATGGAAACACAGAATGTGAAAATGTGAATAAAAGCATTTCTAACACAAGAATACATGTTCTAATGATGGGTCCTATAATGGTGCGTGCTCTTCTACATGATAGGGTCATTAATCCTGTTCCAAAACGCTCAGGACGCATGTACAGTCAGAATGTTCCTAAGACACTTCTCTCTCTCTGAGAAAAGCGTTCTCCAGGCATGGAACGACAAGTTGTGAAAAGGTGAATGAAAGCATCTCTACCACGAGAATACATGTTCTAATGAGGACTTCTATAATAGCGCGTGCTATTCTACATTGGAAAGACATACATTTTGACCAAAATACATCGGGGCGCATGGAAAGTCAAAATGCTCCTAAGACACTTCTCTCTCTCTGAGAAAATTATTTTCCAGGCATGGAAACACAGAATGTGAAAATGTGAATAAAAGCATTTCTAACACAAGAATACATGTTCTAATGATGGGTCCTATAATGGTGCGTGCTCTTCTACATGATAGGGTCATTAATCCTGTTCCAAAACGCTCAGGACGCATGTACAGTCAGAATGTTCCTAAGACACTTCTCTCTCTCTGAGAAAAGCGTTCTCCAGGCATGGAACGACAAGTTGTGAAAAGGTGAATGAAAGCATCTCTACCACGAGAATACATGTTCTAATGAGGACTTCTATAATAGCGCGTGCTATTCTACATTGGAAAGACATACATTTTGACCAAAATACATCGGGGCGCATGGAAAGTCAAAATGCTCCTAAGACACTTCTCTCTCTCTGAGAAAATTATTTTCCAGGCATGGAAACACAGAATGTGAAAATGTGAATAAAAGCATTTCTAACACAAGAATACATGTTCTAATGATGGGTCCTATAATGGTGCGTGCTCTTCTACATGATAGGGTCATTAATCCTGTTCCAAAACGCTCAGGACGCATGTACAGTCAGAATGTTCCTAAGACACTTCTCTCTCTCTGAGAAAAGCGTTCTCCAGGCATGGAACGACAAGTTGTGAAAAGGTGAATGAAAGGATCTCTACCACGAGAATACATGTTCTAATGAGGACTTCTATAATAGCGCGTGCTATTCTACATTGGAAAGACATACATTTTGACCAAAATACATCGGGGCGCATGGAAAGTCAAAATGCTCCTAAGACACTTCTCTCTCTCTGAGAAAATTATTTTCCAGACATGGAAACACAGAATGTGAAAATGTGAATAAAAGCATTTCTAACACAAGAATACATGTTCTAATGATGGGTCCTATAATGGTGCGTGCTCTTCTACATGATAGGGTCATTAATCCTGTTCCAAAACGCTCAGGACGCATGTACAGTCAGAATGTTCCTAAGACACTTCTCTCTCTCTGAGAAAAGCGTTCTCCAGGCATGGAACGACAAGTTGTGAAAAGGTGAATGAAAGCATCTCTACCACGAGAATACATGTTCTAATGAGGACTTCTATAATAGCGCGTGCTATTCTACATTGGAAAGACATACATTTTGACCAAAATACATCGGGGAGCATGGAAAGTCAAAATGCTCCTAAGACACTTCTCTCTCTCTGAGAAAATTATTTTCCAGGCATGGAAACACAGAATGTGAAAATGTGAATAAAAGCATTTCTAACACAAGAATACATGTTCTAATGATGGGTCCTATAATGGTGCGTGCTCTTCTACATGATAGGGTCATTAATCCTGTTCCAAAACGCTCAGGACGCATGTACAGTCAGAATGTTCCTAAGACACTTCTCTCTCTCTGAGAAAAGCGTTCTCCAGGCATGGAACGACAAGTTGTGAAAAGGTGAATGAAAGCATCTCTACCACGAGAATACATGTTCTAATGAGGACTTCTATAATAGCGCGTGCTATTCTACATTGGAAAGACATACATTTTGACCAAAATACATCGGGGCGCATGGAAAGTCAAAATGCTCCTAAGACACTTCTCTCTCTCTGAGAAAATTATTTTCCAGACCTGGAAACACAGAATGTGAAAATGTGAATAAAAGCATTTCTAACACAAGAATACATGTTCTAATGATGGGTCCTATAATGGTGCGTGCTCTTCTACATGATAGGGTCATTAATCCTGTTCCAAAACGCTCAGGACGCATGTACAGTCAGAATGTTCCTAAGACACTTCTCTCTCTCTGAGAAAAGCGTTCTCCAGGCATGGAACGACAAGTTGTGAAAAGGTGAATGAAAGCATCTCTACCACGAGAATACATGTTCTAATGAGGACTTCTATAATAGCGCGTGCTATTCTACATTGGAAAGACATACATTTTGACCAAAATACATCGGGGAGCATGGAAAGTCAAAATGCTCCTAAGACACTTCTCTCTCTCTGAGAAAATTATTTTCCAGGCATGGAAACACAGAATGTGAAAATGTGAATAAAAGCATTTCTAACACAAGAATACATGTTCTAATGATGGGTCCTATAATGGTGCGTGCTCTTCTACATGATAGGGTCATTAATCCTGTTCCAAAACGCTCAGGACGCATGTACAGTCAGAATGTTCCTAAGACACTTCTCTCTCTCTGAGAAAAGCGTTCTCCAGGCATGGAACGACAAGTTGTGAAAAGGTGAATGAAAGCATCTCTACCACGAGAATACATGTTCTAATGAGGACTTCTATAATAGCGCGTGCTATTCTACATTGGAAAGACATACATTTTGACCAAAATACATCGGGGCGCATGTACAGTCAAAATGCTCCTAAGACACTTCTCTCTCTCTGAGAAAATTATTTTCCAGGCATGGAAACACAGAATGTGAAAATGTGAATAAAAGCATTTCTAACACAAGAATACATGTTCTAATGATGGGTCCTATAATGGTGCGTGCTCTTCTACATGATAGGGTCATTAATCCTGTTCCAAAACGCTCAGGACGCATGTACAGTCAGAATGTTCCTAAGACACTTCTCTCTCTCTGAGAAAAGCGTTCTCCAGGCATGGAACGACAAGTTGTGAAAAGGTGAATGAAAGCATCTCTACCACGAGAATACATGTTCTAATGAGGACTTCTATAATAGCGCGTGCTATTCTACATTGGAAAGACATACATTTTGACCAAAATACATCGGGGCGCATGGAAAGTCAAAATGCTCCTAAGACACTTCTCTCTCTCTGAGAAAATTATTTTCCAGGCATGGAAACACAGAATGTGAAAATGTGAATAAAAGCATTTCTAACACAAGAATACATGTTCTAATGATGGGTCCTATAATGGTGCGTGCTCTTCTACATGATAGGGTCATTAATCCTGTTCCAAAACGCTCAGGACGCATGTACAGTCAGAATGTTCCTAAGACACTTCTCTCTCTCTGAGAAAAGCGTTCTCCAGGCATGGAACGACAAGTTGTGAAAAGGTGAATGAAAGCATCTCTACCACGAGAATACATGTTCTAATGAGGACTTCTATAATAGCGCGTGCTATTCTACATTGGAAAGACATACATTTTGACCAAAATACATCGGGGCGCATGGAAAGTCAAAATGCTCCTAAGACACTTCTCTCTCTCTGAGAAAATTATTTTCCAGACATGGAAACACAGAATGTGAAAAT
This sequence comes from Borostomias antarcticus, assembly GCF_949987555.1. NCBI lineage: Eukaryota > Metazoa > Chordata > Actinopteri > Stomiiformes > Stomiidae > Borostomias > Borostomias antarcticus. The sequence goes on along the minus strand of NC_140260.1, from coordinate 1,760,874 downwards.
GTGAATAAAAGCATTTCTAACACAAGAATACATGTTCTAATGATGGGTCCTATAATGGTGCGTGCTCTTCTACATGATAGGGTCATTAATCCTGTTCCAAAACGCTCAGGACGCATGTACAGTCAGAATGTTCCTAAGACACTTCTCTCTCTCTGAGAAAAGCGTTCTCCAGGCATGGAACGACAAGTTGTGAAAAGGTGAATGAAAGCATCTCTACCACGAGAATACATGTTCTAATGAGGACTTCTATAATAGCGCGTGCTATTCTACATTGGAAAGACATACATTTTGACCAAAATACATCGGGGAGCATGGAAAGTCAAAATGCTCCTAAGACACTTCTCTCTCTCTGAGAAAATTATTTTCCAGGCATGGAAACACAGAATGTGAAAATGTGAATAAAAGCATTTCTAACACAACAATACATGTTCTAATGATGGGTCCTATAATGGTGCGTGCTCTTCTACATGATAGGGTCATTAATCCTGTTCCAAAACGCTCAGGACGCATGTACAGTCAGAATGTTCCTAAGACACTTCTCTCTCTCTGAGAAAAGCGTTCTCCAGGCATGGAACGACAAGTTGTGAAAAGGTGAATGAAAGCATCTCTACCACGAGAATACATGTTCTAATGAGGACTTCTATAATAGCGCGTGCTATTCTACATTGGAAAGACATACATTTTGACCAAAATACATCGGGGCGCATGGAAAGTCAAAATGCTCCTAAGACACTTCTCTCTCTCTGAGAAAATTATTTTCCAGGCATGGAAACACAGAATGTGAAAATGTGAATAAAAGCATTTCTAACACAAGAATACATGTTCTAATGATGGGTCCTATAATGGTGCGTGCTCTTCTACATGATAGGGTCATTAATCCTGTTCCAAAACGCTCAGGACGCATGTACAGTCAGAATGTTCCTAAGACACTTCTCTCTCTCTGAGAAAAGCGTTCTCCAGGCATGGAACGACAAGTTGTGAAAAGGTGAATGAAAGCATCTCTACCACGAGAATACATGTTCTAATGAGGACTTCTATAATAGCGCGTGCTATTCTACATTGGAAAGACATACATTTTGACCAAAATACATCGGGGCGCATGGAAAGTCAAAATGCTCCTAAGACACTTCTCTCTCTCTGAGAAAATTATTTTCCAGACATGGAAACACAGAATGTGAAAATGTGAATAAAAGCATTTCTAACACAAGAATACATGTTCTAATGATGGGTCCTATAATGGTGCGTGCTCTTCTACATGATAGGGTCATTAATCCTGTTCCAAAACGCTCAGGACGCATGTACAGTCAGAATGTTCCTAAGACACTTCTCTCTCTCTGAGAAAAGCGTTCTCCAGGCATGGAACGACAAGTTGTGAAAAGGTGAATGAAAGCATCTCTACCACGAGAATACATGTTCTAATGAGGACTTCTATAATAGCGCGTGCTATTCTACATTGGAAAGACATACATTTTGACCAAAATACATCGGGGAGCATGGAAAGTCAAAATGCTCCTAAGACACTTCTCTCTCTCTGAGAAAATTATTTTCCAGGCATGGAAACACAGAATGTGAAAATGTGAATAAAAGCATTTCTAACACAAGAATACATGTTCTAATGATGGGTCCTATAATGGTGCGTGCTCTTCTACATGATAGGGTCATTAATCCTGTTCCAAAACGCTCAGGACGCATGTACAGTCAGAATGTTCCTAAGACACTTCTCTCTCTCTGAGAAAAGCGTTCTCCAGGCATGGAACGACAAGTTGTGAAAAGGTGAATGAAAGCATCTCTACCACGAGAATACATGTTCTAATGAGGACTTCTATAATAGCGCGTGCTATTCTACATTGGAAAGACATACATTTTGACCAAAATACATCGGGGCGCATGGAAAGTCAAAATGCTCCTAAGACACTTCTCTCTCTCTGAGAAAATTATTTTCCAGGCATGGAAACACAGAATGTGAAAATGTGAATAAAAGCATTTCTAACACAAGAATACATGTTCTAATGATGGGTCCTATAATGGTGCGTGCTCTTCTACATGATAGGGTCATTAATCCTGTTCCAAAACGCTCAGGACGCATGTACAGTCAGAATGTTCCTAAGACACTTCTCTCTCTCTGAGAAAAGCGTTCTCCAGGCATGGAACGACAAGTTGTGAAAAGGTGAATGAAAGCATCTCTACCACGAGAATACATGTTCTAATGAGGACTTCTATAATAGCGCGTGCTATTCTACATTGGAAAGACATACATTTTGACCAAAATACATCGGGGCGCATGGAAAGTCAAAATGCTCCTAAGACACTTCTCTCTCTCTGAGAAAATTATTTTCCAGGCATGGAAACACAGAATGTGAAAATGTGAATAAAAGCATTTCTAACACAAGAATACATGTTCTAATGATGGGTCCTATAATGGTGCGTGCTCTTCTACATGATAGGGTCATTAATCCTGTTCCAAAACGCTCAGGACGCATGTACAGTCAGAATGTTCCTAAGACACTTCTCTCTCTCTGAGAAAAGCGTTCTCCAGGCATGGAACGACAAGTTGTGAAAAGGTGAATGAAAGGATCTCTACCACGAGAATACATGTTCTAATGAGGACTTCTCTCTCTCTGAGAAAAGCGTTCTCCAGGCATGGAACGACAAGTTGTGAAAAGGTGAATGAAAGCATCTCTACCACGAGAATACATGTTCTAATGAGGACTTCTATAATAGCGCGTGCTATTCTACATTGGAAAGACATACATTTTGACCAAAATACATCGGGGCGCATGGAAAGTCAAAATGCTCCTAAGACACTTCTCTCTCTCTGAGAAAATTATTTTCCAGGCATGGAAACACAGAATGTGAAAATGTGAATAAAAGCATTTCTAACACAAGAATACATGTTCTAATGATGGGTCCTATAATGGTGCGTGCTCTTCTACATGATAGGGTCATTAATCCTGTTCCAAAACGCTCAGGACGCATGTACAGTCAGAATGTTCCTAAGACACTTCTCTCTCTCTGAGAAAAGCGTTCTCCAGGCATGGAACGACAAGTTGTGAAAAGGTGAATGAAAGCATCTCTACCACGAGAATACATGTTCTAATGAGGACTTCTATAATAGCGCGTGCTATTCTACATTGGAAAGACATACATTTTGACCAAAATACATCGGGGCGCATGGAAAGTCAAAATGCTCCTAAGACACTTCTCTCTCTCTGAGAAAATTATTTTCCAGACATGGAAACACAGAATGTGAAAATGTGAATAAAAGCATTTCTAACACAAGAATACATGTTCTAATGATGGGTCCTATAATGGTGCGTGCTCTTCTACATGATAGGGTCATTAATCCTGTTCCAAAACGCTCAGGACGCATGTACAGTCAGAATGTTCCTAAGACACTTCTCTCTCTCTGAGAAAAGCGTTCTCCAGGCATGGAACGACAAGTTGTGAAAAGGTGAATGAAAGCATCTCTACCACGAGAATACATGTTCTAATGAGGACTTCTATAATAGCGCGTGCTATTCTACATTGGAAAGACATACATTTTGACCAAAATACATCGGGGAGCATGGAAAGTCAAAATGCTCCTAAGACACTTCTCTCTCTCTGAGAAAATTATTTTCCAGGCATGGAAACACAGAATGTGAAAATGTGAATAAAAGCATTTCTAACACAAGAATACATGTTCTAATGATGGGTCCTATAATGGTGCGTGCTCTTCTACATGATAGGGTCATTAATCCTGTTCCAAAACGCTCAGGACGCATGTACAGTCAGAATGTTCCTAAGACACTTCTCTCTCTCTGAGAAAAGCGTTCTCCAGGCATGGAACGACAAGTTGTGAAAAGGTGAATGAAAGCATCTCTACCACGAGAATACATGTTCTAATGAGGACTTCTATAATAGCGCGTGCTATTCTACATTGGAAAGACATACATTTTGACCAAAATACATCGGGGCGCATGGAAAGTCAAAATGCTCCTAAGACACTTCTCTCTCTCTGAGAAAATTATTTTCCAGGCATGGAAACACAGAATGTGAAAATGTGAATAAAAGCATTTCTAACACAAGAATACATGTTCTAATGATGGGTCCTATAATGGTGCGTGCTCTTCTACATGATAGGGTCATTAATCCTGTTCCAAAACGCTCAGGACGCATGTACAGTCAGAATGTTCCTAAGACACTTCTCTCTCTCTGAGAAAAGCGTTCTCCAGGCATGGAACGACAAGTTGTGAAAAGGTGAATGAAAGGATCTCTACCACGAGAATACATGTTCTAATGAGGACTTCTCTCTCTCTGAGAAAAGCGTTCTCCAGGCATGGAACGACAAGTTGTGAAAAGGTGAATGAAAGCATCTCTACCACGAGAATACATGTTCTAATGAGGACTTCTATAATAGCGCGTGCTATTCTACATTGGAAAGACATACATTTTGACCAAAATACATCGGGGAGCATGGAAAGTCAAAATGCTCCTAAGACACTTCTCTCTCTCTGAGAAAATTATTTTCCAGGCATGGAAACACAGAATGTGAAAATGTGAATAAAAGCATTTCTAACACAAGAATACATGTTCTAATGATGGGTCCTATAATGGTGCGTGCTCTTCTACATGATAGGGTCATTAATCCTGTTCCAAAACGCTCAGGACGCATGTACAGTCAGAATGTTCCTAAGACACTTCTCTCTCTCTGAGAAAAGCGTTCTCCAGGCATGGAACGACAAGTTGTGAAAAGGTGAATGAAAGCATCTCTACCACGAGAATACATGTTCTAATGAGGACTTCTATAATAGCGCGTGCTATTCTACATTGGAAAGACATACATTTTGACCAAAATACATCGGGGCGCATGGAAAGTCAAAATGCTCCTAAGACACTTCTCTCTCTCTGAGAAAATTATTTTCCAGGCATGGAAACACAGAATGTGAAAATGTGAATAAAAGCATTTCTAACACAAGAATACATGTTCTAATGATGGGTCCTATAATGGTGCGTGCTCTTCTACATGATAGGGTCATTAATCCTGTTCCAAAACGCTCAGGACGCATGTACAGTCAGAATGTTCCTAAGACACTTCTCTCTTTCTGAGAAAAGCGTTCTCCAGGCATGGAACGACAAGTTGTGAAAAGGTGAATGAAAGCATCTCTACCACGAGAATACATGTTCTAATGAGGACTTCTATAATAGCGCGTGCTATTCTACATTGGAAAGACATACATTTTGACCAAAATACATCCGGGCGCATGTACAGTCAAAATGCTCCTAAGACACTTCTCTCTCTCTGAGAAAATTATTTTCCAGGCATGGAAACACAGAATGTGAAAATGTGAATAAAAGCATTTCTAACACAAGAATACATGTTCTAATGATGGGTCCTATAATGGTGCGTGCTCTTCTACATGATAGGGTCATTAATCCTGTTCCAAAACGCTCAGGACGCATGTACAGTCAGAATGTTCCTAAGACACTTCTCTCTCTCTGAGAAAAGCGTTCTCCAGGCATGGAACGACAAGTTGTGAAAAGGTGAATGAAAGCATCTCTACCACGAGAATACATGTTCTAATGAGGACTTCTATAATAGCGCGTGCTATTCTACATTGGAAAGACATACATTTTGACCAAAATACATCGGGGCGCATGTACAGTCAAAATGCTCCTAAGACACTTCTCTCTCTCTGAGAAAATTATTTTCCAGGCATGGAAACACAGAATGTGAAAATGTGAATAAAAGCATTTCTAACACAAGAATACATGTTCTAATGATGGGTCCTATAATGGTGCGTGCTCTTCTACATGATAGGGTCATTAATCCTGTTCCAAAACGCTCAGGACGCATGTACAGTCAGAATGTTCCTAAGACACTTCTCTCTCTCTGAGAAAAGCGTTCTCCAGGCATGGAACGACAAGTTGTGAAAAGGTGAATGAAAGCATCTCTACCACGAGAATACATGTTCTAATGAGGACTTCTATAATAGCGCGTGCTATTCTACATTGGAAAGACATACATTTTGACCAAAATACATCGGGGCGCATGTACAGTCAAAATGCTCCTAAGACACTTCTCTCTCTCTGAGAAAATTATTTTCCAGGCATGGAAACACAGAATGTGAAAATGTGAATAAAAGCATTTCTAACACAAGAATACATGTTCTAATGATGGGTCCTATAATGGTGCGTGCTCTTCTACATGATAGGGTCATTAATCCTGTTCCAAAACGCTCAGGACGCATGTACAGTCAGAATGTTCCTAAGACACTTCTCTCTCTCTGAGAAAAGCGTTCTCCAGGCATGGAACGACAAGTTGTGAAAAGGTGAATGAAAGCATCTCTACCACGAGAATACATGTTCTAATGAGGACTTCTATAATAGCGCGTGCTATTCTACATTGGAAAGACATACATTTTGACCAAAATACATCGGGGCGCATGTACAGTCAAAATGCTCCTAAGACACTTCTCTCTCTCTGAGAAAATTATTTTCCAGGCATGGAAACACAGAATGTGAAAATGTGAATAAAAGCATTTCTAACACAAGAATACATGTTCTAATGATGGGTCCTATAATGGTGCGTGCTCTTCTACATGATAGGGTCATTAATCCTGTTCCAAAACGCTCAGGACGCATGTACAGTCAGAATGTTCCTAAGACACTTCTCTCTCTCTGAGAAAAGCGTTCTCCAGGCATGGAACGACAAGTTGTGAAAAGGTGAATGAAAGCATCTCTACCACGAGAATACATGTTCTAATGAGGACTTCTATAATAGCGCGTGCTATTCTACATTGGAAAGACATACATTTTGACCAAAATACATCGGGGCGCATGGAAAGTCAAAATGCTCCTAAGACACTTCTCTCTGAGAAAATTATTTTCCAGGCATGGAAACACAGAATGTGAAAATGTGAATAAAAGCATTTCTAACACAAGAATACATGTTCTAATGATGGGTCCTATAATGGTGCGTGCTCTTCTACATGATAGGGTCATTAATCCTGTTCCAAAACGCTCAGGACGCATGTACAGTCAGAATGTTCCTAAGACACTTCTCTCTCTCTGAGAAAAGCGTTCTCCAGGCATGGAACGACAAGTTGTGAAAAGGTGAATGAAAGCATCTCTACCACGAGAATACATGTTCTAATGAGGACTTCTATAATAGCGCGTGCTATTCTACATTGGAAAGACATACATTTTGACCAAAATACATCGGGGCGCATGTACAGTCAAAATGCTCCTAAGACACTTCTCTCTCTCTGAGAAAATTATTTTCCAGGCATGGAAACACAGAATGTGAAAATGTGAATAAAAGCATTTCTAACACAAGAATACATGTTCTAATGATGGGTCCTATAATGGTGCGTGCTCTTCTACATGATAGGGTCATTAATCCTGTTCCAAAACGCTCAGGACGCATGTACAGTCAGAATGTTCCTAAGACACTTCTCTCTCTCTGAGAAAAGCTTTCTCCAGGCATGGAACGACAAGTTGTGAAAAGGTGAATGAAAGCATCTCTACCACGAGAATACATGTTCTAATGAGGACTTCTATAATAGCGCGTGCTATTCTACATTGGAAAGACATACATTTTGACCAAAATACATCGGGGCGCATGTACAGTCAAAATGCTCCTAAGACACTTCTCTCTCTCTGAGAAAATTATTTTCCAGGCATGGAAACACAGAATGTGAAAATGTGAATAAAAGCATTTCTAACACAAGAATACATGTTCTAATGATGGGTCCTATAATGGTGCGTGCTCTTCTACATGATAGGGTCATTAATCCTGTTCCAAAACGCTCAGGACGCATGTACAGTCAGAATGTTCCTAAGACACTTCTCTCTCTCTGAGAAAAGCGTTCTCCAGGCATGGAACGACAAGTTGTGAAAAGGTGAATGAAAGCATCTCTACCACGAGAATACATGTTCTAATGAGGACTTCTATAATAGCGCGTGCTATTCTACATTGGAAAGACATACATTTTGACCAAAATACATCGGGGCGCATGGAAAGTCAAAATGCTCCTAAGACACTTCTCTCTCTCTGAGAAAATTATTTTCCAGACATGGAAACACAGAATGTGAAAATGTGAATAAAAGCATTTCTAACACAAGAATACATGTTCTAATGATGGGTCCTATAATGGTGCGTGCTCTTCTACATGATAGGGTCATTAATCCTGTTCCAAAACGCTCAGGACGCATGTACAGTCAGAATGTTCCTAAGACACTTCTCTCTCTCTGAGAAAAGCGTTCTCCAGGCATGGAACGACAAGTTGTGAAAAGGTGAATGAAAGCATCTCTACCACGAGAATACATGTTCTAATGAGGACTTCTATAATAGCGCGTGCTATTCTACATTGGAAAGACATACATTTTGACCAAAATACATCGGGGAGCATGGAAAGTCAAAATGCTCCTAAGACACTTCTCTCTCTCTGAGAAAATTATTTTCCAGGCATGGAAACACAGAATGTGAAAATGTGAATAAAAGCATTTCTAACACAAGAATACATGTTCTAATGATGGGTCCTATAATGGTGCGTGCTCTTCTACATGATAGGGTCATTAATCCTGTTCCAAAACGCTCAGGACGCATGTACAGTCAGAATGTTCCTAAGACACTTCTCTCTCTCTGAGAAAAGCGTTCTCCAGGCATGGAACGACAAGTTGTGAAAAGGTGAATGAAAGCATCTCTACCACGAGAATACATGTTCTAATGAGGACTTCTATAATAGCGCGTGCTATTCTACATTGGAAAGACATACATTTTGACCAAAATACATCGGGGCGCATGGAAAGTCAAAATGCTCCTAAGACACTTCTCTCTCTCTGAGAAAATTATTTTCCAGGCATGGAAACACAGAATGTGAAAATGTGAATAAAAGCATTTCTAACACAAGAATACATGTTCTAATGATGGGTCCTATAATGGTGCGTGCTCTTCTACATGATAGGGTCATTAATCCTGTTCCAAAACGCTCAGGACGCATGTACAGTCAGAATGTTCCTAAGACACTTCTCTCTTTCTGAGAAAAGCGTTCTCCAGGCATGGAACGACAAGTTGTGAAAAGGTGAATGAAAGCATCTCTACCACGAGAATACATGTTCTAATGAGGACTTCTATAATAGCGCGTGCTATTCTACATTGGAAAGACATACATTTTGACCAAAATACATCCGGGCGCATGTACAGTCAAAATGCTCCTAAGACACTTCTCTCTCTCTGAGAAAATTATTTTCCAGGCATGGAAACACAGAATGTGAAAATGTGAATAAAAGCATTTCTAACACAAGAATACATGTTCTAATGATGGGTCCTATAATGGTGCGTGCTCTTCTACATGATAGGGTCATTAATCCTGTTCCAAAACGCTCAGGACGCATGTACAGTCAGAATGTTCCTAAGACACTTCTCTCTCTCTCTGAGAAAAGCGTTCTCCAGGCATGGAACGACAAGTTGTGAAAAGGTGAATGAAAGCATCTCTACCACGAGAATACATGTTCTAATGAGGACTTCTATAATAGCGCGTGCTATTCTACATTGGAAAGACATACATTTTGACCAAAATACATCGGGGCGCATGTACAGTCAAAATGCTCCTAAGACACTTCTCTCTCTCTGAGAAAATTATTTTCCAGGCATGGAAACACAGAATGTGAAAATGTGAATAAAAGCATTTCTAACACAAGAATACATGTTCTAATGATGGGTCCTATAATGGTGCGTGCTCTTCTACATGATAGGGTCATTAATCCTGTTCCAAAACGCTCAGGACGCATGTACAGTCAGAATGTTCCTAAGACACTTCTCTCTCTCTGAGAAAAGCGTTCTCCAGGCATGGAACGACAAGTTGTGAAAAGGTGAATGAAAGCATCTCTACCACGAGAATACATGTTCTAATGAGGACTTCTATAATAGCGCGTGCTATTCTACATTGGAAAGACATACATTTTGACCAAAATACATCGGGGCGCATGTACAGTCAAAATGCTCCTAAGACACTTCTCTCTCTCTGAGAAAATTATTTTCCAGGCATGGAAACACAGAATGTGAAAATGTGAATAAAAGCATTTCTAACACAAGAATACATGTTCTAATGATGGGTCCTATAATGGTGCGTGCTCTTCTACATGATAGGGTCATTAATCCTGTTCCAAAACGCTCAGGACGCATGTACAGTCAGAATGTTCCTAAGACACTTCTCTCTCTCTGAGAAAAGCGTTCTCCAGGCATGGAACGACAAGTTGTGAAAAGGTGAATGAAAGCATCTCTACCACGAGAATACATGTTCTAATGAGGACTTCTATAATAGCGCGTGCTATTCTACATTGGAAAGACATACATTTTGACCAAAATACATCGGGGCGCATGTACAGTCAAAATGCTCCTAAGACACTTCTCTCTCTCTGAGAAAATTATTTTCCAGGCATGGAAACACAGAATGTGAAAATGTGAATAAAAGCATTTCTAACACAAGAATACATGTTCTAATGATGGGTCCTATAATGGTGCGTGCTCTTCTACATGATAGGGTCATTAATCCTGTTCCAAAACGCTCAGGACGCATGTACAGTCAGAATGTTCCTAAGACACTTCTCTCTCTCTGAGAAAAGCGTTCTCCAGGCATGGAACGACAAGTTGTGAAAAGGTGAATGAAAGGATCTCTACCACGAGAATACATGTTCTAATGAGGACTTCTATAATAGCGCGTGCTATTCTACATTGGAAAGACATACATTTTGACCAAAATACATCGGGGCGCATGTACAGTCAAAATGCTCCTAAGACACTTCTCTCTCTCTGAGAAAATTATTTTCCAGACATGGAAACACAGAATGTGAAAATGTGAATAAAAGCATTTCTAACACAAGAATACATGTTCTAATGATGGGTCCTATAATGGTGCGTGCTCTTCTACATGATAGGGTCATTAATCCTGTTCCAAAACGCTCAGGACGCATGTACAGTCAGAATGTTCCTAAGACACTTCTCTCTCTCTGAGAAAAGCGTTCTCCAGGCATGGAACGACAAGTTGTGAAAAGGTGAATGAAAGCATCTCTACCACGAGAATACATGTTCTAATGAGGACTTCTATAATAGCGCGTGCTATTCTACATTGGAAAGACATACATTTTGACCAAAATACATCGGGGCGCATGGAAAGTCAAAATGCTCCTAAGACACTTCTCTCTCTCTGAGAAAATTATTTTCCAGGCATGGAAACACAGAATGTGAAAATGTGAATAAAAGCATTTCTAACACAAGAATACATGTTCTAATGATGGGTCCTATAATGGTGCGTGCTCTTCTACATGATAGGGTCATTAATCCTGTTCCAAAACGCTCAGGATGCATGTACAGTCAGAATGTTCCTAAGACACTTCTCTCTTTCTGAGAAAAGCGTTCTCCAGGCATGGAACGACAAGTTGTGAAAAGGTGAATGAAAGCATCTCTACCACGAGAATACATGTTCTAATGAGGACTTCTATAATAGCGCGTGCTATTCTACATTGGAAAGACATACATTTTGACCAAAATACATCCGGGCGCATGTACAGTCAAAATGCTCCTAAGACACTTCTCTCTCTCTGAGAAAATTATTTTCCAGGCATGGAAACACAGAATGTGAAAATGTGAATAAAAGCATTTCTAACACAAGAATACATGTTCTAATGATGGGTCCTATAATGGTGCGTGCTCTTCTACATGATAGGGTCATTAATCCTGTTCCAAAACGCTCAGGACGCATGTACAGTCAGAATGTTCCTAAGACACTTCTCTCTCTCTGAGAAAAGCGTTCTCCAGGCATGGAACGACAAGTTGTGAAAAGGTGAATGAAAGCATCTCTACCACGAGAATACATGTTCTAATGAGGACTTCTATAATAGCGCGTGCTATTCTACATTGGAAAGACATACATTTTGACCAAAATACATCGGGGCGCATGTACAGTCAAAATGCTCCTAAGACACTTCTCTCTCTCTGAGAAAATTATTTTCCAGGCATGGAAACACAGAATGTGAAAATGTGAATAAAAGCATTTCTAACACAAGAATACATGTTCTAATGATGGGTCCTATAATGGTGCGTGCTCTTCTACATGATAGGGTCATTAATCCTGTTCCAAAACGCTCAGGACGCATGTACAGTCAGAATGTTCCTAAGACACTTCTCTCTCTCTGAGAAAAGCGTTCTCCAGGCATGGAACGACAAGTTGTGAAAAGGTGAATGAAAGCATCTCTACCACGAGAATACATGTTCTAATGAGGACTTCTATAATAGCGCGTGCTATTCTACATTGGAAAGACATACATTTTGACCAAAATACATCGGGGCGCATGTACAGTCAAAATGCTCCTAAGACACTTCTCTCTCTCTGAGAAAATTATTTTCCAGGCATGGAAACACAGAATGTGAAAATGTGAATAAAAGCATTTCTAACACAAGAATACATGTTCTAATGATGGGTCCTATAATGGTGCGTGCTCTTCTACATGATAGGGTCATTAATCCTGTTCCAAAACGCTCAGGACGCATGTACAGTCAGAATGTTCCTAAGACACTTCTCTCTCTCTGAGAAAAGCGTTCTCCAGGCATGGAACGACAAGTTGTGAAAAGGTGAATGAAAGCATCTCTACCACGAGAATACATGTTCTAATGAGGACTTCTATAATAGCGCGTGCTATTCTACATTGGAAAGACATACATTTTGACCAAAATACATCGGGGCGCATGTACAGTCAAAATGCTCCTAAGACACTTCTCTCTCTCTGAGAAAATTATTTTCCAGGCATGGAAACACAGAATGTGAAAATGTGAATAAAAGCATTTCTAACACAAGAATACATGTTCTAATGATGGGTCCTATAATGGTGCGTGCTCTTCTACATGATAGGGTCATTAATCCTGTTCCAAAACGCTCAGGACGCATGTACAGTCAGAATGTTCCTAAGACACTTCTCTCTCTCTGAGAAAAGCGTTCTCCAGGCATGGAACGACAAGTTGTGAAAAGGTGAATGAAAGCATCTCTACCACGAGAATACATGTTCTAATGAGGACTTCTATAATAGCGCGTGCTATTCTACATTGGAAAGACATACATTTTGACCAAAATACATCGGGGCGCATGTACAGTCAAAATGCTCCTAAGACACTTCTCTCTCTCTGAGAAAATTATTTTCCAGGCATGGAAACACAGAATGTGAAAATGTGAATAAAAGCATTTCTAACACAAGAATACATGTTCTAATGATGGGTCCTATAATGGTGCGTGCTCTTCTACATGATAGGGTCATTAATCCTGTTCCAAAACGCTCAGGACGCATGTACAGTCAGAATGTTCCTAAGACACTTCTCTCTCTCTGAGAAAAGCGTTCTCCAGGCATGGAACGACAAGTTGTGAAAAGGTGAATGAAAGCATCTCTACCACGAGAATACATGTTCTAATGAGGACTTCTATAATAGCGCGTGCTATTCTACATTGGAAAGACATACATTTTGACCAAAATACATCGGGGCGCATGTACAGTCAAAATGCTCCTAAGACACTTCTCTCTCTCTGAGAAAATTATTTTCCAGGCATGGAAACACAGAATGTGAAAATGTGAATAAAAGCATTTCTAACACAAGAATACATGTTCTAATGATGGGTCCTATAATGGTGCGTGCTCTTCTACATGATAGGGTCATTAATCCTGTTCCAAAACGCTCAGGACGCATGTACAGTCAGAATGTTCCTAAGACACTTCTCTCTCTCTGAGAAAAGCGTTCTCCAGGCATGGAACGACAAGTTGTGAAAAGGTGAATGAAAGCATCTCTACCATGAGAATACATGTTCTAATGAGGACTTCTATAATAGCGCGTGCTATTCTACATTGGAAAGACATACATTTTGACCAAAATACATCGGGGCGCATGTACAGTCAAAATGCTCCTAAGACACTTCTCTCTCTCTGAGAAAATTATTTTCCAGACATGGAAACACAGAATGTGAAAATGTGAATAAAAGCATTTCTAACACAAGAATACATGTTCTAATGATGGGTCCTATAATGGTGCGTGCTCTTCTACATGATAGGGTCATTAATCCTGTTCCAAAACGCTCAGGACGCATGTACAGTCAGAATGTTCCTAAGACACTTCTCTCTCTCTGAGAAAAGCGTTCTCCAGGCATGGAACGACAAGTTGTGAAAAGGTGAATGAAAGCATCTCTACCACGAGAATACATGTTCTAATGAGGACTTCTATAATAGCGCGTGCTATTCTACATTGGAAAGACATACATTTTGACCAAAATACATCGGGGCGCATGGAAAGTCAAAATGCTCCTAAGACACTTCTCTCTCTCTGAGAAAATTATTTTCCAGGCATGGAAACACAGAATGTGAAAATGTGAATAAAAGCATTTCTAACACAAGAATACATGTTCTAATGATGGGTCCTATAATGGTGCGTGCTCTTCTACATGATAGGGTCATTAATCCTGTTCCAAAACGCTCAGGACCCATGTACAGTCAGAATGTTCCTAAGACACTTCTCTCTCTCTGAGAAAAGCGTTCTCCAGGCATGGAACGACAAGTTGTGAAAAGGTGAATGAAAGCATCTCTACCACGAGAATACATGTTCTAATGAGGACTTCTATAATAGCGCGTGCTATTCTACATTGGAAAGACATACATTTTGACCAAAATACATCGGGGCGCATGTACAGTCAAAATGCTCCTAAGACACTTCTCTCTCTCTGAGAAAATTATTTTCCAGGCATGGAAACACAGAATGTGAAAATGTGAATAAAAGCATTTCTAACACAAGAATACATGTTCTAATGATGGGTCCTATAATGGTGCGTGCTCTTCTACATGATAGGGTCATTAATCCTGTTCCAAAACGCTCAGGACGCATGTACAGTCAGAATGTTCCTAAGACACTTCTCTCTCTCTGAGAAAAGCGTTCTCCAGGCATGGAACGACAAGTTGTGAAAAGGTGAATGAAAGCATCTCTACCACGAGAATACATGTTCTAATGAGGACTTCTATAATAGCGCGTGCTATTCTACATTGGAAAGACATACATTTTGACCAAAATACATCGGGGCGCATGTACAGTCAAAATGCTCCTAAGACACTTCTCTCTCTCTGAGAAAATTATTTTCCAGGCATGGAAACACAGAATGTGAAAATGTGAATAAAAGCATTTCTAACACAAGAATACATGTTCTAATGATGGGTCCTATAATGGTGCGTGCTCTTCTACATGATAGGGTCATTAATCCTGTTCCAAAACGCTCAGGACGCATGTACAGTCAGAATGTTCCTAAGACACTTCTCTCTCTCTGAGAAAAGCGTTCTCCAGGCATGGAACGACAAGTTGTGAAAAGGTGAATGAAAGCATCTCTACCACGAGAATACATGTTCTAATGAGGACTTCTATAATAGCGCGTGCTATTCTACATTGGAAAGACATACATTTTGACCAAAATACATCGGGGCGCATGTACAGTCAAAATGCTCCTAAGACACTTCTCTCTTTCTGAGAAAATTATTTTCCAGGCATGGAAACACAGAATGTGAAAATGTGAATAAAAGCATTTCTAACACAAGAATACATGTTCTAATGATGGGTCCTATAATGGTGCGTGCTCTTCTACATGATAGGGTCATTAATCCTGTTCCAAAACGCTCAGGACGCATGTACAGTCAGAATGTTCCTAAGACACTTCTCTCTCTCTGAGAAAAGCGTTCTCCAGGCATGGAACGACAAGTTGTGAAAAGGTGAATGAAAGCATCTCTACCACGAGAATACATGTTCTAATGAGGACTTCTATAATAGCGCGTGCTATTCTACATTGGAAAGACATACATTTTGACCAAAATACATCGGGGCGCATGTACAGTCAAAATGCTCCTAAGACACTTCTCTCTCTCTGAGAAAATTATTTTCCAGGCATGGAAACACAGAACGTGAAAATGTGAATAAAAGCATTTCTAACACAAGAATACATGTTCTAATGATGGGTCCTATAATGGTGCGTGCTCTTCTACATGATAGGGTCATTAATCCTGTTCCAAAACGCTCAGGACGCATGTACAGTCAGAATGTTCCTAAGACACTTCTCTCTCTCTGAGAAAAGCGTTCTCCAGGCATGGAACGACAAGTTGTGAAAAGGTGAATGAAAGCATCTCTACCACGAGAATACATGTTCTAATGAGGACTTCTATAATAGCGCGTGCTATTCTACATTGGAAAGACATACATTTTGACCAAAATACATCGGGGCGCATGTACAGTCAAAATGCTCCTAAGACACTTCTCTCTCTCTGAGAAAATTATTTTCCAGGCATGGAAACACAGAATGTGAAAATGTGAATAAAAGCATTTCTAACACAAGAATACATGTTCTAATGATGGGTCCTATAATGGTGCGTGCTCTTCTACATGATAGGGTCATTAATCCTGTTCCAAAACGCTCAGGACGCATGTACAGTCAGAATGTTCCTAAGACACTTCTCTCTCTCTGAGAAAAGCGTTCTCCAGGCATGGAACGACAAGTTGTGAAAAGGTGAATGAAAGCATCTCTACCACGAGAATACATGTTCTAATGAGGACTTCTATAATAGCGCGTGCTATTCTACATTGGAAAGACATACATTTTGACCAAAATACATCGGGGCGCATGTACAGTCAAAATGCTCCTAAGACACTTCTCTCTTTCTGAGAAAATTATTTTCCAGGCATGGAAACACAGAATGTGAAAATGTGAATAAAAGCATTTCTAACACAAGAATACATGTTCTAATGATGGGTCCTATAATGGTGCGTGCTCTTCTACATGATAGGGTCATTAATCCTGTTCCAAAACGCTCAGGACGCATGTACAGTCAGAATGTTCCTAAGACACTTCTCTCTCTCTGAGAAAAGCGTTCTCCAGGCATGGAACGACAAGTTGTGAAAAGGTGAATGAAAGCATCTCTACCACGAGAATACATGTTCTAATGAGGACTTCTATAATAGCGCGTGCTATTCTACATTGGAAAGACATACATTTTGACCAAAATACATCGGGGCGCATGTACAGTCAAAATGCTCCTAAGACACTTCTCTCTCTCTGAGAAAATTATTTTCCAGGCATGGAAACACAGAACGTGAAAATGTGAATAAAAGCATTTCTAACACAAGAATACATGTTCTAATGATGGGTCCTATAATGGTGCGTGCTCTTCTACATGATAGGGTCATTAATCCTGTTCCAAAACGCTCAGGACGCATGTACAGTCAGAATGTTCCTAAGACACTTCTCTCTCTCTGAGAAAAGCGTTCTCCAGGCATGGAACGACAAGTTGTGAAAAGGTGAATGAAAGCATCTCTACCACGAGAATACATGTTCTAATGAGGACTTCTATAATAGCGCGTGCTATTCTACATTGGAAAGACATACATTTTGACCAAAATACATCGGGGCGCATGTACAGTCAAAATGCTCCTAAGACACTTCTCTCTCTCTGAGAAAATTATTTTCCAGGCATGGAAACACAGAATGTGAAAATGTGAATAAAAGCATTTCTAACACAAGAATACATGTTCTAATGATGGGTCCTATAATGGTGCGTGCTCTTCTACATGATAGGGTCATTAATCCTGTTCCAAAACGCTCAGGACGCATGTACAGTCAGAATGTTCCTAAGACACTTCTCTCTCTCTGAGAAAAGCGTTCTCCAGGCATGGAACGACAAGTTGTGAAAAGGTGAATGAAAGCATCTCTACCACGAGAATACATGTTCTAATGAGGACTTCTATAATAGCGCGTGCTATTCTACATTGGAAAGACATACATTTTGACCAAAATACATCGGGGCGCATGTACAGTCAAAATGCTCCTAAGACACTTCTCTCTCTCTGAGAAAATTATTTTCCAGGCATGGAAACACAGAATGTGAAAATGTGAATAAAAGCATTTCTAACACAAGAATACATGTTCTAATGATGGGTCCTATAATGGTGCGTGCTCTTCTACATGATAGGGTCATTAATCCTGTTCCAAAACGCTCAGGACGCATGTACAGTCAGAATGTTCCTAAGACACTTCTCTCTCTCTGAGAAAAGCGTTCTCCAGGCATGGAACGACAAGTTGTGAAAAGGTGAATGAAAGCATCTCTACCACGAGAATACATGTTCTAATGAGGACTTCTATAATAGCGCGTGCTATTCTACATTGGAAAGACATACATTTTGACCAAAATACATCGGGGCGCATGGAAAGTCAAAATGCTCCTAAGACACTTCTCTCTCTCTGAGAAAATTATTTTCCAGGCATGGAAACACAGAATGTGAAAATGTGAATAAAAGCATTTCTAACACAAGAATACATGTTCTAATGATGGGTCCTATAAGGGTGCGTGCTCTTCTACATGATAGGGTCATTAATCCTGTTCCAAAACGCTCAGGACGCATGTACAGTCAGAATGTTCCTAAGACACTTCTCTCTTTCTGAGAAAAGCGTTCTCCAGGCATGGAACGACAAGTTGTGAAAAGGTGAATGAAAGCATCTCTACCACGAGAATACATGTTCTAATGAGGACTTCTATAATAGCGCGTGCTATTCTACATTGGAAAGACATACATTTTGACCAAAATACATCCGGGCGCATGTACAGTCAAAATGCTCCTAAGACACTTCTCTCTCTCTGAGAAAATTATTTTCCAGGCATGGAAACACAGAATGTGAAAATGTGAATAAAAGCATTTCTAACACAAGAATACATGTTCTAATGATGGGTCCTATAATGGTGCGTGCTCTTCTACATGATAGGGTCATTAATCCTGTTCCAAAACGCTCAGGACGCATGTACAGTCAGAATGTTCCTAAGACACTTCTCTCTCTCTGAGAAAAGCGTTCTCCAGGCATGGAACGACAAGTTGTGAAAAGGTGAATGAAAGCATCTCTACCACGAGAATACATGTTCTAATGAGGACTTCTATAATAGCGCGTGCTATTCTACATTGGAAAGACATACATTTTGACCAAAATACATCGGGGCGCATGTACAGTCAAAATGCTCCTAAGACACTTCTCTCTCTCTGAGAAAATTATTTTCCAGGCATGGAAACACAGAATGTGAAAATGTGAATAAAAGCATTTCTAACACAAGAATACATGTTCTAATGATGGGTCCTATAATGGTGCGTGCTCTTCTACATGATAGGGTCATTAATCCTGTTCCAAAACGCTCAGGACGCATGTACAGTCAGAATGTTCCTAAGACACTTCTCTCTCTCTGAGAAAAGCGTTCTCCAGGCATGGAACGACAAGTTGTGAAAAGGTGAATGAAAGCATCTCTACCACGAGAATACATGTTCTAATGAGGACTTCTATAATAGCGCGTGCTATTCTACATTGGAAAGACATACATTTTGACCAAAATACATCGGGGCGCATGTACAGTCAAAATGCTCCTAAGACACTTCTCTCTCTCTGAGAAAATTATTTTCCAGGCATGGAAACACAGAATGTGAAAATGTGAATAAAAGCATTTCTAACACAAGAATACATGTTCTAATGATGGGTCCTATAATGGTGCGTGCTCTTCTACATGATAGGGTCATTAATCCTGTTCCAAAACGCTCAGGACGCATGTACAGTCAGAATGTTCCTAAGACACTTCTCTCTCTCTGAGAAAAGCGTTCTCCAGGCATGGAACGACAAGTTGTGAAAAGGTGAATGAAAGCATCTCTACCACGAGAATACATGTTCTAATGAGGACTTCTATAATAGCGCGTGCTATTCTACATTGGAAAGACATACATTTTGACCAAAATACATCGGGGCGCATGTACAGTCAAAATGCTCCTAAGACACTTCTCTCTCTCTGAGAAAATTATTTTCCAGGCATGGAAACACAGAATGTGAAAATGTGAATAAAAGCATTTCTAACACAAGAATACATGTTCTAATGATGGGTCCTATAATGGTGCGTGCTCTTCTACATGATAGGGTCATTAATCCTGTTCCAAAACGCTCAGGACGCATGTACAGTCAGAATGTTCCTAAGACACTTCTCTCTCTCTGAGAAAAGCGTTCTCCAGGCATGGAACGACAAGTTGTGAAAAGGTGAATGAAAGGATCTCTACCACGAGAATACATGTTCTAATGAGGACTTCTATAATAGCGCGTGCTATTCTACATTGGAAAGACATACATTTTGACCAAAATACATCCGGGCGCATGTACAGTCAAAATGCTCCTAAGACACTTCTCTCTCTCTGAGAAAATTATTTTCCAGGCATGGAAACACAGAATGTGAAAATGTGAATAAAAGCATTTCTAACACAAGAATACATGTTCTAATGATGGGTCCTATAATGGTGCGTGCTCTTCTACATGATAGGGTCATTAATCCTGTTCCAAAACGCTCAGGACGCATGTACAGTCAGAATGTTCCTAAGACACTTCTCTCTCTGAGAAAAGCGTTCTCCAGGCATGGAACGAGAAGTTGTGAAAAGGTGAATGAAAGCATCTCTACCACGAGAATACATGTTCTAATGAGGACTTCTATAATAGCGCGTGCTATTCTACATTGGAAAGACATACATTTTGACCAAAATACATCGGGGCGCATGTACAGTCAAAATGCTCCTAAGACACTTCTCTCTCTCTGAGAAAATTATTTTCCAGGCATGGAAACACAGAATGTGAAAATGTGAATAAAAGCATTTCTAACACAAGAATACATGTTCTAATGATGGGTCCTATAATGGTGCGTGCTCTTCTACATGATAGGGTCATTAATCCTGTTCCAAAACGCTCAGGACGCATGTACAGTCAGAATGTTCCTAAGACACTTCTCTCTCTCTGAGAAAAGCGTTCTCCAGGCATGGAACGACAAGTTGTGAAAAGGTGAATGAAAGCATCTCTACCACGAGAATACATGTTCTAATGAGGACTTCTATAATAGCGCGTGCTATTCTACATTGGAAAGACATACATTTTGACCAAAATACATCGGGGCGCATGGAAAGTCAAAATGCTCCTAAGACACTTCTCTCTCTCTGAGAAAATTATTTTCCAGGCATGGAAACACAGAATGTGAAAATGTGAATAAAAGCATTTCTAACACAAGAATACATGTTCTAATGATGGGTCCTATAATGGTGCGTGCTCTTCTACATGATAGGGTCATTAATCCTGTTCCAAAACGCTCAGGACGCATGTACAGTCAGAATGTTCCTAAGACACTTCTCTCTCTCTGAGAAAAGCGTTCTCCAGGCATGGAACGACAAGTTGTGAAAAGGTGAATGAAAGCATCTCTACCACGAGAATACATGTTCTAATGAGGACTTCTATAATAGCGCGTGCTATTCTACATTGGAAAGACATACATTTTGACCAAAATACATCGGGGCGCATGTACAGTCAAAATGCTCCTAAGACACTTCTCTCTCTCTGAGAAAATTATTTTCCAGGCATGGAAACACAGAATGTGAAAATGTGAATAAAAGCATTTCTAACACAAGAATACATGTTCTAATGATGGGTCCTATAATGGTGCGTGCTCTTCTACATGATAGGGTCATTAATCCTGTTCCAAAACGCTCAGGACGCATGTACAGTCAGAATGTTCCTAAGACACTTCTCTCTCTCTGAGAAAAGCGTTCTCCAGGCATGGAACGACAAGTTGTGAAAAGGTGAATGAAAGCATCTCTACCACGAGAATACATGTTCTAATGAGGACTTCTATAATAGCGCGTGCTATTCTACATTGGAAAGACATACATTTTGACCAAAATACATCGGGGCGCATGTACAGTCAAAATGCTCCTAAGACACTTCTCTCTCTCTGAGAAAATTATTTTCCAGGCATGGAAACACAGAATGTGAAAATGTGAATAAAAGCATTTCTAACACAAGAATACATGTTCTAATGATGGGTCCTATAATGGTGCGTGCTCTTCTACATGATAGGGTCATTAATCCTGTTCCAAAACGCTCAGGACGCATGTACAGTCAGAATGTTCCTAAGACACTTCTCTCTCTCTGAGAAAAGCGTTCTCCAGGCATGGAACGACAAGTTGTGAAAAGGTGAATGAAAGCATCTCTACCACGAGAATACATGTTCTAATGAGGACTTCTATAATAGCGCGTGCTATTCTACATTGGAAAGACATACATTTTGACCAAAATACATCGGGGCGCATGTACAGTCAAAATGCTCCTAAGACACTTCTCTCTCTCTGAGAAAATTATTTTCCAGGCATGGAAACACAGAATGTGAAAATGTGAATAAAAGCATTTCTAACACAAGAATACATGTTCTAATGATGGGTCCTATAATGGTGCGTGCTCTTCTACATGATAGGGTCATTAATCCTGTTCCAAAACGCTCAGGACGCATGTACAGTCAGAATGTTCCTAAGACACTTCTCTCTCTCTGAGAAAAGCGTTCTCCAGGCATGGAACGACAAGTTGTGAAAAGGTGAATGAAAGCATCTCTACCACGAGAATACATGTTCTAATGAGGACTTCTATAATAGCGCGTGCTATTCTACATTGGAAAGACATACATTTTGACCAAAATACATCGGGGCGCATGTACAGTCAAAATGCTCCTAAGACACTTCTCTCTCTCTGAGAAAATTATTTTCCAGGCATGGAAACACAGAATGTGAAAATGTGAATAAAAGCATTTCTAACACAAGAATACATGTTCTAATGATGGGTCCTATAATGGTGCGTGCTCTTCTACATGATAGGGTCATTAATCCTGTTCCAAAACGCTCAGGACGCATGTACAGTCAGAATGTTCCTAAGACACTTCTCTCTCTCTGAGAAAAGCGTTCTCCAGGCATGGAACGACAAGTTGTGAAAAGGTGAATGAAAGCATCTCTACCACGAGAATACATGTTCTAATGAGGACTTCTATAATAGCGCGTGCTATTCTACATTGGAAAGACATACATTTTGACCAAAATACATCGGGGCGCATGTACAGTCAAAATGCTCCTAAGACACTTCTCTCTCTCTGAGAAAATTATTTTCCAGGCATGGAAACACAGAATGTGAAAATGTGAATAAAAGCATTTCTAACACAAGAATACATGTTCTAATGATGGGTCCTATAATGGTGCGTGCTCTTCTACATGATAGGGTCATTAATCCTGTTCCAAAACGCTCAGGACGCATGTACAGTCAGAATGTTCCTAAGACACTTCTCTCTCTCTGAGAAAAGCGTTCTCCAGGCATGGAACGACAAGTTGTGAAAAGGTGAATGAAAGCATCTCTACCACGAGAATACATGTTCTAATGAGGACTTCTATAATAGCGCGTGCTATTCTACATTGGAAAGACATACATTTTGACCAAAATACATCGGGGCGCATGTACAGTCAAAATGCTCCTAAGACACTTCTCTCTCTCTGAGAAAATTATTTTCCAGGCATGGAAACACAGAATGTGAAAATGTGAATAAAAGCATTTCTAACACAAGAATACATGTTCTAATGATGGGTCCTATAATGGTGCGTGCTCTTCTACATGATAGGGTCATTAATCCTGTTCCAAAACGCTCAGGACGCATGTACAGTCAGAATGTTCCTAAGACACTTCTCTCTCTCTGAGAAAAGCGTTCTCCAGGCATGGAACGACAAGTTGTGAAAAGGTGAATGAAAGCATCTCTACCACGAGAATACATGTTCTAATGAGGACTTCTATAATAGCGCGTGCTATTCTACATTGGAAAGACATACATTTTGACCAAAATACATCGGGGCGCATGTACAGTCAAAATGCTCCTAAGACACTTCTCTCTCTCTGAGAAAATTATTTTCCAGGCATGGAAACACAGAATGTGAAAATGTGAATAAAAGCATTTCTAACACAAGAATACATGTTCTAATGATGGGTCCTATAATGGTGCGTGCTCTTCTACATGATAGGGTCATTAATCCTGTTCCAAAACGCTCAGGACGCATGTACAGTCAGAATGTTCCTAAGACACTTCTCTCTCTCTGAGAAAAGCGTTCTCCAGGCATGGAACGACAAGTTGTGAAAAGGTGAATGAAAGCATCTCTACCACGAGAATACATGTTCTAATGAGGACTTCTATAATAGCGCGTGCTATTCTACATTGGAAAGACATACATTTTGACCAAAATACATCGGGGCGCATGTACAGTCAAAATGCTCCTAAGACACTTCTCTCTCTCTGAGAAAATTATTTTCCAGGCATGGAAACACAGAATGTGAAAATGTGAATAAAAGCATTTCTAACACAAGAATACATGTTCTAATGATGGGTCCTATAATGGTGCGTGCTCTTCTACATGATAGGGTCATTAATCCTGTTCCAAAACGCTCAGGACGCATGTACAGTCAGAATGTTCCTAAGACACTTCTCTCTCTCTGAGAAAAGCGTTCTCCAGGCATGGAACGACAAGTTGTGAAAAGGGGAATGAAAGCATCTCTACCACGAGAATACATGTTCTAATGAGGACTTCTATAATAGCGCGTGCTATTCTACATTGGAAAGACATACATTTTGACCAAAATACATCGGGGCGCATGGAAAGTCAAAATGCTCCTAAGACACTTCTCTCTCTCTGAGAAAATTATTTTCCAGGCATGGAAACACAGAATGTGAAAATGTGAATAAAAGCATTTCTAACACAAGAATACATGTTCTAATGATGGGTCCTATAATGGTGCGTGCTCTTCTACATGATAGGGTCATTAATCCTGTTCCAAAACGCTCAGGACGCATGTACAGTCAGAATGTTCCTAAGACACTTCTCTCTTTCTGAGAAAAGCGTTCTCCAGGCATGGAACGACAAGTTGTGAAAAGGTGAATGAAAGCATCTCTACCACGAGAATACATGTTCTAATGAGGACTTCTATAATAGCGCGTGCTATTCTACATTGGAAAGACATACATTTTGACCAAAATACATCCGGGCGCATGTACAGTCAAAATGCTCCTAAGACACTTCTCTCTCTCTGAGAAAATTATTTTCCAGGCATGGAAACACAGAATGTGAAAATGTGAATAAAAGCATTTCTAACACAAGAATACATGTTCTAATGATGGGTCCTATAATGGTGCGTGCTCTTCTACATGATAGGGTCATTAATCCTGTTCCAAAACGCTCAGGACGCATGTACAGTCAGAATGTTCCTAAGACACTTCTCTCTTTCTGAGAAAAGCGTTCTCCAGGCATGGAACGACAAGTTGTGAAAAGGTGAATGAAAGCATCTCTACCACGAGAATACATGTTCTAATGAGGACTTCTATAATAGCGCGTGCTATTCTACATTGGAAAGACATACATTTTGACCAAAATACATCGGGGCGCATGTACAGTCAAAATGCTCCTAAGACACTTCTCTCTCTCTGAGAAAATTATTTTCCAGGCATGGAAACACAGAATGTGAAAATGTGAATAAAAGCATTTCTAACACAAGAATACATGTTCTAATGATGGGTCCTATAATGGTGCGTGCTCTTCTACATGATAGGGTCATTAATCCTGTTCCAAAACGCTCAGGACGCATGTACAGTCAGAATGTTCCTAAGACACTTCTCTCTCTCTGAGAAAAGCGTTCTCCAGGCATGGAACGACAAGTTGTGAAAAGGTGAATGAAAGCATCTCTACCACGAGAATACATGTTCTAATGAGGACTTCTATAATAGCGCGTGCTATTCTACATTGGAAAGACATACATTTTGACCAAAATACATCGGGGCGCATGTACAGTCAAAATGCTCCTAAGACACTTCTCTCTCTCTGAGAAAATTATTTTCCAGGCATGGAAACACAGAATGTGAAAATGTGAATAAAAGCATTTCTAACACAAGAATACATGTTCTAATGATGGGTCCTATAATGGTGCGTGCTCTTCTACATGATAGGGTCATTAATCCTGTTCCAAAACGCTCAGGACGCATGTACAGTCAGAATGTTCCTAAGACACTTCTCTCTCTCTGAGAAAAGCGTTCTCCAGGCATGGAACGACAAGTTGTGAAAAGGTGAATGAAAGCATCTCTACCACGAGAATACATGTTCTAATGAGGACTTCTATAATAGCGCGTGCTATTCTACATTGGAAAGACATACATTTTGACCAAAATACATCGGGGCGCATGTACAGTCAAAATGCTCCTAAGACACTTCTCTCTCTCTGAGAAAATTATTTTCCAGGCATGGAAACACAGAATGTGAAAATGTGAATAAAAGCATTTCTAACACAAGAATACATGTTCTAATGATGGGTCCTATAATGGTGCGTGCTCTTCTACATGATAGGGTCATTAATCCTGTTCCAAAACGCTCAGGACGCATGTACAGTCAGAATGTTCCTAAGACACTTCTCTCTCTCTGAGAAAAGCGTTCTCCAGGCATGGAACGACAAGTTGTGAAAAGGTGAATGAAAGGATCTCTACCACGAGAATACATGTTCTAATGAGGACTTCTATAATAGCGCGTGCTATTCTACATTGGAAAGACATACATTTTGACCAAAATACATCGGGGCGCATGTACAGTCAAAATGCTCCTAAGACACTTCTCTCTCTCTGAGAAAATTATTTTCCAGACATGGAAACACAGAATGTGAAAATGTGAATAAAAGCATTTCTAACACAAGAATACATGTTCTAATGATGGGTCCTATAATGGTGCGTGCTCTTCTACATGATAGGGTCATTAATCCTGTTCCAAAACGCTCAGGACGCATGTACAGTCAGAATGTTCCTAAGACACTTCTCTCTTTCTGAGAAAAGCGTTCTCCAGGCATGGAACGACAAGTTGTGAAAAGGTGAATGAAAGCATCTCTACCACGAGAATACATGTTCTAATGAGGACTTCTATAATAGCGCGTGCTATTCTACATTGGAAAGACATACATTTTGACCAAAATACATCCGGGCGCATGTACAGTCAAAATGCTCCTAAGACACTTCTCTCTCTCTGAGAAAATTATTTTCCAGGCATGGAAACACAGAATGTGAAAATGTGAATAAAAGCATTTCTAACACAAGAATACATGTTCTAATGATGGGTCCTATAATGGTGCGTGCTCTTCTACATGATAGGGTCATTAATCCTGTTCCAAAACGCTCAGGACGCATGTACAGTCAGAATGTTCCTAAGACACTTCTCTCTCTCTGAGAAAAGCGTTCTCCAGGCATGGAACGACAAGTTGTGAAAAGGTGAATGAAAGCATCTCTACCACGAGAATACATGTTCTAATGAGGACTTCTATAATAGCGCGTGCTATTCTACATTGGAAAGACATACATTTTGACCAAAATACATCGGGGCGCATGTACAGTCAAAATGCTCCTAAGACACTTCTCTCTCTCTGAGAAAATTATTTTCCAGGCATGGAAACACAGAATGTGAAAATGTGAATAAAAGCATTTCTAACACAAGAATACATGTTCTAATGATGGGTCCTATAATGGTGCGTGCTCTTCTACATGATAGGGTCATTAATCCTGTTCCAAAACGCTCAGGACGCATGTACAGTCAGAATGTTCCTAAGACACTTCTCTCTCTCTGAGAAAAGCGTTCTCCAGGCATGGAACGACAAGTTGTGAAAAGGTGAATGAAAGCATCTCTACCACGAGAATACATGTTCTAATGAGGACTTCTATAATAGCGCGTGCTATTCTACATTGGAAAGACATACATTTTGACCAAAATACATCGGGGCGCATGTACAGTCAAAATGCTCCTAAGACACTTCTCTCTCTCTGAGAAAATTATTTTCCAGGCATGGAAACACAGAATGTGAAAATGTGAATAAAAGCATTTCTAACACAAGAATACATGTTCTAATGATGGGTCCTATAATGGTGCGTGCTCTTCTACATGATAGGGTCATTAATCCTGTTCCAAAACGCTCAGGACGCATGTACAGTCAGAATGTTCCTAAGACACTTCTCTCTCTCTGAGAAAAGCGTTCTCCAGGCATGGAACGACAAGTTGTGAAAAGGTGAATGAAAGCATCTCTACCACGAGAATACATGTTCTAATGAGGACTTCTATAATAGCGCGTGCTATTCTACATTGGAAAGACATACATTTTGACCAAAATACATCGGGGCGCATGTACAGTCAAAATGCTCCTAAGACACTTCTCTCTCTCTGAGAAAATTATTTTCCAGGCATGGAAACACAGAATGTGAAAATGTGAATAAAAGCATTTCTAACACAAGAATACATGTTCTAATGATGGGTCCTATAATGGTGCGTGCTCTTCTACATGATAGGGTCATTAATCCTGTTCCAAAACGCTCAGGACGCATGTACAGTCAGAATGTTCCTAAGACACTTCTCTCTCTCTGAGAAAAGCGTTCTCCAGGCATGGAACGACAAGTTGTGAAAAGGTGAATGAAAGCATCTCTACCACGAGAATACATGTTCTAATGAGGACTTCTATAATAGCGCGTGCTATTCTACATTGGAAAGACATACATTTTGACCAAAATACATCGGGGCGCATGTACAGTCAAAATGCTCCTAAGACACTTCTCTCTCTCTGAGAAAATTATTTTCCAGGCATGGAAACACAGAATGTGAAAATGTGAATAAAAGCATTTCTAACACAAGAATACATGTTCTAATGATGGGTCCTATAATGGTGCGTGCTCTTCTACATGATAGGGTCATTAATCCTGTTCCAAAACGCTCAGGACGCATGTACAGTCAGAATGTTCCTAAGACACTTCTCTCTCTCTGAGAAAAGCGTTCTCCAGGCATGGAACGACAAGTTGTGAAAAGGTGAATGAAAGCATCTCTACCACGAGAATACATGTTCTAATGAGGACTTCTATAATAGCGCGTGCTATTCTACATTGGAAAGACATACATTTTGACCAAAATACATCCGGGCGCATGTACAGTCAAAATGCTCCTAAGACACTTCTCTCTCTCTGAGAAAATTATTTTCCAGGCATGGAAACACAGAATGTGAAAATGTGAATAAAAGCATTTCTAACACAAGAATACATGTTCTAATGATGGGTCCTATAATGGTGCGTGCTCTTCTACATGATAGGGTCATTAATCCTGTTCCAAAACGCTCAGGACGCATGTACAGTCAGAATGTTCCTAAGACACTTCTCTCTCTCTGAGAAAAGCGTTCTCCAGGCATGGAACGACAAGTTGTGAAAAGGTGAATGAAAGCATCTCTACCACGAGAATACATGTTCTAATGAGGACTTCTATAATAGCGCGTGCTATTCTACATTGGAAAGACATACATTTTGACCAAAATACATCGGGGCGCATGTACAGTCAAAATGCTCCTAAGACACTTCTCTCTCTCTGAGAAAATTATTTTCCAGGCATGGAAACACAGAATGTGAAAATGTGAATAAAAGCATTTCTAACACAAGAATACATGTTCTAATGATGGGTCCTATAATGGTGCGTGCTCTTCTACATGATAGGGTCATTAATCCTGTTCCAAAACGCTCAGGACGCATGTACAGTCAGAATGTTCCTAAGACACTTCTCTCTCTCTGAGAAAAGCGTTCTCCAGGCATGGAACGACAAGTTGTGAAAAGGTGAATGAAAGCATCTCTACCACGAGAATACATGTTCTAATGAGGACTTCTATAATAGCGCGTGCTATTCTACATTGGAAAGACATACATTTTGACCAAAATACATCGGGGCGCATGTACAGTCAAAATGCTCCTAAGACACTTCTCTCTCTCTGAGAAAATTATTTTCCAGGCATGGAAACACAGAATGTGAAAATGTGAATAAAAGCATTTCTAACACAAGAATACATGTTCTAATGATGGGTCCTATAATGGTGCGTGCTCTTCTACATGATAGGGTCATTAATCCTGTTCCAAAACGCTCAGGACGCATGTACAGTCAGAATGTTCCTAAGACACTTCTCTCTCTCTGAGAAAAGCGTTCTCCAGCGTTGGAACGACAAGTTGTGAAAAGGTGAATGAAAGCATCTCTACCACGAGAATACATGTTCTAATGAGGACTTCTATAATAGCGCGTGCTATTCTACATTGGAAAGACATACATTTTGACCAAAATACATCGGGGCGCATGTACAGTCAAAATGCTCCTAAGACACTTCTCTCTCTCTGAGAAAATTATTTTCCAGGCATGGAAACACAGAATGTGAAAATGTGAATAAAAGCATTTCTAACACAAGAATACATGTTCTAATGATGGGTCCTATAATGGTGCGTGCTCTTCTACATGATAGGGTCATTAATCCTGTTCCAAAACGCTCAGGACGCATGTACAGTCAGAATGTTCCTAAGACACTTCTCTCTCTCTGAGAAAAGCGTTCTCCAGGCATGGAACGACAAGTTGTGAAAAGGTGAATGAAAGCATCTCTACCACGAGAATACATGTTCTAATGAGGACTTCTATAATAGCGCGTGCTATTCTACATTGGAAAGACATACATTTTGACCAAAATACATCGGGGCGCATGTACAGTCAAAATGCTCCTAAGACACTTCTCTCTCTCTGAGAAAATTATTTTCCAGGCATGGAAACACAGAATGTGAAAATGTGAATAAAAGCATTTCTAACACAAGAATACATGTTCTAATGATGGGTCCTATAATGGTGCGTGCTCTTCTACATGATAGGGTCATTAATCCTGTTCCAAAACGCTCAGGACGCATGTACAGTCAGAATGTTCCTAAGACACTTCTCTCTCTCTGAGAAAAGCGTTCTCCAGGCATGGAACGACAAGTTGTGAAAAGGTGAATGAAAGCATCTCTACCACGAGAATACATGTTCTAATGAGGACTTCTATAATAGCGCGTGCTATTCTACATTGGAAAGACATACATTTTGACCAAAATACATCGGGGCGCATGTACAGTCAAAATGCTCCTAAGACACTTCTCTCTCTCTGAGAAAATTATTTTCCAGGCATGGAAACACAGAATGTGAAAATGTGAATAAAAGCATTTCTAACACAAGAATACATGTTCTAATGATGGGTCCTATAATGGTGCGTGCTCTTCTACATGATAGGGTCATTAATCCTGTTCCAAAACGCTCAGGACGCATGTACAGTCAGAATGTTCCTAAGACACTTCTCTCTCTCTGAGAAAAGCGTTCTCCAGGCATGGAACGACAAGTTGTGAAAAGGTGAATGAAAGCATCTCTACCACGAGAATACATGTTCTAATGAGGACTTCTATAATAGCGCGTGCTATTCTACATTGGAAAGACATACATTTTGACCAAAATACATCGGGGCGCATGTACAGTCAAAATGCTCCTAAGACACTTCTCTCTCTCTGAGAAAATTATTTTCCAGGCATGGAAACACAGAATGTGAAAATGTGAATAAAAGCATTTCTAACACAAGAATACATGTTCTAATGATGGGTCCTATAATGGTGCGTGCTCTTCTACATGATAGGGTCATTAATCCTGTTCCAAAACGCTCAGGACGCATGTACAGTCAGAATGTTCCTAAGACACTTCTCTCTCTCTGAGAAAAGCGTTCTCCAGGCATGGAACGACAAGTTGTGAAAAGGGGAATGAAAGCATCTCTACCACGAGAATACATGTTCTAATGAGGACTTCTATAATAGCGCGTGCTATTCTACATTGGAAAGACATACATTTTGACCAAAATACATCGGGGCGCATGGAAAGTCAAAATGCTCCTAAGACACTTCTCTCTCTCTGAGAAAATTATTTTCCAGGCATGGAAACACAGAATGTGAAAATGTGAATAAAAGCATTTCTAACACAAGAATACATGTTCTAATGATGGGTCCTATAATGGTGCGTGCTCTTCTACATGATAGGGTCATTAATCCTGTTCCAAAACGCTCAGGACGCATGTACAGTCAGAATGTTCCTAAGACACTTCTCTCTTTCTGAGAAAAGCGTTCTCCAGGCATGGAACGACAAGTTGTGAAAAGGTGAATGAAAGCATCTCTACCACGAGAATACATGTTCTAATGAGGACTTCTATAATAGCGCGTGCTATTCTACATTGGAAAGACATACATTTTGACCAAAATACATCCGGGCGCATGTACAGTCAAAATGCTCCTAAGACACTTCTCTCTCTCTGAGAAAATTATTTTCCAGGCATGGAAACACAGAATGTGAAAATGTGAATAAAAGCATTTCTAACACAAGAATACATGTTCTAATGATGGGTCCTATAATGGTGCGTGCTCTTCTACATGATAGGGTCATTAATCCTGTTCCAAAACGCTCAGGACGCATGTACAGTCAGAATGTTCCTAAGACACTTCTCTCTCTCTGAGAAAAGCGTTCTCCAGGCATGGAACGACAAGTTGTGAAAAGGTGAATGAAAGCATCTCTACCACGAGAATACATGTTCTAATGAGGACTTCTATAATAGCGCGTGCTATTCTACATTGGAAAGACATACATTTTGACCAAAATACATCGGGGCGCATGTACAGTCACAATGCTCCTAAGACACTTCTCTCTCTCTGAGAAAATTATTTTCCAGGCATGGAAACACAGAATGTGAAAATGTGAATAAAAGCATTTCTAACACAAGAATACATGTTCTAATGATGGGTCCTATAATGGTGCGTGCTCTTCTACATGATAGGGTCATTAATCCTGTTCCAAAACGCTCAGGACGCATGTACAGTCAGAATGTTCCTAAGACACTTCTCTCTCTCTGAGAAAAGCGTTCTCCAGGCATGGAACGACAAGTTGTGAAAAGGTGAATGAAAGCATCTCTACCACGAGAATACATGTTCTAATGAGGACTTCTATAATAGCGCGTGCTATTCTACATTGGAAAGACATACATTTTGACCAAAATACATCGGGGCGCATGTACAGTCAAAATGCTCCTAAGACACTTCTCTCTCTCTGAGAAAATTATTTTCCAGGCATGGAAACACAGAATGTGAAAATGTGAATAAAAGCATTTCTAACACAAGAATACATGTTCTAATGATGGGTCCTATAATGGTGCGTGCTCTTCTACATGATAGGGTCATTAATCCTGTTCCAAAACGCTCAGGACGCATGTACAGTCAGAATGTTCCTAAGACACTTCTCTCTCTCTGAGAAAAGCGTTCTCCAGGCATGGAACGACAAGTTGTGAAAAGGTGAATGAAAGCATCTCTACCACGAGAATACATGTTCTAATGAGGACTTCTATAATAGCGCGTGCTATTCTACATTGGAAAGACATACATTTTGACCAAAATACATCGGGGCGCATGGAAAGTCAAAATGCTCCTAAGACACTTCTCTCTGAGAAAATTATTTTCCAGGCATGGAAACACAGAATGTGAAAATGTGAATAAAAGCATTTCTAACACAAGAATACATGTTCTAATGATGGGTCCTATAATGGTGCGTGCTCTTCTACATGATAGGGTCATTAATCCTGTTCCAAAACGCTCAGGACGCATGTACAGTCAGAATGTTCCTAAGACACTTCTCTCTCTCTGAGAAAAGCGTTCTCCAGGCATGGAACGACAAGTTGTGAAAAGGTGAATGAAAGCATCTCTACCACGAGAATACATGTTCTAATGAGGACTTCTATAATAGCGCGTGCTATTCTACATTGGAAAGACATACATTTTGACCAAAATACATCGGGGCGCATGTACAGTCAAAATGCTCCTAAGACACTTCTCTCTCTCTGAGAAAATTATTTTCCAGGCATGGAAACACAGAATGTGAAAATGTGAATAAAAGCATTTCTAACACAAGAATACATGTTCTAATGATGGGTCCTATAATGATGCGTGCTATTCTACATGATAGGGTCATTAATCCTGTTCCAAAACGCTCAGGACGCATGTACAGTCAGAATGTTCCTAAGACACTTCTCTCTCTCTGAGAAAAGCGTTCTCCAGGCATGGAACGACAAGTTGTGAAAAGGTGAATGAAAGCATCTCTACCACGAGAATACATGTTCTAATGAGGACTTCTATAATAGCGCGTGCTATTCTACATTGGAAAGACATACATTTTGACCAAAATACATCGGGGCGCATGTACAGTCAAAATGCTCCTAAGACACTTCTCTCTCTCTGAGAAAATTATTTTCCAGGCATGGAAACACAGAATGTGAAAATGTGAATAAAAGCATTTCTAACACAAGAATACATGTTCTAATGATGGGTCCTATAATGGTGCGTGCTCTTCTACATGATAGGGTCATTAATCCTGTTCCAAAACGCTCAGGACGCATGTACAGTCAGAATGTTCCTAAGACACTTCTCTCTCTCTGAGAAAAGCGTTCTCCAGGCATGGAACGACAAGTTGTGAAAAGGGGAATGAAAGCATCTCTACCACGAGAATACATGTTCTAATGAGGACTTCTATAATAGCGCGTGCTATTCTACATTGGAAAGACATACATTTTGACCAAAATACATCGGGGCGCATGGAAAGTCAAAATGCTCCTAAGACACTTCTCTCTCTCTGAGAAAATTATTTTCCAGGCATGGAAACACAGAATGTGAAAATGTGAATAAAAGCATTTCTAACACAAGAATACATGTTCTAATGATGGGTCCTATAATGGTGCGTGCTCTTCTACATGATAGGGTCATTAATCCTGTTCCAAAACGCTCAGGACGCATGTACAGTCAGAATGTTCCTAAGACACTTCTCTCTTTCTGAGAAAAGCGTTCTCCAGGCATGGAACGACAAGTTGTGAAAAGGTGAATGAAAGCATCTCTACCACGAGAATACATGTTCTAATGAGGACTTCTATAATAGCGCGTGCTATTCTACATTGGAAAGACATACATTTTGACCAAAATACATCGGGGCGCATGTACAGTCAAAATGCTCCTAAGACACTTCTCTCTCTCTGAGAAAATTATTTTCCAGGCATGGAAACACAGAATGTGAAAATGTGAATAAAAGCATTTCTAACACAAGAATACATGTTCTAATGATGGGTCCTATAATGGTGCGTGCTCTTCTACATGATAGGGTCATTAATCCTGTTCCAAAACGCTCAGGACGCATGTACAGTCAGAATGTTCCTAAGACACTTCTCTCTCTCTGAGAAAAGCGTTCTCCAGGCATGGAACGACAAGTTGTGAAAAGGTGAATGAAAGCATCTCTACCACGAGAATACATGTTCTAATGAGGACTTCTATAATAGCGCGTGCTATTCTACATTGGAAAGACATACATTTTGACCAAAATACATCGGGGCGCATGTACAGTCAAAATGCTCCTAAGACACTTCTCTCTCTCTGAGAAAATTATTTTCCAGGCATGGAAACACAGAATGTGAAAATGTGAATAAAAGCATTTCTAACACAAGAATACATGTTCTAATGATGGGTCCTATAATGGTGCGTGCTCTTCTACATGATAGGGTCATTAATCCTGTTCCAAAACGCTCAGGACGCATGTACAGTCAGAATGTTCCTAAGACACTTCTCTCTCTCTGAGAAAAGCGTTCTCCAGGCATGGAACGACAAGTTGTGAAAAGGTGAATGAAAGCATCTCTACCACGAGAATACATGTTCTAATGAGGACTTCTATAATAGCGCGTGCTATTCTACATTGGAAAGACATACATTTTGACCAAAATACATCGGGGCGCATGTACAGTCAAAATGCTCCTAAGACACTTCTCTCTCTCTGAGAAAATTATTTTCCAGGCATGGAAACACAGAATGTGAAAATGTGAATAAAAGCATTTCTAACACAAGAATACATGTTCTAATGATGGGTCCTATAATGGTGCGTGCTCTTCTACATGATAGGGTCATTAATCCTGTTCCAAAACGCTCAGGACGCATGTACAGTCAGAATGTTCCTAAGACACTTCTCTCTCTCTGAGAAAAGCGTTCTCCAGGCATGGAACGACAAGTTGTGAAAAGGTGAATGAAAGCATCTCTACCACGAGAATACATGTTCTAATGAGGACTTCTATAATAGCGCGTGCTATTCTACATTGGAAAGACATACATTTTGACCAAAATACATCGGGGCGCATGTACAGTCAAAATGCTCCTAAGACACTTCTCTCTCTCTGAGAAAATTATTTTCCAGGCATGGAAACACAGAATGTGAAAATGTGAATAAAAGCATTTCTAACACAAGAATACATGTTCTAATGATGGGTCCTATAATGGTGCGTGCTCTTCTACATGATAGGGTCATTAATCCTGTTCCAAAACGCTCAGGACGCATGTACAGTCAGAATGTTCCTAAGACACTTCTCTCTCTCTGAGAAAAGCGTTCTCCAGGCATGGAACGACAAGTTGTGAAAAGGTGAATGAAAGGATCTCTACCACGAGAATACATGTTCTAATGAGGACTTCTATAATAGCGCGTGCTATTCTACATTGGAAAGACATACATTTTGACCAAAATACATCGGGGCGCATGTACAGTCAAAATGCTCCTAAGACACTTCTCTCTCTCTGAGAAAATTATTTTCCAGACATGGAAACACAGAATGTGAAAATGTGAATAAAAGC
Organism: Borostomias antarcticus; assembly: GCF_949987555.1. Lineage (NCBI taxonomy): Eukaryota > Metazoa > Chordata > Actinopteri > Stomiiformes > Stomiidae > Borostomias > Borostomias antarcticus. The sequence continues at coordinate 1,724,418 of NC_140260.1, read as the reverse complement.
ATTTCTAACACAAGAATACATGTTCTAATGATGGGTCCTATAATGGTGCGTGCTCTTCTACATGATAGGGTCATTAATCCTGTTCCAAAACGCTCAGGACGCATGTACAGTCAGAATGTTCCTAAGACACTTCTCTCTTTCTGAGAAAAGCGTTCTCCAGGCATGGAACGACAAGTTGTGAAAAGGTGAATGAAAGCATCTCTACCACGAGAATACATGTTCTAATTAAAGCTGCTTCGCAGCGATGAGGCGGGGCCAGGCAATTTCCGACAAGTTTAGGAGCAATAAGCGAGAGAATAGGACAACAAGAAAGTTGACATTCCAATGTTCATTTTGTACATTCGTATCGTAAAACATTTGTAAAACATTTTGATGCGTTGTAAGCTCGATTTTGATAATTCAACAATGGTCAATGAGTTTGTGAATTACAGTCTGAAGATCCAGTGTAGCAAGTTGTGTGGTGTTAATTGATTGAAAAATGTTGGATGAGATATGTTTATTAATTTTTACAGGTTTTGTTTGCTTTTCTTCATAATTGAACATTAACTTCAGCAGCTGTGTACTCAGTCAGTTGCCAATCAATCGATTTAGTCATTGTAATCCTCGGCGGGGGTTGGGTAGGGTTGCCAACAGCGATGTCTCCGATTCGTGGAGCTTGTGTTGGATTATGGGTAACGTAGTTTTCTCTGTATGAAGTGTTGGTTTCAGAGGACAGAATTAAACATATTTTAAAAAATTCAATTTTTGAGATAAAATTCTAAAAAAAATTCATACTACATCTTGGATATGTGGCTAATGTTGTCACTTTTTATGAGGATGATCAGCCATTGATTTGGCGAGAATAAATAGGAACTATATACAGAACTGTTAACAGTAAAACCTTTTGATGTGCTGTGGGCTCAATTTTTCCTATTTCAAAAATCTGTGAGGATCGTTTGGTAAGGACAGTCTGAAGATACAGTAGATCAATTTTGGTGTCAATTGAACTAAAAATGTGGGAGGAGATAGGTTTGATAGGTTTTACAGTTTATGAAGAAATCAGAGTGATGGACTTCAAAATTCCTGCAAGGTCAAAGAGTATGAAAGTTTTGTCTCACTTGGGCCTACATTCACGTGGTGGTTTTACAGTGATAGCACCTATGGCTGATTTGTTATGATTTTTTTAAGTTTTAAACTTTAGACTTGCTGTAGCGCCACCTTCAGGTTTATTGACCTACAATGCAGGTTGAGGACTTTGGGTATACTACTGGAGCTATGTGCAAATCTTGGTGATTTTTTGTCCACGGGAAGTTAGACTTCAGTGGAAGATGGAGAATAATAATAATAATCAAAATTCCTGCAAGGTCAGAGTGTATGAAAGTTTTGTCTCACTTGGGCCTACATTCACGTGGTGGTTTTACTGTGATGGCACCTATGGCTGATTTGTTATGATTTTTTAAAGTTTTAAACTTTAGACTGTTGCTGTAGCGCCACCTTCAGCTTTATTGACCTACAATGCAGGTTGAGGACTTTGGGTTTAGTACTGGAGCTATGTGCACATTTTTGTGATTTTTTGTCCACAGGAAGTTAGACTTCAGTGGAAGATGGAGAATAATAATAATAAGTAAAACATTTAAATGCATTGTAAGCTCAATTTTGATAATTCAATAATCTGGTCAATGAGTTTGTGAATGACAGTTTGAAGATCCAGTGTAGCAACTTTAGTATTAATTGATTGAAAAATGTGGGTTACAGGTTTTGTTAGCTTTTTTTTTTCATAATTGAACATTAACTTTAGCAGCTGTGTACTCAGTCAGTTGCCAATCAATCAATTTAGTCATTGTAATCCTAGGCGGAGGTTGGGTAGGGTTGCCAACAGCGATGTCTCAGATTCGTGGAGCTTGCGTTGGATTGTGGGTAATGTAGTTTTCTCTGTATGAAGTGTTGGTTTCAGAGGACAGAATTAAACATATTTTTAAAAATTCAATTTTTGAGATAAAATTCTGAAAAAAATCATACTACATCTTGGATATGTGGCCAATGTTGTCACTCTTTATGAGGATGATCAGACATTAATTTGGCGAGAATAATAGGAACTATACAGAACTGTTAACAGTAAAACTTTTTGAAGTGCTGTGGGCTCTATTTTTCATATTTCAAAAATCTGTGAGGATCGTTTGGTAAGGACAGTCTGAAGATACAGTAGATCGATTTTGGTGTCAATTGAACAAAAAATGTGGGAGGAGATATGTTTGATAGGTTTTACAGTTTATGAAGAAATCAGAGTGATGGACTTCAAAATTCCTGCAAGGTCAAAGCGTATAAAAGTTTTGTCTCACTTGGGACTACATTCATGTGGTGGTTTTACAGTGATAGCACCTATGGCTGATTTGTTATGATTTTTTTAAGTTTTAAACTTTAGACTGTTGCTGTAGCGCCACCTTCAGGTTTATTGACCTACAATGCAGGTTGAGGACTTTGGATATAGTACTGGAGCTATGTGCAAATTTTGGTGATTTTTTGTCCATGGGAAGTTAGACTTCAGTGGAAGGAGAATAATAATAATAATAAATATAGCTGCAAGCAGCAATAACGGGGCCAAGCACAATGAACGCATCAAAGCCAATGAGCAAAACACGCCATAGCTACATTGGAGCTATGCATGTGAGCATCTATGTCGCCTGACCAGGCGAATCAGGTCAAATTCATGCAACAGTATCATCATCACCATGGTCATCATCATCATCATTATACAACTGCATTCACATTCAATTCATCTGACAGCGTCAAGTGAGAGTCAGGTCCTTTTTAGAATCTCATTACATTCATTCTATTTTGGTACATATGTTTTAGAACCTATTTCTCTGCATGTCTACATGCCACATGATCATTCTCCAGGCCTTCCATCTGCCTGGAAGGCCCACCTTTACCATCAAGTCTCAGTGCGGGGATTTCTTGATAATTCAGCTACCTATGAAGAACACTCACAACTTTTGTTTCTCTCTACACCTCACAGTTTCCAGAAGAATGCCCCCCCTACACTTGGTGTAAGTAGGCTATGTAGTCTGTGGGCTACTGTCCTCTCCCAGGATGAAGTGTTTAGATTAAAGGCTTAAACCCTCTCCCTGGTTGAAGTGTGTAAGCTATATACTGCAAAAGGTACACTTTCCAAACTTGATACTCTTTACCACTCTACCATCCAGTTTGTCACCCATGCCACATACAATACACACCACTGCACTCGTTACTCTTTGGACAACTAACCTTCCCATCAAACCTGTCATAACATTCCCTAGTTTAATCTCATTTGCACCCTTCTCCAACTATCACCTCTCTACCTATGTCACATTTTACACTAAATGCCTCTCACACACTGACTCCTACAAAAGCCAGTTCATTTACAAAGGCTCTACACAATATCCAGTCTTAAAGCAGACTTTAAAGATGTACACACACATCAATTCTTTATGAACGCTGATTGCATTTGTGTAACAGGAACATGGCTTACATCTGCCATAGCCACATTTGAGCTATGCATGTGACTATTTCTCTGCATGTCAACATCCCACCTGGTCATTGTCCAGGCCTTCCATCTGCCTGGGAGACTCACCTTTACCATCAAGTATCACTGCAAGGATAGCTTGACAATTCAGCAATCTGTGAACAACACTCACAATTCTTGTTTCTCTCTTAACCTCACAGTTTTCAGAAGAATGCCCCTCTCCTACCCATACATTTGGTGTAAGTAGGCTATGTAATTTAAGGTCTACATTTCCATCCAATTGACCTGAATGACTACTGTCAAACTAAAGTGGAGTCCATATGCATTCAATTGTAGTGATCTTGAATATTTCAGTTAAACAAGCACATTCTTCATATAAGAAGAGACGACACATTGGTTTAATTCTAGCAATGAAAATACAATGAAAGTGCAATGGGGGTCCCTTTGCACAACAATGCTTATATAAACATCAAAATGTAATCTGACAGTGTTGTGCCCAATTAGTAAGTTGTAGAGCATGCCATCAGCTACCCATACAAGCATTATGAACCCCATTTAGCCACGGGGGGCGCTACAGCAATCAATTGCGTTTAAGCCACTTTTAAGAATTTTGGTTCGTTATAGCGCCACCCTTTGGCCTAACTGCTTCATATTTCTTCAGTTACCTCAAGATATGCTCTGGTACTACTATATCTGTTTTGAAAAATACCATCCAAGCGGTTAGGCCTGAACAGGAAATGAGCTCTCTAGCGCCCCCATACAGTTTATTCTGGCCAGTAACGGACGCTTTGCCTCGGGCTGACATTATTGATATGAACACAAGGTTTTGTGGTGTTCCATGCATTCCTTCAGAAGTGATATGCCTTTTTGTGAAAAGCCACACCCTCTGCAATATTCAATTGCTCACAGTGGCTATTTTCATTATGTTTTCAAAATTATGCCGAGATGGAACTTTAGATATTCATTGCTAGATTATATATACTGTGCTTCATGTAGATTGACAAAACTTCCTAGGAGGAGATAGATTTCAAGTGTTTTTCAAAAAATGCAAAATTGTTGCAAATTAACATAATATGAAGTTATGGCTCCTTGAGGCAAATTTGTTCAAACTGATGAGACATATATGCCTCCAAAGCTTCATGACTCTAGCTCCAATGGAGCATGACATATGACCATTCAATGTTTGCATTTTAGCCCCTTTTATGTATTTTGTCTTGTTATAGCGCCACCCTGTGGCCAATCAGGCTCTTCTTTCTCCAGTGACCATTAGACATACCCTGGTACCAATGTACCGTGGTTCGGAAAGCTCTGCATGGCGGTTAGGCCTAAAATGAAAATTAGCTCTCTAGCGCCCCCATTTGGTTTGATTGGGCCAATAATCCAGTGGCTGCCTCAAGTTATATCTCCACAGATGTCTACTAAGTGGCGTGGTGTTCTGCACAACCCTTAAGAAAGTATACCACTTTATGTGAAAAGCCACGCCCCATGCCATTTTCATTGGCTCATAGTTGCAGTTAAATTTAACTTTTTAAACTTTTGCCGAGATGCAGTTTTAGATATCGTTCCCTAGATTGTGTATACCGGATTTCATGCAGATTGCTCAAAGTCTCTAGGAGGAGATAGATTTTAAGCGTTTTTCAAAATATTCAAGATGGCGGAAAATCTATATAACCGGAAGTTATGGGTCCTTGAGGCAAATTTGTTCATCATGAGGAGAGACATATGTGTGCAAAGTGTCATGTCTGTAGGTCAAACGGGGCCTGAGATATGCCTGTTCAAAGTTCGCAACTTCAGTCGGCTGCTATAGCGCCCCCTTTTGGCCAATCAATTTGAGACTTGCTCCATGGCTTCGGGCCATAAGCCTCTACCATCTTGCAAAGTGTCGTAAAAAGTTACCAATCGACTATAGGGCCTGGCATAGGCTCCCATGGCGGAAAAAGAATAATAATAATAATAATAATAACACTACCAATTACAATAGGGTCTTCGCCCCTACGGGGCTTGGCCCCTAAATATAGCTGCAAGCAGCAATGTGGGGGCCAAGCAGGACATGCGACCAGCGCATAAAAGACAACAAGCGAAACACGTCATAGGAGTCTATTCAAATCGCTACCGCAGTTTTGAAAATCGGGCGTACGGTTCAGAATATACGCACTTCCAACTTTGACAGGTTGGTGGCGCTAGAGACTTTGAGGTGTCGACATAGACTTGGTGACAGGGGTCTCGGGACCGTCCACGATGAGTGTGCCTAATGTGGTTATGATACATCAAAACCTTACTGAGATTTGACCACACTTCCTGTTTGGCGGCTTGGACGCCAAATTCGATTGGCTGTAGCGAGCGAACACCTTCGACAATCGAAAATCCCTCTAGGAGTTTTGTGGACATTAGTCTAAAGAATGTGTACAGCCAGTTTCATGCAGATTGGTGAAAATCCTTAGGAGAAGATACATTTTAAGTGTTTTACACAAAATACAAAATGGCGGGAAATCCAATTGGTGGAAAATGACATCATAGGATGCGATGAACTCGGCATGAGCGAGGGATTCCAACGGTACCTCATTTTTCAAAATCGGTTACACAGGTCAAAAGTTGTGTGCATTAACGCACTTCCAACTTTGACATGGTGGTGGCGCTAGAGGGTTTGAGCTGTCGCAATGCCACTTGCTGCCAGAGGTCATGGGACTGTCCCCGATGAGTGTGCCAAATGTGGCTTTAATACATTAACAATTTTCTGAGATATGACCACACTTCCTGTTTGGCGGCTTGGACACCAAATTTGATTGGCTGTAGCGGGCGAACCCTTTCGAAAATTGAAAATCCCTGAACATCCTATGTGGACATTGGTCTAGAGAATGTGCCTACCGAGTTTCGTGCAGATTGGTCAAAATTCCTAGGAGGAGATACATTTGAAGTGTTTTTCAAAAAATTCAAGATGGCGGAAAATCTATATAACCGGAAGTTATGGGTCCTTGAGGCAAAGTTGTTCATCATGAGGAGAGACATATGTGTGCAAAGTGTCATGTCTGTAGGTCAAACGGGGCCTGAGATATGCCTGTTCAAAGTTCGCAACTTCAGTCGGCTGCTATAGCGCCCCCTATTGGCTAATCGATCTGGGTCGTGCTCCATGGACTCAGCACATCATCCTCTACCATCATGCAAATTTTGGTAAAAAGTTACCACTCCGTTCTATAGGCTGCCATTGACTTCAATGGCAGAAGAAGAAGAATAATAATAAATATAGCTGCAAGCAGCAATGTGGGGGCCAAGCAGGACATGCGACCAGCGCATCAAAGACAACAAGCGAAACACGTCATAGCCGCATTCAAAGCTCTACCGCAGTGTTGAAAATCAGGCATATGGTTCAGAATATACGTACTTCCAACTTTGACAGGTTGGTGGTGCTAGAGACTTTGAGGTGTCGACATAGACTTGGTGACAGGGGTCACGGGACCGTCCACGATGAGTGTGCCTAATGTGGTTATGATACATCAAAACCTTACTGAGATTTGACCACACTTCCTGTTTGGCGGCTTGGACACCAAATTCGATTGGCTGTAGCGAGCGAACACCTTCGACAATCGAAAATCCCTCTAGGCGTTTTGTGGACATTGGTCTAAAGAATGTGTACCGCCAGGTTCATGTAGATTGGTGAAAATCCTTAGGAGAAGATACATTTTAAGTGTTTTACACAAAATACAAAATGGCGGGAAATCCAATTGGTGGAAAATGACATCATAGGATGCGATGAACTCGGCATGAGCGAGGGATTCCAATGGTACCTCATTTTTCAAAATCGGTTACACAGGTCAAAAGTTGTGTGCATTAACGCACTTCCAACTTTGACATGGTGGTGGCGCTAGAGGGTTTGAGCTGTCGCAATGCCACTTGCTGTCAGAGGTCATGGGACTGTCCCCGAAGAGTGTGCCAAATGTGGCTTTAATACATTAACAATTTGCTGAGATATGACCACACTTCCTGTTTGGCGGCTTAGAGGCCAAATTTGATTGGCTGCAGCGAGCGAACGCAATGGACAATCAGAAATCCCTGTAAGACTTTTGTGGACATCGGTCTACAGATTGTGCCTACCGAGTTTCGTGCAGATTGGAGAAAAAACCTAGGAGGAGATACATTTTGAGAGTTTTTCACAAAATCCAAAATGGCGGAAAATCCAATATGGCGGAAAATGATGTCATGGGGTGCGTTGAACTCGGCTTAAGCCAAGGAATCCAACGGTACCTTGTTTTTGAAAATCGGGCTTACAGGTCAAAAGTTGTGTGCACAAACGCACCTCCAACTTTGACATGTTGGTGGCGCTAGAGGGTTCGAGCTGTGTACATGGGTCTTGGTGAAAAGACTCAGGGGACTGTCATGAATGAGTGTGCCAATTTGCACAACTTTTTACCATATGGTTCTATGGGCTGCCATAGACTCCAATGCCAGAGGAAGATGAATAATAATAATAATAATAATAATAATAATAAGAAAAGGTACAAGAACAATGGGTGCCTTCGCAGCTTCGCTGCTTGGCCCCCAATAAATATAGCTGCAAGCAGCAATGTGGGGGCCAAGCAGGACATGCGACCAGCGCATAAAAGACAACAAGCGAAACACGTCATAGGAGTCTATTCAAATCGCTACCGCAGTTTTGAAAATCGGGCGTACGGTTCAGAATATACGCACTTCCAACTTTGACAGGTTGGTGGCGCTAGAGACTTTGAGGTGTCGACATAGACTTGGTGACAGGGGTCTCGGGACCGTCCACGATGAGTGTGCCTAATGTGGTTATGATACATCAAAACCTTACTGAGATTTGACCACACTTCCTGTTTGGCGGCTTGGACGCCAAATTCGATTGGCTGTAGCGAGCGAACACCTTCGACAATCGAAAATCCCTCTAGGAGTTTTGTGGACATTAGTCTAAAGAATGTGTACAGCCAGTTTCATGCAGATTGGTGAAAATCCTTAGGAGAAGATACATTTAAAGTGTTTTACACAAAATACAAAATGGCGGGAAATCCAATTGGTGGAAAATAACATCATAGGATGCGATGAACTCGGCATGAGCGAGGGATTCCAACGGTACCTCATTTTTCAAAATCGGTTACACAGGTCAAAAGTTGTGTGCATTAACGCACTTCCAACTTTGACATGGTGGTGGCGCTAGAGGGTTTGAGCTGTCGCAATGCCACTTGCTGCCAGAGGTCATGGGACTGTCCCCGATGAGTGTGCCAAATGTGGCTTTAATACATTAACAATTTTCTGAGATATGACCACACTTCCTGTTTGGCGGCTTGGACACCAAATTTGATTGGCTGTAGCGGGCGAACCCTTTCGAAAATTGAAAATCCCTGAACATCCTATGTGGACATTGGTCTAGAGAATGTGCCTACCGAGTTTGGTGCAGATTGGTCAAAATTCCTAGGAGGAGATACATTTGAAGTGTTTTTCAAAAAATTCAAGATGGCGGAAAATCTATATAACCGGAAGTTATGGGTCCTTGAGGCAAATTTGTTCATCATGAGGAGAGACATATGTGTGCAAAGTGTCATGTCTGTAGGTCAAACGGGGCCTGAGATATGCCTGTTCAAAGTTCGCAACTTCAGTCGGCTGCTATAGCGCCCCCTATTGGCTAATCGATCTGGTTCGTGCTCCATGGACTCAGCACATCATCCTCTACCATCATGCAAAATTTGGTAAAAAGTTACCACTCCGTTCTATAGGCTGCCATTGACTTCAATGGCAGAAGAAGAAGAATAATAATAATAATAATAATACCATCAATTACAATAGGGTCTTCGCCCCTACGGGGCTTGGCCCCTAAATATAGCTGCAAGCAGCAATAACGGGGCCAAGCGCAACTAACGCATCAAAGCCAATGAGGAAAACACGCCATAGCTACATTGGAGCTATGCATGTGAGCATCTATGTCGCCTGACCAGGTGAATCAGGTCAAATTCATGCAACAGTATCATCATCACCATGATCATCATCATCATCATCGTTATACAACTGCATTCACATTCAATTCATCTGACAGCATCAAGTGAGAGTCAGGTCCTTTTTAGAATCTCATTACATTTATTCTATTTTGGTACATATGTTTTAGGGCCTATTTCTCCACATGTCTACATGCCACATGATCATTCTCCAGGCCTTCCATCTGCCTGGAAGGCCCACCTTTACCATCAAGTCTCAGTGCGGGGATTTCTTGATAATTCAGCTATTTATGAAGAACACTCACAACTTTTGTTTCTCTCTACACCTCACAGTTTCCAGAAGAATGCCCCCCCTACACTTGGTGTAAGTAGGCTATGTAGTCTGTGGGCTACTGCGCTCTCCCAGGATGAAGTGTTTAGATTAAAGGCTACAACCCTCTTCCTGGTTGAAGTGTGTAAGCTATATACTGCAAAAGGTACACTTTCCAAACGTGACACTCTTTACCACTCTACCATCCAGTTTGTCACACATGACACATACAATACACACCACTGCACTCGTTACTGTTTGGACAACTAACCTTCCCATCAAACCTGTCATAACATTCCCTAGTTTATTCTCATTTGCACCCTTCTCCAACTATCACCTCTCTACCTATGTCACATGTTACACTAAATGCCTCTCTCACACAGACTCCCAAAAAAGCCAGTTCATTTATAATGGCTCTACACAATATCCAGTCTTAAAGCACACTTTAAAAGATGTACACACACATCAATTCTTTATGAACGCTGATAGCATTTGTGTAACAGAAACATGGCTAGCATCTGCCATAGCAACATTTGAGCTATGCATGTGACTGTCTGTCGCCTGACTAGGTACATCAGTTTAAATTCATGCAACAGCATCATCATACAACCACTATCACAGTTAATACATCTGATGATGTCAAGTGAGTGTCAGGTCCTTTTAAGCATCTCAACACATTTCTTCTATTTTGGGACATATTTTGAGGACCTATTTCTCTGCATGTCTACATCCTACATGGTCATTCTCCTGGCCTTCCATCGGCCTGGGAGACCCACCTTTAGCATCAAGTATCACTGCAGGGATAGCTTGACAATTCAGTAATCTGTGAACAACACTCACAATTCTTGTTTCTCTCTTAACCTCACAGTTTTCAGAAGAATGCCCCTCTCCAACCCATACATTTGATGCAAGTAGGCTATGTAATCTAAGGGCTACCGCGATGTCCCCGGATGAAGCATGTATACTATAGACCATTCCCTTTCCCTAGATGAAATGTGTATGGTATAGACTACTCCAATCTCCCTAGGCTAATAGTTACTACCCTCTCCCTGGATGGAATGGGAAGAATGTGACTACCCTACAGCATCTAGAAGATTCAAATACAATCAATAATCTACCCTCTCCCTGGGTGGAAGTCTGTAGGCTAATTGTGTACTCTCCATTTTCCTAGGAAGTATGTTATATATAATATAGCTGATAATAGTGTTTCTGGGAGATTCCTCATCTGAATACTCCGCTGTAGTCAGATCCGCTGTAGTCAGATCCGCTGTAGTCAGACGGGCTGCGGTCAGACCGGCTGGGCACGTCAGCTGGTCTGGAGCTTCTGCAGATGCCTAAGGATATAATGAAATGGTGGTAAACACACAACTTGCATACATTCACAAAAAAGTGTTCACAATTATGCCGTGTCAGAAATAATTTTAACTGACTGACATCACATATCTTTTTGCATCGAGCAGGGGCATGTTTCAGTGTCCCCTGCAGCTGGGCAGACACCTCTGTCACAGTAGTATTTGGCCTACAGGCCATAACAGCACCTTTTATCAAGAAAGGGAATGGTTTCAATTCACATGGCATGAAACAAAGATAATGTATTATTTTGTGCAAATATGAACCAGTACTTACGTAATATGACATTGTAGAGGGTCATATTCTTGAGAGGACTCTTCCCCGTTCCCATGTACACTGTAGAAACTCCACACTCTGTGTGGCAATGGCTGACAGCACCCGCCGGACTACATCAGGCAGATCTTTGCCACCGATGATATCTGAGTTCCATGTCTGCAAAACAAAGACAATCATTTACTTTACACTTCCTTTACACTTCCCTGCAAAAATAAGGAACAAAGTTCTGCCTTGCAGTTACTCACCACCTTCCTTTGATGCTCCTTGTCCTTCAGCTGATCCTCCAAGACCTCCTCCTTTTTTGCAGGGTCCAGTGCATCCAGTACTGCTCCCCGTGCAACCCCATCAGACTCCCCGGATAGTCTCTGCGCTAGCTCCCTCAGACTCTGCATGACCTCACCGAGCATGCTGGTCAAGCTGGACAACTGCTGATACGCCATCCTCTGGAAATCTGGATATTAAAGGACAATGCTCGTTTTTGACAACCTGGACCTTATTTACGACATATTATAAGACGTTTGACTCAATGAGATCACTTTGGTGTAGTTCGGAGGCATGTAGAAGAAATTTAAAATCCAGCGCGAGCCAGTATATCCATGTAATGGCGGTGGTCGGGGCACCGAGAATGCAGTTTCTAAAAATCTATTTTCGGCCGCTAAACGGTTGTTTTCATCAATCTGATTTTATGAATCGACAGTTGTGATTCCCCAAAGCCAGGCCTTGTTGTGGTTTTCAAATACGTGGTCTTTAGCCTCTGTAATATGATCTTTAAACGCCTTTCCCCACTCGCTCTAGCACGCGTGCGCACACTTGCTGGAGCAAGTGGGGGTTAAGGCGTTAAAAGATAATATTACAGAATTAGCCTACAGACTCAATGTTCATGCTCACATTTAGGTTGCAAAATTAGGACTTTATTCGTAGGCATATTTTTTTTAATCATTATTTGTATTATGCCTAGACTGTAAATCTTTAGTGTTAATCTTAAATGTAAATTAGAAATGACACATAAAAACAGACATAGGATTGTTCCTCAATATTACAATTCTGTAACTGTATGATTTCAAAATTGATTTTAAAACCTAAGTAATATACAAACGTTCTGACCACAGTGAAACTAGAAATGTAGTTACATTTCCAATAAAGTCAGGGTGGGACTGTGATGTAACCACATTGTCACGTTATTTAATTACATCGTAGTAACGGATTTCAGCAGCAGTGACAGCAACGTTGCTGTACAGTCTCTTTGAGGTCGGTTATTTTGCGACTGTATTGGCACGTGTCAGCTACGGCCGCTGTACCGTCCCAAATGTATTTTGCTTCTAAAGGCTGCATTATAGAGATGCATATTTCTGAGCTGGTCTGTCATATGGTGGACCAAATATAATATACGCTTTACCAAGGAAGTACTTATTTGTCAAGAATATTATTCAGCATCAATAGCAACCTTTACAACGCTGGATATCAAAGTATTCGGTTAACCAGGATGACAGTAGATTTTTCTACATTTTTATTTGCATAATTCTTGTTACACTTTGAAGATAGATAACAAAAATAGGAAGTGCCCATACAACCACTTTCAATCTGGCATTATTATTTTGGGCATGGCAATTTAGACATTATCATTCTAGACATTATGTCAAAATAGTTGTTTCACTGGTGGTCAATTAGGCCAAACATAATCTATCAATCAATCAAGCAATCTAACATAGAGATAAAGTGGTTAATAATCACAAGAAAACACACAAACACACTCACACAAGCACACATGAGAGTTTTCACCAGTTCTTCACCGTGAAATCTAACATATGTGTGATGTTCAGATCTGAATCAATGAAGTCAAGCTCAGTGGACAGTAGTGGGGAGGTGCAAATGGCAGGGCAGGGGAAGGGAGTGGTTAATTGTGTTATTGGTGTTGCTGTGGGTGATGGTGGGAGTTCCAACAAGAGGGATGAGCAAAGTGGGGAAGACGGGAAGTCTTCATTCTTTGAGTTATGCTGCAAAGGCTGGCATTTGTCAGTATTTGGAGGAGGGGAGTAACTGGAGATGGAGTTGTCAGTACATTGGGGGATGGATTCGTCGGCAGAGATAGGGTCTGAAAAAGAGGGAAAGTAAAAGTTGTATGAGACGAAAGGCTAATAGAATACAGGAAACATGCTTTGTCTGTTGGATTTCATTTCTTACTCCACTCACTAAAGGTATGTGATTGACAGGTCAGTGGGAGATCAAGCAGGAGATACTCACAAACACAACCGATTATCTCGTCCAGAATGTCATGTATAGGCTGACAAGGTTCCATCTGAGACAGGGCAGGCAAAGAAGAGACTGATCACTCATCATTTATTTACTTGATTAAACATACGTTCACACATACATTCACACACAGACACCCACATACATACACACACACACACACGCGCGCGCACACACACACACACACACACAGACATATTAACCTGTGCTTTCTTAATGGCCTCCTCCAACTGTTCCTCCACACTGCAAACGCTGGGCAGGGCTTTTACATTGCTGGTTGTGATCTATGTTGAGACAGTGATAGTCCTGAAGTGAGTGAGCAGAAGTCATCTACCAGGAGTGCGTATGCATTTCTAGAGGTAGTAGAAATAGTGAGCACATGCATACAAGAATGAACCTGGGAGCTAACAGACTACTGTTACAATTTAGTCTATAAACATGGAGTAAATGTTGTTCATTGTGTTGACAAAATCTGAATTTTTTTCTTTCAAACATTCTTACCACCATGGTCTTACAACAATTCTATCGCTTGTCTTACAACCAATACTCAGCTTGACCCCTGCCTGTTTGACAACCTCTTCAATAAATGTACCTTGGCTTCTAACTCATTGCTGTTCATGTCTGTTTCTAGGACCACTATACATATTAAGTAGTCTTATTTAAATACCTTAATGGCCAATGAATAATTAAAAAATATAATCATATAATACCTTAAATAAAGTCCATAACATGTTAATGTCAATGCATTACAGTACAGCTACCAAAATGCAGACACCAGAAATCAATGCAATACATAAGAACTGGGTTTGAAGCATTATGTAGATTGCATGACATTACCTTTTCACGGTTGATGTACACCTTTTTAAATCGCAGCCTGTTTGTCAAGTGGTTCGTGACTTCAAAATGCTGGCAGACATTTCCCCAGAATCCTGTGGCTGAATATGCACTTATATCGTGCACAGGCACAGCAGCTGCTGCCTGCAGGTTTTCAATGTTGAGAAGGACATCCTTGGTCGTTTTTATTGTCTTCCTTGACTTTTGAAAGAGAAGAAATAGTAGTTTAATTATACAATTAGGCGCTTTCTGGACTATAAGTACACAGCCTTTTTTGGAGCTACCGCTTTTCGTATAGATACGGAGAGCTGTAGCTCGTCCAATGCCCGTGTACCTGAACTCTTGAAAGGGGCCTACGATATGGTCACATCTAGAAGTTTTTCTATAACACTTATTAACACTGTTTTACTTACCCGTCCAAATACAGAGAAACTCATTTGTCTTTACATTACCCAGTGACGGACGGAAATAAAGCAATAGTTATTTTAAATCATAATTGAACGTAGAGTAGGCCAATAAAATAGTAACAACAAAAATCTAAAAAAGTAACAATAACATATTAGTATGGCAGTATTGCAGAGGAAATAGCCTACCTACCCAGTTTTCCAGACATTATAACAAAAATTCTACAACGGAGAGTTTGGATACTTGATTCTGATTGGCTAGTAGCCAACCCACGGCTGCAACCACATAACAATTAGTATGATAAGTAAGTTTGTAGAAAAGGGAGTTTTAATTGTTTAATTTATTAATTGGTTTTCAAACATTTCTAAGTGTAATTAAACGAGGAAATCAACATTTACCGTAGCATTTTGCATTCATTGTATTTTATAGTATAATTAAGTGATAAAATAAAATAGTTTCCGGTAGACACCGCATTTTCCTTTTTTCACGTCCTCGGTTACACACACACAAACGCGCACACACACACACACACACACACACACACAGACAGACAACATTTCCTGTTTAAAATAAGGTTTTTAAATGCATTTCAAAATAAGGTTTAGAAATGCATTTCAAAATAAGGTTTTGAAATGCATTACAAAATCCCTGCCGGCCCAAACACATTTTTTCCTTAAAACAATGTGCTCACTCGAATTAAAGAAGGTGATAGCGATTGGTTTCTGCGAAATGTGGATGGTGGAGTGACCGCAGGCGCATAAGTAGCCTACTGTTTAATTGATTCATGAATTTTTGTGTGTATTGTGCAGTTGTGATTGTATATTTTCGTTGAACGGAGAGT
The DNA here is from genome assembly GCF_949987555.1 of Borostomias antarcticus. NCBI lineage: Eukaryota > Metazoa > Chordata > Actinopteri > Stomiiformes > Stomiidae > Borostomias > Borostomias antarcticus. The sequence continues at coordinate 1,708,732 of NC_140260.1, read as the reverse complement.
CGAATCGTTACTACGCCACATTCGCAAGCCAATCATAAGTTTATAAATAGCCTAGCAGGCCACTTCCCTGTTTGGGTAGCGTTGCATTTACACTGTAGATCGTCAGCACTATAGCTACCTGGGCTAAATGCTGTCTATGCTGGAATCAATGAGTTGGCTGGAAGACTTCGTAGCTAGGCGAAATACTTTTTTAAATACAGTAATAAAAGTAAACTGATGTGATTAGGTGTAAACACCTTTCTTAATTTAGGCAACGATAGATTTCATGTGACCTAACAGTTCTATGTAGTGCTAGATAGTCAGTAGCTTAGTCTATCTATCTATCTATCTATCTATCTATCTATCTATCTATCTATCTATCTATCTATCTATCTATCTATCTATCTATCCATTTATATTACATCCTTCCATCCATCCATGTGTCCATGCATGTATCCAGTATAAATTGTCTTATTTTTGCTACAGTAGTCTGCTTGTTTAGACAGAGTATATTTATTTATTTTCCCATAGTACACTCCTGTATCTGGCAGTTATTTATATATTGTTGTGCCAGTAGGTAGCTAACATTTTGTTTAACACTAGAACCGCCGCGGCTCACTATAGCCTATACCTATATCGGCCAGTAGCCGTTCAATGGACATACCGTAAGAACGCAGTACAGGCCCGCATTAAGGCACCCATGGGCCCCGGGGCTAAGCATTTTCCTAGCCCCCCCCCCCCGTAACAGTACCCTCACCACCACCAGCAACACCACCCCCGCCACTGCTACCAACACACACACACAATTTCACTATATTGTAACAATCTCTGCAACTCAGCATATTGTATTATTAATTTGCTTATTATTTGAGCCAAGTTTCATATTTATAAGTCAAAATGTACAATTCTACTCTTAAGCCAGGCGCACACACTCCGGTCCAGCAACTCAACATCCACACTCTAGCGCCAACATTACTCTGAACTAATGACGCAGGCACGCTCCCTTTAACCCCCCTCCCTCACCAACACAAGCCCTGAGCATCAATAACAAAAACCTATTCATCACATACAACCTGGCTGCACGCATCATTCTGTCCACTCACAAGTAGAGCAAGCATAAGATAGCCTACTGATCAATAGAAACGCGCAGGTAGGCTAATAATGCCTTAGGTTTAAATTTGATTTGCATTCAATGCATTCTTACCTTTAAAAAGGCTTCTTCCTGGCTTTACGCCTGGCAAAGTTCTTAATTAGAGCGGTAAAGTGCTCTAAGAATGTCATTTTCCAAAGACATCAATGTCAAGTGGTTGAGTCTTTCTTGTCCCATTGTAGAGCGCAGTCTGTTTTTGAGGTCTGAGTTTTGAAAAGGAGCGCTCTCGAGAGGCATTGGATACAGGCGGAGTTAAGTAAATCCTTAAGGCTATATCCATGTTTGGAAATACTGAAGTCAGGTCCATCTTTCTTATTAATCTGAATGGTATTTCTTATGAAGCATTGCAGCAGCTGAATTTAGCTAAAGCTTTCGCTACATTTTCAAAAACTAGTAAAGCTATGCTAGCTATAGATCTTAGCCCTGTTGCACAGCCAGGCAGGTAGCTAGCTACTTTGACAGGGCATCCATCGTAGGCGTAGCCTACAATCACTTACAATCACTACTAGGATTGTAGTGTACAACTCAAGGCTTAATGTTGTCCATTCATACTACTCACAAAATGACTATATGCCAATAAAATAACACAACTAAATGTTATTTTCGCACTTTAACAAGAATAGTATAGCCTACACTTCACAAAGGGAAAAGAATCGATGAAACTGCTACAAGAACAGTATTTTAGCCAAGGATCTGATTTGTGTTTGCCTGTAAAACTGTAAAGTCATTTTCAAAGATATTCTCTGGATAATAATAATAATAATAATAATAATAGTAGCCTAATAATAATGATAATAATAGTAATGATCAATTTGGCTTATACTTTTGGTCTTTGGGTCATTAAGTGAAGGCTCTGTGCATTTCTGTGAAATACACAGTTGTATGTTAAGGGAGAGCTGGTTGTCTGAGTGAAGGCAGGAAAAGAGAGCGGCTTTACAGTGAGGCCGACCTAAACTCAAGTGAAGTGTTTGCATTAATAACAATAGCCTACAATAGTGACAACATAATAAGTAAAAAATACATATAAAGCAGATAGATTAATTTGTGTTTATTACACACCAGTAAAAACATAATATCATGAATACAACACAATAGAAGAAAAATAATAAAAGGACATGCAAAAAACACATAGAAAACTGGCATAACAAACATCAAAGTAAAATTAAACACAGGTACTGCAGGTACACAATCTCTGCTCTCTGGTAAAATGATTAATAATATAATAATTTTGTCAAATTAAACACTTAAGAACAGAATACTCTACATAGTAGGCCTACAACTACGACTCTCGACACCCGTCACCAAATTACACAGAACTGGTGGAAGCTTGTTGTGACTGCTCACAGTCAACGTGTGTGTCTATATCTACCTCAACACATTTGAGCATTTCCTCGTCAGTAGGAGCACACACTTTTTGGAGTTTGGTGATTACAAGATCAGTTGTTGTGTATGTTACCTGAAATACCCCTCCGTCTAGAAGGTGGTCTGCTACAAGCAGCGCGTCAGACAGCAGGTCCAGCAATTTGTTCTCATTAAGGTACTGATACAAAACTGACATAGTCAGCGTCAACTTAGTGTTCCCCACCAGCAGCTGTCCACTTATGGACGACACATACTTTTCTTTCTTTTGACGCAGCTTGCATCTCTCGCATTGGTGGAATCTTGCATTGGTGTCAAACGAGCTCTGATTTTTTTTGCAAATATTGCAACGCCGTGTGTCAGTAAGGTTAGCTCCACCCACTTCATCGTCAACAACTGCAACCTCTTGCTGAAGGTCCTCGACCGCAGCATCTTGTACCACTTCAACATGTCCAGTCGGCTTTATGGTGGTGTCGCGTGTGGTGGTTAGGCTCAACTGTCCGTCTTTTTCCCGAAGTGCAAGGTTGGTGATGACGTAGTCGTTGTTTTCAGCCACCTGCCCAACAAGACTGTCCCACAAGATGAGCTTCATTCTTCCTGTCTGGTCTCCAACGTAGCAGTCTTTCTTTTCCATCTCTGTGCCAAAAACGTTGATCATTTGACTGCCCACTTGTAAGAAGGTCACCTTAACCTTGATCTCACCAATCTGAAAAGAAAACAAAAGAAACATTTGAAATTATTAAGTCTGATTGTATAAGAAATGTACACAAACAGACACTTTTGAATACTAGTTAAACCAACTCTAAAAGGTAAGAGGTGACTAACATAATAAATGATTTTAATGTAGTCTAACTTATCCTAGTTCTAGAATGTGTTACACAAATGTCTTTACACAAATGCAAGGAGAGTGGATGTTTCCATTTGTTGCTTAGTAGCATAAAATGTAGGCCTACTGCATAAAATGTAGGCAAAATTTAAAGTACTTACTCTTTGGTATACGTCCAACAAAGCAACTTCCTTGAGGGTCAAGGTGCTGGTCTGGCATGGTGGCCTGAAGCCAAAGTCCAGGTTAGGGAAGACCTCCAATGTTGACCCTCGGGTCACTTGAATGTCGTACTCTCCACCATTGTAGCCTGGAGAATGACACAAAACACATGGCATTTTGCAATTAATTTAGGAATAAGATTCAGGTAGAAGTCATTTATAAAAACACTATTGTCAGGTCTGCTATTCGCGCTGAGGAATAATAATTACATAGAAGCAGCATAAATTGACTTACTCAGTACTCTTTTGACGTTGTTGAGTTTCACGGGAGTTCTACTGTCTGCGGCTTGTTGAAATCCGTTGTGTTTCTCGGCTGCAAAGACGACACCGCTCCTGTATGTGTCTCTAGAAGTCTGAATTACATAATTGAAGTATTTATTGTTCCTTGGTGACACCTTTATTGCACTCACACAGTGCATGTATCCTATTTCTGACGCGGTGTCTTGGTGACTCGTCTTCATTTTCTTCGCAGAAAAATGTGCCATCGTTACAGATAGGGTGTAGAAACAACGTTGAGCAACTTTTCTATCAAATGAAAACCTGATTCACGGCCAAAACCTTCATATATATATAGGCTACTGATCCCAGGCACCATCATAGCCCCGCCTACCATTGTGATTGGAGAGAAGGCCTTTAGAAAAGGATTAAAAATATTTTTGAACTGAAATGAAACAGTAAGAAAATAATTCAATCACAACCCAATTCTCTGTATTTTTCCTTCTCACTCTAAGGAATTGTAGACATTTCTACTGTAGCAATTTTCAGCAATGACATTTTAAAGCATTTAAAATTAATGTAAAAAGCATTGAAAATGACATTCAAGGGCAAAACCAAATAGTTAGAAAACAATTCCACCAGAATCTAATTGTGCATATTTGCACTTACTGCTGTAAGGAATTCTAGAATTTTTTTCTGGAGCTTTTTTTTTATAATGGCAATCTAAAGCATTTTAAATGTACTTGAAATAGCTTTATAGTGTGAAATAAAATGGTAAGCAGAGAATTCCACCAACATCTAATTGTACATATTCCCCTTTCGTATTGAAATGTATTTGAGACATTTGTACTGTAGCATTTTTGAACAACAGCAATCTAAAGAATCTAAAATGTATTTAAAATTGCTTTAAATTGTGAAATCAAGGAGTTATTTCAAAAGTCCAACAATACCCAATTTTACACAGTTCTCTTTGTCACTCAAAATAATTTGAGACATTTGTACTGTAGCATTTTAGAATAATGACAATTTAAAACATTTAACATGTATTTAAAATTACCTTAAAGTGTCAAATCAAATGGTAAGCAAATAATTCTACCAACACCTAATTGTACACATTTCCCTGTCCCACTCAAAGTAATTGTAGCTATTTTTACTGTAGCAATTTTATACTATGACAATTTAAACCTTCCATGCATGAATTATCAGCACAATGCAGACAGAACAGTGCAGCAAGCAAGTACAAGATGCATTATGGGAAAAATAGGCAGGAAGCACGTGACATTGCGCTGTTGATTTGAAAACAGGTAATGTTAACGTTAGTTCGGTAGTTCTTCAGAACTTAAAGTATTTTGAAAGCTGAAATCAAGCTAGCGATATGACAACTACTTGCTGTGTTGAAGGCTGTCATAGCCGTTCTCATCGCCAAGGTAAAGCAGTTGAAGGATTGGGGTTTTATTGTTTTCCAACTTGGAAAGAAAAGGAACTTTCCTGTGTGTCAGAAGTTACAAAGAGAAGACGTATGGCGTGGATCGCAGCAGTCAGAAGACCTGACATCACATTTGATCGGAAGATCCACACACACATGAAAGTGTGTTCCAAGACATTTTCACAAAGGTATATGGCTATTGTTATGATTGGCTGGGTTTAGCTAAGCTAAGTTCAGGTATATGGAAGTAGCCTAATGTTGGCAAGCTAGCTAGTGCTAGCGCATTGGGGAAGGGGACGTGCTAGCTTAGCCGTTTTGTAAGCACTTATATCTGAAAGGGCTTTATAAATGTATTTTTTTATTTTTATAAAGGTTACTCTAAGCTAGTCCTAGTCCCCCACCCTCCTTCCCTACCTCATCATTACCCTCTCCTTCACCATGTCACTATGTGTGGTGAGCTTTAGTGCGCAGTAGCTGCAGCCTAGCTAGCCTAGCATCACCCAGGTGAGTGCTACACATTGGTTGTGATGAAGTGTGCCCCCCTTTCCCCCTCTACCACCACGCTTTATAAATGCTATATATTATTGTTATTAAATGATTCCCCGCAAATATAGGCTAATGTGCGTTCTGCATGACTGTTAAATGTTACCTCAATGTTACCAATGTATGCACAGTAGACTATCTAGCTGATGGCAAGGACATTCGATATTACCAGTTACCACCAAACATCACTGAGTATGTAATGCATAAAGAATGTCACATTCACACAATACACTAAGAATTAATTTTATGTGTGTTTTCAGGCAAACCAGCCTACGAAAAGCTTGAGTGTGATGCGGACTGGGCACATTCATTACTCCTGGGCTATACAGAAGTCAAAGCCTCAAACCTTGACAGATTTAACCGACGATGCAGCAGGGTGAAGAGGCAACAGCATGCCCAAGAGACATCTTCCGCAGCCCAAGTGAATGGACCACCCACACCTGACAACAGTGGCCATGAGGCTGCCCCTTGAACCAAGGTAAATGTAGTGGGTGAAATCTATCTCCTTTTTTTTCTTGTATGCACACCAGTCATGTTAAGATCTATTTTTCAGATTTGTTACATATTAATGTTTTTGCACCTTGACAGTTCTTCTTATTTTAAACCATGCAATATAAATGAAATTAATATCATTATTTCCAGAGGACTTTGCTGCACCTGTAGCTGAGGTGGAGGCTGGACCACCAGATGCAGCAGCACAGTTCCCAGGTGGATGATGGGACACAGAAGGACAACGCTGGTGACCAGCTGGACTGCAGCCTATGCAGAAGCAGGGTGGCCGAGATAAACCGCTTGTTAGAAGAGAATCGGAAACTGAAGGAAGAGCTCTCAGCAAGGAACATAGATGATCATTTCTTGAAAAATGATGATAGGGTAAGGTTATACACCGGGCTTCCTTCTATAGCTCTATTCATGGCGATACTAACAGAGATTCTACCCAGTCTATAACCAAGAGTACAACAGGAAGGAAAATATCCCATTTTCAGACACTTCTCCTGACCCTCATGCACATGAGGCTCAATCTGTCTCTTCATCTCCTAGCACACCTCTTCAACATCAGCTGACAGCACGCATCCACTGTCTTCTGTGACACCATCCATGTACTTTATGCACACCTCAGCTCATTGGTGCACTGGCCAGAGAGCCATGGCATGGGAGACAACATGCCTCATCAGTTTGTCGAGCTGTATGGCAATCGTGTCAGAGTAATAATTGAATGCTTTAAACTATTCATAGAGAAACCACAGAATCCACTTGCAATGGCTCAGACATATTCCACTTACAAACACAGACATAAAATGAAATACCTCATAGTCATAACTCCACAGGGGAGCCTCTCTTTTATTTCAAACAAGTGGGGCGACAAACTAGTAACTGAGAACAGCGGCTTCCTTCAGAAGCTGGAGCCTGGTGACGTAGTGTTGGCCGACAGAAGATTTGACATTAAGGAAAGCGTGGCCTTCGTAGGTGCCACACTCAAAATCCCTGCATCTGCTAGGGGTCTCAGCCAAATGAGTGCAGAGGATATAGAGGGCTCAAGAAAGCTCTCTTCTATCAGAATTCACATTGATAGGTCAATTGGCGTTGTTCGTTCTAAGTACACCATATTAAATGCCTCCATACGCCTGAATCTGGTGCTCCCAATTGCAGGGGAGGGCATGACTTTGCTTGACAAGATTGTGGTTGTGTCCTGTGCATTGACAAACATGTGTCAGAGCATTGTTGTGAAGCCATCTTTCTAAGCCAAATACTTTTGAGTAGGCCAGGAGTAAATGCTGAACATATATTTCTACCATGCTATATGTCATTGACCTTTAGATTTAAATGCATAATGATCAAATTGGAAATTATCAAATATCATTTTGTGAGACTCCAACTGTCAAGACCTGTGAAGCAACTCTTTTTAGACTGCATACTTGGATTTGAAAGTCTATTGTGATGATGTACACCAACACTTCAAATTGTTATGGCCGCAATACAATGAAGAGAGATTGTAACGGTATGTGTCTTCATATTATACGGTTATGTGCAAATAAAGAACGAGAATGAATGAGGTATGGCCCCTTAATTTTTTATAAGTACAATAATATAAATAAAAGTAATGAATACAGCTACATCTGTGTGCACATTAAATGGAAAACATTGCACACAAGTGGCTTTGTAACTTCTAAAGTTGCAGTGGAACTTCTCAAGTAATGTATTCAAACATTAAATGCAAGGTACTGTGTTAACTTGTTGCACAAGAAATCCCTTCCTCCAAGGACAACATTGAAAAGTGCAAACAATTGTAAATAAGGTTCAAATATGTAACTAGAAAGTGCACAACAGTAAACACTATTTAATCAACAAATCATAGAAAGCACAAAACTATAAACACAACTCGATCAACAAATCATAGAAGGTGCAGTATGCTACAGTCCTGTACTGTATTCAATGAATAACAAATTAATTGGACACACCAAATCAGCAATTCTAGTAAGTAATGTATATCTTGCTGATATGGTTTCTCTCCTGTGTCTTCCCTCATAGATTAGGCTATACCAGTAATGAGTCAGTGTCTCACTGATATGATTTCTCTTCTAAGTATTTCACTGATATGGTTTCTCTCCTGTGTGTCGATTATTCCATTAACGTGTCAGTATCTCACTGATATGGTTTCTGTCTTGTGTGTGTATTATTTCACTCTTTAAAAATTAACAATTGGTCAGTCTAAGCTGGATGTGGCTTGCTATCTCTATCTATCTATCTATCTATATCCATCTATCCAGTTCTTCACCGTGAAATCTAACATGTGTGATGTTCAGATCTGAATAAATGAAGTCAAGCTCAGTGGACAGTAGTGGGGAGGTGCAAATGGCAGGGCAGGGGAAGGGAGTGGTTAATTGTGTTATTGGTGTTGCTGTGGGTGATGGTGGGAGTTCCAACAAGAGGGATGAGCAAAGTGGGGAAGACGGGAAGTCTTCATTCTTTGAATTATGCTGCAAAGGCTGGCATTTGTCAGTATTTGGAGGAGGGGAGTAACTGGAGATGGAGTTGTCAGTACATTGGGGGATGGATTCGTCGGCAGAGATAGGGTCTGAAAAAGAGGGAAAGTAAAAGTTGTATGAGACGAAAGGCTAATAGAATACAGGAAACATGCTTTGTCTGTTGGATTTCATTTCTTACTCCACTCACTAAAGGTATGTGATTGACAGGTCAGTGGGAGATCAAGCAGGAGATACTCACAAACACAACCGATTATCTCGTCCAGAATGTCATGTATAGGCTGACAAGGTTCCATCTGAGACAGGGCAGGCAAAGAAGAGACTGATCACTCATCATTTATTTACTTGATTAAACATACGTTCACACATACATTCACACACAGACACCCACATACATACACACACACACACACGCGCGCGCACACACACACACACACACACAGACATATTAACCTGTGCTTTCTTAATGGCCTCCTCCAACTGTTCCTCCACACTGCAAACGCTGGGCAGGGCTTTTACATTGCTGGTTGTGATCTATGTTGAGACAGTGATAGTCCTGAAGTGAGTGAGCAGAAGTCATCTACCAGGAGTGCGTATGCATTTCTAGAGGTAGTAGAAATAGTGAGCACATGCATACAAGAATGAACCTGGGAGCTAACAGACTACTGTTACAATTTAGTCTATAAACATGGAGTAAATGTTGTTCATTGTGTTGACAAAATCTGAATTTTTTTCTTTCAAACATTCTTACCACCATGGTCTTACAACAATTCTATCGCTTGTCTTACAACCAATACTCAGCTTGACCCCTGCCTGTTTGACAACCTCTTCAATAAATGTACCTTGGCTTCTAACTCATTGCTGTTCATGTCTGTTTCTAGGACCACTATACATATTAAGTAGCCTTATTTAAATACCTTAATGGCCAATGAATAATTAAAAAAATAATCATATAATACCTTAAATAAAGTCCATAACATGTTAATGTCAATGCATTACAGTACAGCTACCAAAATGCAGACACCAGAAATCAATGCAATACATAAGAACTGGGTTTGAAGCATTATGTAGATTTTATGACATTACCTTTTCACGGTTGATGTACACCTTTTTAAATCGCAGCCTGTTTGTCAAGTGGTTCGTGACTTCAAAATGCTGGCAGACATTTCCCCAGAATCCTGTGGCTGAATATGCACTTATATCGTGCACAGGCACAGCAGCTGCTCCCTGCAGGTTTTCAATGTTGAGAAGGACATCCTTGGTCGTTTTTATTGTCTTCCTTGACTTTTGAAAGAGAAGAAATAGTAGTTTAATTATACAATTAGGCGCTTTCTGGACTATAAGTACACAGCCTTTTTTGGAGCTACCGCTTTTAGATACGGAGAGCTGTAGCTCGTCCAATGCCCGTGTACCTGAACTCTTGAAAGGGGCCTACGATATGGTCACATCTAGAAGTTTTTCTATAACACTTATTAACACTGTTTTACTTACCCGTCCAAATACGGAGAAACTCATTTGTCTTTACATTACCCAGTGACGGACGGAAATAAAGCAATAGTTATTTTAAATCATAATTGAACGTAGAGTAGGCCAATAAAATAGTAACAACAAAAATCTAAAAAAGTAACAATAACATATTAGTATGGCAGTATTGCAGAGGAAATAGCCTACCTACCCACGTTTTCCAGACATTATAACAAAAATTATAACAAACGGAGAGTTTGGATACTTGATTCTGATTGGCTAGTAGCCAACCCACGGCTGCAACCACATAACAATTAGTATGATTAGTAAGTTTGTAGAAAAGGGAGTTTTAATTGTTTAATTTATTCATTGGTTTTCAAACATTTCTAAGTGTAATTAAACGAGGAAATCAACATTTTTTACCGTAGCATTTTGCATTCATTGTATTTTATAGTATAATTAAGTGATAAAATAAAATAGTTTCCGGTAGACACCACATTTTCCTTTTTTCACGTCCTCAGTTACACACACACAAACGCGCACACACACACACACACACACACACACACACACACACACACACACACAGACAGACAACATTTCCTGTTTAAAATAAGGTTTTTAAATGCATTTCAAAATAAGGTTTTGAAATGCATTTCAAAATAAGGTTTTGAAATGCATTACAAAATCCCTGCCGGCTCCAACACATTTTTTCCTTAAAACATAATGTGCTCACTCGAATTAAAGAAGGTGATAGCGCGATTGGTTTCTGCGAAATGTGGATGGTGGAGTGACCGCAGGCGCATAAGTAGCCTACTGTTTAATTGATTCATGAATTTTTGTGTGTATTGTGCAGTTGTGATTGTATATTTTCGTTGAACGGAGAGTCGAATCGTTACTACGCCACATTCGCAAGCCAATCATAAGTTTATAAATAGCCTAGCAGGCCACTTCCCTGTTTGGGTAGCGTTGCATTTACACTGTAGATCGTCAGCACTATAGCTACCTGGGCTAAATGCTGTCTATGCTGGAATCAATGAGTTGGCGGGAAGACTTCGTAGCTAGGCGAAATACTTTTTTAAATACAGTAATAAAAGTAAACTGATGTGTTTAGGTGTAAACACCTTTCTTAATTTAGGCAACGATAGATTTCATGTGACCTAACAGTTCTATGTAGTGCTAGATAGTCAGTAGCTTAGTCTATCTATCTATCTATCTATCTATCTATCTATCTATCTATCTATCTATCTATCTATCTATCTATCTATCCATTTATATTACATCCTTCCATCCATCCATGTGTCCATGCATGTATCCAGTATAAATTGTCTTATTTTTGCTACAGTAGTCTGCTTGTTTAGACAGAGTATATTTATTTATTTTCCCATAGTACACTCCTGTATCTGGCAGTTATTTATATATTGTTGTGCCAGTAGGTAGCTAACATTTTGTTTAACACTAGAACCGCCGCGGCTCACTATAGCCTATACCTATATCGGCCAGTAGCCGTTCAATGGACATACCGTAAGAACGCAGTACAGGCCCGCATTAAGGCACCCATGGGCCCCGGGGCTAAGCATTTTCCTAGCCCCCCCCCGTAACAGTACCCTCACCACCACCAGCAACACCACCCCCGCCACTGCTACCAACACACACACACAATTTCACTATATTGTAACAATCTCTGCAACTCAGCATATTGTATTATTAATTTGCTTATTATTTGAGCCAAGTTTCATATTTATAAGTCAAAATGTACAATTCTACTCTTAAGCCAGGCGCACACACTCCGGTCCAGCAACTCAACATCCACACTCTAGCGCCAACATTACTCTGAACTAATGACGCAGGCACGCTCCCTTTAACCCCCCTCCCTCACCAACACAAGCCCTGAGCATCAATAACAAAAACCTATTCATCACATACAACCTGGCTGCACGCATCATTCTGTCCACTCACAAGTAGAGCAAGCATAAGATAGCCTACTGATCAATAGAAACGCGCAGGTAGGCTAATAATGCCTTAGGTTTAAATTTGATTTGCATTCAATGCATTCTTACCTTTAAAAAGGCTTCTTCCTGGCTTTACGCCTGGCAAAGTTCTTAATTAGAGCGGTAAAGTGCTCTAAGAATGTCATTTTCCAAAGACATCAATGTCAAGTGGTTGAGTCTTTCTTGTCCCATTGTAGAGCGCAGTCTGTTTTTGAGGTCTGAGTTTTGAAAAGGAGCGCTCTCGAGAGGCATTGGATACAGGCGGAGTTAAGTAAATCCTTAAGGCTATATCCATGTTTGGAAATACTGAAGTCAGGTCCATCTTTCTTATTAATCTGAATGGTATTTCTTATGAAGCATTGCAGCAGCTGAATTTAGCTAAAGCTTTCGCTACATTTTCAAAAACGAGTAAAGCTATGCTAGCTATAGATCTTAGCCCTGTTGCACAGCCAGGCAGGTAGCTAGCTACTTTGACAGGGCATCCATCGTAGGCGTAGCCTACAATCACTTACAATCACTACTAGGATTGTAGTGTACAACTCAAGGCTTAATGTTGTCCATTCATACTACTCACAAAATGACTATATGCCAATAAAATAACACAACTAAATGTTATTTTCGCACTTTAACAAGAATAGTATAGCCTACACTTCACAAAGGGAAAAGAATCGATGAAACTGCTACAAGAACAGTATTTTAGCCAAGGATCTGATTTGTGTTTGCCTGTAAAACTGTAAAGTCATTTTCAAAGATATTCTCTGGATAATAATAATAATAATAATAATAATAGTAGCCTAATAATAATGATAATAATAGTAATGATCAATTTGGCTTATACTTTTGGTCTTTGGGTCATTAAGTGAAGGCTCTGTGCATTTCTGTGAAATACACAGTTGTATGTTAAGGGAGAGCTGGTTGTCTGAGTGAAGGCAGGAAAAGAGAGCGGCTTTACAGTGAGGCCGACCTAAACTCAAGTGAAGTGTTTGCATTAATAACAATAGCCTACAATAGTGACAACATAATAAGTAAAAAATACATATAAAGCAGATAGATTAATTTGTGTTTATTACACACCAGTAAAAACATAATATCATGAATACAACACAATAGAAGAAAAATAATAAAAGGACATGCAAAAAACACATAGAAAACTGGCATAACAAACATCAAAGTAAAATTAAACACAGGTACTGCAGGTACACAATCTCTGCTCTCTGGTAAAATGATTAATAATATAATAATTTTGTCAAATTAAACACTTAAGAACAGAATACTCTACATAGTAGGCCTACAACTACGACTCTCGACACCCGTCACCAAATTACACAGAACTGGTGGAAGCTTGTTGTGACTGCTCACAGTCAACGTGTGTGTCTATATCTACCTCAACACATTTGAGCATTTCCTCGTCAGTAGGAGCACACACTTTTTGGAGTTTGGTGATTACAAGATCAGTTGTTGTGTATGTTACCTGAAATACCCCTCCGTCTAGAAAGTGGTCTGCTACAAGCAGCGCGTCAGACAGCAGGTCCAGCAATTTGTTCTCATTAAGGTACTGATACAAAACTGACATAGTCAGCGTCAACTTAGTGTTCCCCACCAGCAGCTGTCCACTTATGGACGACACATACTTTTCTTTCTTTTGACGCAGCTTGCATCTCTCGCATTGGTGGAATCTTGCATTGGTGTCAAACGAGCTCTGATTTTTTTTGCAAATATTGCAACGCCGTGTGTCAGTAAGGTTAGCTCCACCCACTTCATCGTCAACAACTGCAACCTCTTGCTGAAGGTCCTCGACCGCAGCATCTTGTACCACTTCAACATGTCCAGTCGGCTTTATGGTGGTGTCGCGTGTGGTGGTTAGGCTCAACTGTCCGTCATTTTCCCGAAGTGCAAGGTTGGTGATGACGTAGTCGTTGTTTTCAGCCACCTGCCCAACAAGACTGTCCCACAAGATGAGCTTCATTCTTCCTGTCTGGTCTCCAACGTAGCAGTCTTTCTTTTCCATCTCTGTGCCAAAAACGTTGATCATTTGACTGCCCACTTGTAAGAAGGTCACCTTAACCTTGATCTCACCAATCTGAAAAGAAAACAAAAGAAACATTTGAAATTATTAAGTCTGATTGTATAAGAAATGTACACAAACAGACACTTTTGAATACTAGTTAAACCAACTCTAAAAGGTAAGAGGTGACTAACATAATAAATGATTTTAATGTAGTCTAACTTATCCTAGTTCTAGAATGTGTTACACAAATGTCTTTACACAAATGCAAGGAGAGTGGATGTTTCCATTTGTTGCTTAGTAGCATAAAATGTAGGCCTACTGCATAAAATGTAGGCAAAATTTAAAGTACTTACTCTTTGGTATACGTCCAACAAAGCAACTTCCTTGAGGGTCAAGGTGCTGGTCTGGCATGGTGGCCTGAAGCCAAAGTCCAGGTTAGGGAAGACCTCCAATGTTGACCCTCGGGTCACTTGAATGTCGTACTCTCCACCATTGTAGCCTGGAGAATGACACAAAACACATGGCATTTTGCAATTAATTTAGGAATAAGATTCAGGTAGAAGTCATTTATAAAAACACTATTGTCAGGTCTGCTATTCGCGCTGAGGAATAATAATTACATAGAAGCAGCATAAATTGACTTACTCAGTACTCTTTTGACGTTGTTGAGTTTCACGGGAGTTCTACTGTCTGCGGCTTGTTGAAATCCGTTGTGTTTCTCGGCTGCAAAGACGACACCGCTCCTGTATGTGTCTCTAGAAGTCTGAATTACATAATTGAAGTATTTATTGTTCCTTGGTGACACCTTTATTGCACTCACACAGTGCATGTATCCTATTTCTGACGCGGTGTCTTGGTGACTCGTCTTCATTTTCTTCGCAGAAAAATGTGCCATCGTTACAGATAGGGTGTAGAAACAACGTTGAGCAACTTTTCTATCAAATGAAAACCTGATTCACGGCCAAAACCTTCATATATATATAGGCTACTGATCCCAGGCACCATCATAGCCCCGCCTACCATTGTGATTGGAGAGAAGGCCTTTAGAAAAGGATTAAAAATATTTTTGAACTGAAATGAAACAGTAAGAAAATAATTCAATCACAACCCAATTCTCTGTATTTTTCCTTCTCACTCTAAGGAATTGTAGACATTTCTACTGTAGCAATTTTCAGCAATGACATTTTAAAGCATTTAAAATTAATGTAAAAAGCATTGAAAATGACATTCAAGGGCAAAACCAAATAGTTAGAAAACAATTCCACCAGAATCTAATTGTGCATATTTGCACTTACTGCTGTAAGGAATTCTAGAATTTTTTTCTGGAGCTTTTTTTTTATAATGGCAATCTAAAGCATTTTAAATGTACTTGAAATAGCTTTATAGTGTGAAATAAAATGGTAAGCAGAGAATTCCACCAACATCTAATTGTACATATTCCCCTTTCGTATTGAAATGTATTTGAGACATTTGTACTGTAGCATTTTTGAACAACAGCAATCTAAAGAATCTAAAATGTATTTAAAATTGCTTTAAATTGTGAAATCAAGGAGTTATTTCAAAAGTCCAACAATACCCAATTTTACACAGTTCTCTTTGTCACTCAAAATAATTTGAGACATTTGTACTGTAGCATTTTAGAATAATGACAATTTAAAACATTTAACATGTATTTAAAATTACCTTAAAGTGTCAAATCAAATGGTAAGCAAATAATTCTACCAACACCTAATTGTACACATTTCCCTGTCCCACTCAAAGTAATTGTAGCTATTTTTACTGTAGCAATTTTATACTATGACAATTTAAACCTTCCATGCATGAATTATCAGCACAATGCAGACAGAACAGTGCAGCAAGCAAGTACAAGATGCATTATGGGAAAAATAGGCAGGAAGCACGTGACATTGCGCTGTTGATTTGAAAACAGGTAATGTTAACGTTAGTTCGGTAGTTCTTCAGAACTTAAAGTATTTTGAAAGCTGAAATCAAGCTAGCGATATGACAACTACTTGCTGTGTTGAAGGCTGTCATAGCCGTTCTCATCGCCAAGGTAAAGCAGTTGAAGGATTGGGGTTTTATTGTTTTCCAACTTGGAAAGAAAAGGAACTTTCCTGTGTGTCAGAAGTTACAAAGAGAAGACGTATGGCGTGGATCGCAGCAGTCAGAAGACCTGACATCACATTTGATCGGAAGATCCACACACACATGAAAGTGTGTTCCAAGACATTTTCACAAAGGTATATGGCTATTGTTATGATTGGCTGGGTTTAGCTAAGCTAAGTTCAGGTATATGGAAGTAGCCTAATGTTGGCAAGCTAGCTAGTGCTAGCGCATTGGGGAAGGGGACGTGCTAGCTTAGCCGTTTTGTAAGCACTTATATCTGAAAGGGCTTTATAAATGTATTTTTTTATTTTTATAAAGGTTACTCTAAGCTAGTCCTAGTCCCCCACCCTCCTTCCCTACCTCATCATTACCCTCTCCTTCACCATGTCACTATGTGTGGTGAGCTTTAGTGCGCAGTAGCTGCAGCCTAGCTAGCCTAGCATCACCCAGGTGAGTGCTACACATTGGTTGTGATGAAGTGTGCCCCCCTTTCCCCCTCTACCACCACGCTTTATAAATGCTATATATTATTGTTATTAAATGATTCCCCGCAAATATAGGCTAATGTGCGTTCTGCATGACTGTTAAATGTTACCTCAATGTTACCAATGTATGCACAGTAGACTATCTAGCTGATGGCAAGGACATTCGATATTACCAGTTACCACCAAACATCACTGAGTATGTAATGCATAAAGAATGTCACATTCACACAATACACTAAGAATTAATTTTATGTGTGTTTTCAGGCAAACCAGCCTACGAAAAGCTTGAGTGTGATGCGGACTGGGCACATTCATTACTCCTGGGCTATACAGAAGTCAAAGCCTCAAACCTTGACAGATTTAACCGACGATGCAGCAGGGTGAAGAGGCAACAGCATGCCCAAGAGACATCTTCCGCAGCCCAAGTGAATGGACCACGCACACCTGACAACAGTGGCCATGAGGCTGCCCCTTGAACCAAGGTCGTAGTGGGTGAAATCTATCTCCTTTTTTTTCTTGTATGCACACCAGTCATGTTAAGATCTATTTTTCAGATTTGTTACATATTAATGTTTTTGCACCTTGACAGTTCTTCTTATTTTAAACCATGCAATATAAATGAAATTAATATCATTATTTCCAGAGGACTTTGCTGCACCTGTAGCTGAGGTGGAGGCTGGACCACCAGATGCAGCAGCACAGTTCCCAGGTGGATGATGGGACACAGAAGGACAACGCTGGTGACCAGCTGGACTGCAGCCTATGCAGAAGCAGGGTGGCCGAGATAAACCGCTTGTTAGAAGAGAATCGGAAACTGAAGGAAGAGCTCTCAGCAAGGAACATAGATGATCATTTCTTGAAAAATGATGATAGGGTAAGGTTATACACCGGGCTTCCTTCTATAGCTCTATTCATGGCGATACTAACAGAGATTCTACCCAGTCTATAACCAAGAGTACAACAGGAAGGAAAATATCCCATTTTCAGACACTTCTCCTGACCCTCATGCACATGAGGCTCAATCTGTCTCTTCATCTCCTAGCACACCTCTTCAACATCAGCTGACAGCACGCATCCACTGTCTTCTGTGACACCATCCATGTACTTTATGCACACCTCAGCTCATTGGTGCACTGGCCAGAGAGCCATGGCATGGGAGACAACATGCCTCATCAGTTTGTCGAGCTGTATGGCAATCGTGTCAGAGTAATAATTGAATGCTTTAAACTATTCATAGAGAAACCACAGAATCCACTTGCAATGGCTCAGACATATTCCACTTACAAACACAGACATAAAATGAAATACCTCATAGTCATAACTCCACAGGGGAGCCTCTCTTTTATTTCAAACAAGTGGGGCGACAAACTAGTAACTGAGAACAGCGGCTTCCTTCAGAAGCTGGAGCCTGGTGACGTAGTGTTGGCCGACAGAAGATTTGACATTAAGGAAAGCGTGGCCTTCGTAGGTGCCACACTCAAAATCCCTGCATCTGCTAGGGGTCTCAGCCAAATGAGTGCAGAGGATATAGAGGGCTCAAGAAAGCTCTCTTCTATCAGAATTCACATTGATAGGTCAATTGGCGTTGTTCGTTCTAAGTACACCATATTAAATGCCTCCATACGCCTGAATCTGGTGCTCCCAATTGCAGGGGAGGGCATGACTTTGCTTGACAAGATTGTGGTTGTGTCCTGTGCATTGACAAACATGTGTCAGAGCATTGTTGTGAAGCCATCTTTCTAAGCCAAATACTTTTGAGTAGGCCAGGAGTAAATGCTGAACATATATTTCTACCATGCTATATGTCATTGACCTTTAGATTTAAATGCATAATGATCAAATTGGAAATGATCAAATATCATTTTGTGAGACTCCAACTGTCAAGACCTGTGAAGCAACTCTTTTTAGACTGCATACTTGGATTTGAAAGTCTATTGTGATGTACACCAACACTTCAAATTGTTATGGCCGCAATACAATGAAGAGAGATTGTAACGGTATGTGTCTTCATATTATACGGTTATGTGCAAATAAAGAACGAGAATGAATGAGGTATGGCCCCTTTATTTTTTATAAGTACAATAATATAAATAAAAGTAATGAATACAGCTACATCTGTGTGCACATTAAATGGAATACATTGCACACAAGTGGCTTTGTAACTTCTAAAGTTGCAGTGGAACTTCTCAAGTAATGTATTCAAACATTAAATGCAAGGTACTATGTGTTAACTTGTTGCACAAGAAATCTCTTCCTCCAAGGACAACATTGAAAAGTGCAAACAATTGTAAATAAGGTTCAAATATGTAACTATTATAGAAAGTGCACAACACTTAACACTATTCAATCAACAAATCATAGAAAGCACAAAACTATAAACACAACTCGATCAACAAATCATAGAAGGTGCAGTATGCTACAGTCCTGTACTGTATTCAATGAATAACAAATTAATTGGACACACCAAATCAGCAATTCTAGTAAGTAATGTATATCTTGCTGATATGGTTTCTCTCCTGTGTCTTCCCTCATAGATTAGGCTATACCAGTAATGAGTCAGTGTCTCACTGATATGATTTCTCTTCTAAGTATTTCACTGATATGGTTTCTCTCCTGTGTGTCGATTATTCCATTAACATGTCAGTATCTCACTGATATGGTTTCTGTCTTGTGTGTGTATTATTTCACTCTTTAAAAATTAACAATTGGTCAGTCTAAGCTGGATGTGGCTTGCTATCTCTATCTATCTATCTATCTATATCCATCTATCTATCCATTTATATTACATCCTTCCATCCATCCATGTGTCCATGCATGTATCCAGTATAAATTGTCTTATTTTTGCTACAGTAGTCTGCTTGTTTAGACAGAGTATATTTATTTATTTTCCCATAGTACACTTGTATCTGGCAGTTATTTATATATTGTTGTGCCAGTAGGTAGCTAACATTTTGTTTAACACTAGAACCGCCGCGGCTCACTATAGCCTATACCTATATCGGCCAGTAGCCGTTCAATGGACATACCGTAAGAACGCATCGTTTTTGACGCTGTACGGTCTTAGGATTGTAGTGTACAACTCAAGGCTTAATGTTGTCCATTCATACTACTCACAAAATGACTATATAGGCCTACCAATAAAATAACACAACTAAATGTTATTTTCGCACTTGAACAAGAATAGTATAGCCTACACTTCACAAAGGGAAAAGAATCGATGAAACTGGTACAAGAACAGTATTTTAGCCAAGGATCTGATTTGCGTTTGCCTGTAAAACTGTAAAGTCATTTTCAAAGATATTCTCTGGATAATAATAATAATAATAATAATAATAGTAGCCTAATAATAATGATAATAATAGTAATGATCAATTTGGCTTATACTTTTGGTCTTTGGGTCATTAAGTGAAGGCTCTGTGCATTTCTGTGAAATACACAGTTGTATGTTAAGGGAGAGCTGGTTGTCTGAGTGAAGGCAGGAAAAGAGAGCGGCTTTACAGTGAGGCCGACCTAAACTCAAGTGAAGTGTTTGCATTAATAACAATAGCCTACAATAGTGACAACATATAAGTAAAAAATACATATAAAGCAGATAGATTAATTTGTGTTTATTACACACCAGTAAAAACACAATATCATGAATACAACACAATAGAAGAAAAATAATAAAAGGACATGCAAAAAACACATAGAAAACTGGCATAACAAACATCAAAGTAGAATTAAACACAGGTACTGCAGGTACACAATCTCTGCTCTCTGGTAAAATGATTAATAATATAATAATTTTGTCAAATTAAACACTTAAGAACAGAATACTCTACATAGTAGGCCTACAACTACGACTCTCGACACCCGTCACCAAATTACACAGAACTGGTGGAAGCTTTCTGTGACTGCTCACAGTCAACGTGTGTGTCTATATCTAGGCCTACCTCAACACATTTGAGCATTTCCTCGTCAGTAGGAGCACACACTTTTTGGAGTTTGGTGATTACAAGATCAGTTGTTGTGTATGTTACCTGAAATACCCCTCCGTCTAGAAAGTGGTCTGCTACAAGCAGCGCGTCAGACAGCAGGTCCAGCAATTTGTTCTCGTTAAGGTACTGATACAAAACTGACATAGTCAGCGTCAACTTAGTGTTCCCCACCAGCAGCTGTCCACTTATGGACGACACATACTTTTCTTTCTTTTGACGCAGCTTGCATATCTCGCATTGGTGGAATCTTGCATTGATGTCAAACGAACTCTGATTTTTTTTGCAAATATTGCAACGCCGTGTGTCAGTAAGGTTAGCTCCACCCACTTCATCGTCAACAACTGCAACCTCTTGCTGAAAGTCCTCGACCGCAGCATCTTGTACCACTTCAACATGTCCAGTCGGCTTTATGGTGGTGTCGCGTGTGGTGGTTAGGCTCAACTGTCCGTCATTTTCCCGAAGTGCAAGGTTGGTGATGACGTAGTCGTTGTTTTCAGCCACCTGCCCAACAAGACTGTCCCACAAGATGAGCTTCATTCTTCCTGTCTGGTCTCCAACGTAGCATTCTTTCTTTTCCATCTCTGTGCCAAAAACGTTGATCATTTGACTGCCCACTTGTAAGAAGGTCACCTTAACCTTGATCTCACCAATCTGAAAAGAAAACAAAAGAAACATTTGAAATTATTAAGTCTGATTGTATAAGAAATGTACACAAACAGACACTTTTGAATACTAGTTAAGCCAACTCTAAAAGGTAAGAGGTGACTAGCATAATAAATGATTTTAATGTAGTCTAACTTATCCTAGTTCTAGAATGTGTTAAACAAATGTCTTTACACAAATGCAAGGAGAGTGGATGTTTCCATTTGTTGCTTAGTAGCATAAAATGTAGGCCTACTGCATAAAATGTAGGCAAAATTGAAAGTAGGCTACTTACTCTTTGGTATGCTTTCAACAAAGCAACTTCCTTGAGGGTCAAAGTGCTGGTCTGGCATGGTGGCCTGAAGCCAAAGTCCAGGTCAGGGAAGACCTCCAATGTTGACCCTCGGGTCACTTGAATGTCGTACTCTCCACCATTGTAGCCTGGAGAATGACACAAAACACATGGCATTTTGCAATTAATTTAGGAATAAGATTCAGGTAGAAGTCATTCATAAAATCACTATTGTCAGGTCTGCTATTCGCGCTGAGGAATAATAATTACATAGAAGCAGCATAAATTGACTTACTCAGTACTCTTTTGACGTTGTTGAGTTTCACGGGAGTTCTACTGCCTGCGGCTTGTTGAAATCCGTTGTGTTTCTCGGCTGCAAAGACGACACCGCTCCTGTATGTGTCTCTAGAAGTCTGAATTACATAATTGAAGTATTTATTGTTCCTTGGTGACACCTTTATTGCACTCACACAGTGCATGTATCCTATTTCTGACGCGGTGTCTTGGTGACTCGTCTTCATTTTCTTCGCAGAAAAATGTGCCATCGTTACAGATAGGGTGTAGAAACAACGTTGAGCAACTTTTCTATCAAATGAAAACCTGATTCACGGCCAAAACCTTCATATATATATAGGCTACTGATCCCAGGCACCATTATAGCCCCGCCTACCATTGTGATTGGAGAGAAGGCCTTTAGAAAAGGATTAAAAATATTTTTGAACTGAAATGAAACAGTAAGAAAATAATTCAATCACAACCCAATTCTCTGTATTTTTCCTTCTCACTCTAAGGAATTGTAGACATTTCTACTGTAGCAATTTTCAGGAATGACATTTTAAAGCATTTAAAATTAATGTAAAAAGCATTGAAAATGACATTCAAGGGCAAACCAAATAGTTAGAAAACAATTCCACCAGAATCTAATTGTGCATATTTGCACTTACTGCTGTAAGGAATTCTAGATTTTTTTTCTGGAGCATTTTTTTTATAATGGCAATCTAAAGCATTTTAAATGTATTTGAAATAGCTTTATAGTGTGAAATAAAATGGTAAGCAGAGAATTCCACCAACATCTAATTGTACATATTCCCCTTTCGTATTGAAATGTATTTGAGACATTTGTACTGTAGCATTTTTGAACAACAGCAATCTAAAGAATCTAAAATGTATTTAAAATTGCTTTAAATTGTGAAATCAAAGAGTTATTTCAAAAGTCCAACAATACCCAATTTTAAACAGTTCTCTTTGTCACTCAAAATAATTTGAGACATTTGTACTGTAGCATTTTAGAATAATGACAATTTAAAACATTTAACATGTATTTAAAATTACCTTAAAGTGTCAAATCAAATGGTAAGCAAATAATTCTACCAACACCTAATTGTACACATTTACCTGTCCCACTCAAAGTAATTGTAGCTATTTTTACTGTAGCAATTTTATACTATGACAATTTAAACCTTCCATGCATGAATTATCAGCACAATGCAGACAGAACAGTGCAGCAAGCAAGTACAAGATGCATTATGGGAAAAATAGGCAGGAAGCACGTGACATTGCGCTGTTGATTTGAAAACAGGTAATGTTAACGTTAGTTCGGTAGTTCTTCAGAACTTAAAGTATTTTGAAAGCTGAAATCAAGCTAGCGATATGACAACTACTTGCTGTGTTGAAGGCTGTCATAGCCGTTCTCATCGCCAAGGGAAAGCAGTTGAAGGATTGGGGTTTTATTGTTTTCCAACTTGGAAAGAAAAGGAACTTTCCTGTGTGTCAGAAGTTACAAAGAGAAGACGTATGGCGTGGATCGCAGCAGTCAGAAGACCTGACATCACATTTGATCGGAAGATCCACACACACATGAAAGTGTGTTCCAAGACATTTTCACAAAGGTATATGGCTATTGTTATGATTGGCTGGGTTTAGCTAAGCTAAGTTCAGGTATATGGAAGTAGCCTAATGTTGGCAAGCTAGCTAGTGCTAGCGCATTGGGGAAGGGGACGTGCTAGCTTAGCCGTTTTGTAAGCACTTATATCTGAAAGGGCTTTATAAATGTATTTTTTTATTTTTATAAAGGTTACTCTAAGCTAGTCCTAGTCCCCCACCCTCCTTCCCTACCTCATCATTACCCTCTCCTTCACCATGTCACTATGTGTGGTGAGCTTTAGTGCGCAGTAGCTGCAGCCTAGCTAGCCTAGCATCACCCAGGTGAGTGCTACACATTGGTTGTGATGAAGTGTGCCCCCCTTTCCCCCTCTACCACCACGCTTTATAAATGCTATATATTATTGTTATTAAATGATTCCCCGCAAATATAGGCTAATGTGCGTTCTGCATGACTGTTAAGTGTTTCCTCAATGTTACCAATGTATGCACAGTAGGCTATCTAGCTGATGGCAAGGACATTCGATATTACCAGTTACCACCAAACATCACTGAGTATGTAATGCATAAAGAATGTCACATTCACACAATACACTAAGAATTAATTTTATGTGTGTTTTCAGGCAAACCAGCCTACGAAAAGCTTGAGTGTGATGCGGACTGGGCACATTCATTACTCCTGGGCTATACAGAAGTCAAAGCCTCAAACCTTGACAGATTTAACTGACGATGCAGCAGGGTGAAGAGGCAACAGCATGCCCAAGAGACATCTTCCGCAGCCCAAGTGAATGGACCACGCACACCTGACAACAGTGGCCATGAGGCTGCCCCTTGAACCAAGGTAAATGTAGTGGGTGAAATCTATCTCCTTTTTTTTCTTGTATGCACACCAGTCATGTTAAGATCTATTTTTCAGATTTGTTACTTATTAGTGTTTTTGCACCTTGACAGTTCTTCTTATTTTAAACCATGCAATATAAATGAAATTAATATCATTATTTCCAGAGGACTTTGCTGCACCTGTAGCTGAGGTGGAGGCTGGACCACCTCCTTTTCCTACCCCCCACCCTACCCAAACCCCTGCCTCTATCTGGGCCCAGGCACGCACACACACACAGACACACATCAGGGTTTGCCACACCTGTCCCATGATGCTCTTATCCTTTCTTGCTCTAAAAATGTAGTTTGATGTAATGTACTGCTCTATATATGGCTCTGTGTGCTAATAACTCTGTTCTGCCTCCCCTCTCCCTAGTGCCTCTCTCTCTCCCTCCTATCTTCTAACCAGGTCCAGTGGATGCCCCACTGTCACCAGCAGACCACCCTGAGACCGATAGATACCCCTGTGTCTGCTGCAGATGTCGTAACAAATTAGTTAACACACACACACACGTACACACAGACATACAACAGTCCACTTCCGGCTTTAGGCCTGGGCCCAGTACCCCCTACCCCTCACCCTAACCCGGGTCCGTATCCTCTTCCTACCCCAACCTTACCCCTGACCCCTGCCTCTACCTGTACCCAGGCACACTCACACACACACACTGACATACACCAGTCCTGGGCTCAGATCCCCTTCCCCTCACCCTAACCCGGGTCCGTATCCTTTTCCTACCCCCACCCTACCCCAACCCCTTTCTCTATCTGGGCCCAGGCACGCACACACACACAGACACACATCAGGGTTTGCCACACCTCTCCCATGATGCTCTTATCCTTTCTTGCTCTAAAAATGTAGTTTGATGTAATGTACTGCTCTATATATGGCTCTGTGTGCTACTAACCCTGTTCTGCCTCCCCTCTCCCTAGTGCCTCTCTCTCTCCCTCCTATCTTCTAACCAGGTCCAGTGGATGCCCCACTGTCACCAGTAGACCACCCTGAGTCCGATAGATACCCCTGTGTCTGCTGCAGATGTCGTAGCAAATTAGTTAACACACACACACGCACACACAGACATACAACAGTCCACTTCCGGCCTTAGGCCTGGGTCCAGTACCCCCTTCCCCTCACCCTACCCCGGGTCCGTATCCTCTTCCTACCCCCACCCTACCCCTGACCCCGGCCTCTACCTGGACCCAGGCCGCTCACACACACACTGACAGACACCAGTCCTGGGCTCAGATCCCCTTCCCCTCACCCTAACCCGGGTCCGTACCCTTTTCCTACCCCCCACCCTACCCCAACCCCTGCCTCTATCTGGGCCCAGGCACATTTATGCACACACAGACATACACCAATGTTTGCCATGTCTCTCCTATGATGTTATTAGCTTCTCTTACTCTGAAAATGTAATTTAATGTTATTTATTGCTCTATAAATGTTCTTAGCCGGTAGACAAACATACTCCAGGAGCTTGCTCGATCACCTTGTTGAGAGGGGTCAGGGAAGAATTTTTACAGCTCACTTATCTGGCCCACGGGTGATTACTGTTTTTTTGCTTCCCTCTGGAATATGTAGGGGTGGGACCTATGCCCACCTCCCTTGTTCTCTGTAAAGCGCATTGTGTTGCCTCTGGGTATGAAATGCGCTATATAAATAAAGCTTTGATTGATTGATTGACCAGATGCAGCAGCACAGTTCCCAGGTGGATGATGGGACACAGAAGGACAACGCTGGTGACCAGCTGGATTGCAGCCTATGCAGAAGCAGGGTGGCCGAGATAAACCGCTTGTTAGAAGAGAATCGGAAACTGAAGAAAGAGCTCTCAGCAAGGAACATAGATGATCATTTCTTGAAAGATGATGATAGGGTAAGGTTGTACACCGGGCTTCCTTCTATAGGTCTATTCATGGCGATACTAACAGAGATTCTACCCAGTCTATAACCAAGAGTACAACAGGAAGGAAAATTTCCCATTTTCAGACACTTCTCCTGACCCTCATGCACATGAGGCTCAATCTGTCTCTTCATCTCCTAGCACACCTCTTCAACATCAGCTGACAGCACGCATCCACTGTCTTCTGTGACACCATCCATGTACTTTATGCACACCTCAGCTCATTGGTGCACTGGCCAGAGAGCCATGGCATGGGAGACAACATGCCTCATCAGTTTGTCGAGCTGTTTGGCAATCGTGTCAGAGTAATAATTGAATGCTTTGAACTATTCATAGAGAAACCACAGAATCCACTTGCAATGGCTCAGACATATTCCACTTACAAACACAGACATACAATGAAATACCTCATAGGTATAACTCCACAGGGGAGCATCTCTTTTATTTCAAACAAGTGGGGCGACAAACGAGTAACAGAGAACAGCGGCTTCCTTCAGAAGCTGGAGCCTGGTGACGTAGTGTTGGCCGACAGAAGATTTGACATTAAGGAAAGCGTGGCCTTCGTAGGTGCCACACTCAAAATCCCTGCATCTGCTAGGGGTCTCAGCCAAATGAGTGCAGAGGATATAGAGGGCTCAAGAAAGCTCTCTTCTATCAGAATTCACATTGATAGGTCAATTGGCGTTGTTCGTTCTAAGTACAGCATATTAAATGAGACCATACGCCTGAATCTGGTGCTCCCAATTGCAGGGGAGGGCATGACTTTGCTTGACAAGATTGTGGTTGTGTCCTGTGCATTGACAAACATGTGTCAGAGCATTGTTGTGAAGCCATCTTTCTAAGCCAAATACTTTTGAGTAGGCCAGGAGTAAATGCTGAACATATATTTCTACCATGCTATATGTCATTGACCTTTAGATTTAAATGCATAATGATCAAATTGGAAATTATCAAATATCATTTTGTGAGACTTCAACTGTCAAGACCTGTGAAGCAACTCTTTTTAGACTGCATACTTGGATTTGAAAGTCTATTGTGATGATGTACACCAACACTTCAAATTGTTATGGCCGCAATACAATGAAGAGAGATTGTAACGGTATGTGTCTTCATATTATACGGTTATGTGCAAATAAAGAACGAGAATGAATGAGGTATGGCCCCTTTATTTTTTATAAGTACAATAATATAAATAAAAGTAATGAATACAGCTACATCTGTGTGCACATTAAATGGAATACATTGCACACAAGTGGCTTTGTAACTTCTAAAGTTGCAGTGGAACTTCTCAAGTAATGTATTCAAACATTAAATGCAAGGTACTATGTGTTAACTTGTTGCACAAGAAATCTCTTCCTCCAAGGACAACATTGAAAAGTGCAAACAATTGTAAATAAGGTTCAAATATGTAACTATTATAGAAAGTGCACAACACTTAACACTATTCAATCAACAAATCATAGAAAGCACAAAACTATAAACACAACTCGATCAACAAATCATAGAAGGTGCAGTATGCTACAGTCCTGTACTGTATTCAATGAATAACAAATTAATTGGACACACCAAATCAGCAATTCTAGTAAGTAATGTATATCTTGCTGATATGGTTTCTCTCCTGTGTCTTCCCTCATAGATTAGGCTATACCAGTAATGAGTCAGTGTCTCACTGATATGATTTCTCTTCTAAGTATTTCACTGATATGGTTTCTCTCCTGTGTGTCGATTATTCCATTAACATGTCAGTATCTCACTGATATGGTTTCTGTCTTGTGTGTGTATTATTTCACTCTTTAAAAATTAACAATTGGTCAGTCTAAGCTGGATGTGGCTTGCTATCTCTATCTATCTATCTATCTATATCCATCTATCTATCCATTTATATTACATCCTTCCATCCATCCATGTGTCCATGCATGTATCCAGTATAAATTGTCTTATTTTTGCTACAGTAGTCTGCTTGTTTAGACAGAGTATATTTATTTATTTTCCCATAGTACACTTGTATCTGGCAGTTATTTATATATTGTTGTGCCAGTAGGTAGCTAACATTTTGTTTAACACTAGAACCGCCGCGGCTCACTATAGCCTATACCTATATCGGCCAGTAGCCGTTCAATGGACATACCGTAAGAACGCATCGTTTTTGACGCTGTACGGTCTTAGGATTGTAGTGTACAACTCAAGGCTTAATGTTGTCCATTCATACTACTCACAAAATGACTATATGCCAATAAAATAACACAACTAAATGTTATTTTCGCACTTGAACAAGAATAGTATAGCCTACACTTCACAAAGGGAAAACAATCGATGAAACTGCTACAAGAACAGTATTTTAGCCAAGGATCTGATTTGTGTTTGCCTGTAAAACTGTAAAGTCATTTTCAAAGATATTCTCTGGATAATAATAATAATAATAATAATAATAGTAGCCTAATAATAATGATAATAATAGTAATGATCAATTTGGCTTATACTTTTGGTCTTTGGGTCATTAAGTGAAGGCTCTGCATTTCTGTGAAATACACAGTTGTATGTTAAGGGAGAGCTGGTTGTCTGAGTGAAGGCAGGAAAAGAGAGCGGCTTTACAGTGAGGCCGACCTAAACTCAAGTGAAGTGTTTGCATTAATAACAATAGCCTACAATAGTGATAACATATAAGTAAAAAATACATATAAAGCAGATAGATTAATTTGTGTTTATTACACACCAGTAAAAACACAATATCATGAATACAACACAATAGAAGAAAAATAATAAAAGGACATGCAAAAAACACATAGAAAACTGGCATAACAAACATCAAAGTAAAATTAAACACAGGTACTGCAGGTACACAATCTCTGCTCTCTGGTAAAATGATTAATAATATAATAATTTTGTCAAATTAAACACTTAAGAACAGAATACTCTACATAGTAGGCCTACAACTACGACTCTCGACACCCGTCACCAAATTACACAGAACTGGTGGAAGCTTGCTGTGACTGCTCACAGTCAACGTGTGTGTCTATATCTAGGCCTACCTCAACACATTTGAGCATTTCCTCGTCAGTAGGAGCACACACTTTTTGGAGTTTGGTGATTACAAGATCAGTTGTTGTGTATGTTACCTGAAATACCCCTCCGTCTAGAAAGTGGTCTGCTACAAGCAGCGCGTCAGACAGCAGGTCCAGCAATTTGTTCTCGTTAAGGTACTGATACAAAACTGACATAGTCAGCGTCAACTTAGTGTTCCCCACCAGCAGCTGTCCACTTATGGACGACACATACTTTTCTTTCTTTTGACGCAGCTTGCATATCTCGCATTGGTGGAATCTTGCATTGATGTCAAACGAACTCTGATTTTTTTTGCAAATATTGCAACGCCGTGTGTCAGTAAGGTTAGCTCCACCCACTTCATCGTCAACAACTGCAACCTCTTGCTGAAAGTCCTCGACCGCAGCATCTTGTACCACTTCAACATGTCCAGTCGGCTTTATGGTGGTGTCGCGTGTGGTGGTTAGGCTCAACTGTCCGTCATTTTCCCGAAGTGCAAGGTTGGTGATGACGTAGTCGTTGTTTTCAGCCACCTGCCCAACAAGACTGTCCCACAAGATGAGCTTCATTCTTCCTGTCTGGTCTCCAACGTAGCATTCTTTCTTTTCCATCTCTGTGCCAAAAACGTTGATCATTTGACTGCCCACTTGTAAGAAGGTCACCTTAACCTTGATCTCACCAATCTGAAAAGAAAACAAAAGAAACATTTGAAATTATTAAGTCTGATTGTATAAGAAATGTACACAAACAGACACTTTTGAATACTAGTTAAGCCAACTCTAAAAGGTAAGAGGTGACTAGCATAATAAATGATTTTAATGTAGTCTAACTTATCCTAGTTCTAGAATGTGTTAAACAAATGTCTTTACACAAATGCAAGGAGAGTGGATGTTTCCATTTGTTGCTTAGTAGCATAAAATGTAGGCCTACTGCATAAAATGTAGGCAAAATTGAAAGTAGGCTACTTACTCTTTGGTATGCTTTCAACAAAGCAACTTCCTTGAGGGTCAAGGTGCTGGTCTGGCATGGTGGCCTGAAGCCAAAGTCCAGGTCAGGGAAGACCTCCAATGTTGACCCTCGGGTCACTTGAATGTCGTACTCTCCACCATTGTAGCCTGGAGAATGACACAAAACACATGGCATTTTGCAATTAATTTAGGAATAAGATTCAGGTAGAAGTCATTCATAAAATCACTATTGTCAGGTCTGCTATTCGCGCTGAGGAATAATAATTACATAGAAGCAGCATAAATGGACTTACTCAGTACTCTTTTGACGTTGTTGAGTTTCACGGGAGTTCTACTGGCTGCGGCTTGTTGAAATCCGTTGTGTTTCTCGGCTGCAAAGACGACACCGCTCCTGTATGTGTCTCTAGAAGTCTGAATTACATAATTGAAGTATTTATTGTTCCTTGGTGACACCTTTATTGCACTCACACAGTGCATGTATCCTATTTCTGACGCGGTGTCTTGGTGACTCGTCTTCATTTTCTTCGCAGAAAAATGTGCCATCGTTACAGATAGGGTGTAGAAACAACGTTGAGCAACTTTTCTATCAAATGAAAACCTGATTCACGGCCAAAACCTTCATATATATATAGGCTACTGATCCCAGGCACCATCATAGCCCCGCCTACCATTGTGATTGGAGAGAAGGCCTTTAGAAAAGGATTAAAAATATTTTTGAACTGAAATGAAACAGTAAGAAAATAATTCAATCACAACCCAATTCTCTGTATTTTTCCTTCTCACTCTAAGGAATTGTAGACATTTCTACTGTAGCAATTTTCAGGAATGACATTTTAAAGCATTTAAAATTAATGTAAAAAGCATTGAAAATGACATTCAAGGGCAAACCAAATAGTTAGAAAACAATTCCACCAGAATCTAATTGTGCATATTTGCACTTACTGCTGTAAGGAATTCTAGATTTTTTTTCTGGAGCATTTTTTTTATAATGGCAATCTAAAGCATTTTAAATGTATTTGAAATAGCTTTATAGTGTGAAATAAAATGGTAAGCAGAGAATTCCACCAACATCTAATTGTACATATTCCCCTTTCGTATTGAAATGTATTTGAGACATTTGTACTGTAGCATTTTTGAACAACAGCAATCTAAAGAATCTAAAATGTATTTAAAATTGCTTTAAATTGTGAAATCAAAGAGTTATTTCAAAAGTCCAACAATACCCAATTTTAAACAGTTCTCTTTGTCACTCAAAATAATTTGAGACATTTGTACTGTAGCATTTTAGAATAATGACAATTTAAAACATTTAACATGTATTTAAAATTACCTTAAAGTGTCAAATCAAATGGTAAGCAAATAATTCTACCAACACCTAATTGTACACATTTCCCTGTCCCACTCAAAGTAATTGTAGCTATTTTTACCGTAGCAATTTTATACTATGACAATTTAAACCTTCCATGCATGAATTATCAGCACAATGCAGACAGAACAGTGCAGCAAGCAAGTACAAGATGCATTATGGGAAAAATAGGCAGGAAGCACGTGACATTGCTCTGTTGATTTGAAAACAGGTAATGTTAACGTTAGTTCGGTAGTTCTTCAGAACTTAAAGTATTTTGAAAGCTGAAATCAAGCTAGCGATATGACAACTACTTGCTGTGTTGAAGGCTGTCATAGCCGTTCTCATCGCCAAGGGAAAGCAGTTGAAGGATTGGGGTTTTATTGTTTTCCAACTTGGAAAGAAAAGGAACTTTCCTGTGTGTCAGAAGTTACAAAGAGAAGACGTATGGCGTGGATCGCAGCAGTCAGAAGACCTGACATCACATTTGATCGGAAGATCCACACACACATGAAAGTGTGTTCCAAGACATTTTCACAAAGGTATATGGCTATTGTTATGATTGGCTGGGTTTAGCTAAGCTAAGTTCAGGTATATGGAAGTAGCCTAATGTTGGCAAGCTAGCTAGTGCTAGCGCATTGGGGAAGGGGACGTGCTAGCTTAGCCGTTTTGTAAGCACTTATATCTGAAAGGGCTTTATAAATGTATTTTTTTATTTTTATAAAGGTTACTCTAAGCTAGTCCTAGTCCCCCACCCTCCTTCCCTACCTCATCATTACCCTCTCCTTCACCATGTCACTATGTGTGGTGAGCTTTAGTGCGCAGTAGCTGCAGCCTAGCTAGCCTAGCATCACCCAGGTGAGTGCTACACATTGGTTGTGATGAAGTGTGCCCCCCTTTCCCCCTCTACCACCACGCTTTATAAATGCTATATATTATTGTTATTAAATGATTCCCCGCAAATATAGGCTAATGTGCGTTCTGCATGACTGTTAAGTGTTTCCTCAATGTTACCAATGTATGCACAGTAGGCTATCTAGCTGATGGCAAGGACATTCGATATTACCAGTTACCACCAAACATCACTGAGTATGTAATGCATAAAGAATGTCACATTCACACAATACACTAAGAATTAATTTTATGTGTGTTTTCAGGCAAACCAGCCTACGAAAAGCTTGAGTGTGATGCGGACTGGGCACATTCATTACTCCTGGGCTATACAGAAGTCAAAGCCTCAAACCTTGACAGATTTAACCGACGATGCAGCAGGGTGAAGAGGCAACAGCATGCCCAAGAGACATCTTCCGCAGCCCAAGTGAATGGACCACCCACACCTGACAACAGTGGCCATGAGGCTGCCCCTTGAACCAAGGTAAATGTAGTGGGTGAAATCTATCTCCTTTTTTTTCTTGTATGCACACCAGTCATGTTAAGATCTATTTTTCAGATTTGTTACTTATTAGTGTTTTTGCACCTTGACAGTTCTTCTTATTTTAAACCATGCAATATAAATGAAATTAATATCATTATTTCCAGAGGACTTTGCTGCACCTGTAGCTGAGGTGGAGGCTGGACCACCTCCTTTTCCTACCCCCCACCCTACCCAAACCCCTGCCTCTATCTGGGCCCAGGCACGCACACACACACAGACACACATCAGGGTTTGCCACACCTCTCCCATGATGCTCTTATCCTTTCTTGCTCTAAAAATGTAGTTTGATGTAATGTACTGCTCTATATATGGCTCTGTGTGCTAATAACTCTGTTCTGCCTCCCCTCTCCCTAGTGCCTCTCTCTCTCCCTCCTATCTTCTAACCAGGTCCAGTGGATGCCCCACTGTCACCAGTAGACCACCCTGAGTCCGATAGATACCCCTGTGTCTGCTGCAGATGTCGTAACAAATTAGTTAACACACACACACACGTACACACAGACATACAACAGTCCACTTCCGGCTTTAGGCCTGGGCCCAGTACCCCCTACCCCTCACCCTAACCCGGGTCCGTATCCTCTTCCTACCCCAACCCTACCCCTGACCCCTGCCTCTACCTGGACCCAGGCACACTCACACACACACTGACATACACCAGTCCTGGGCTCAGATCCCCTTCCCCTCACCCTAACCCGGGTCCGTATCCTTTTCCTACCCCCACCCTACCCCAACCCCTGCCTCTATCTGGGCCCAGGCACGCACACACACACAGACACACATCAGGGTTTGCCACACCTCTCCCATGATGCTCTTATCCTTTCTTGCTCTAAAAATGTAGTTTGATGTAATGTACTGCTCTATATATGGCTCTGTGTGCTACTAACCCTGTTCTGCCTCCCCTCTCCCTAGTGCCTCTCTCTCTCCCTCCTATCTTCTAACCAGGTCCAGTGGATGCCCCACTGTCACCAGTAGACCACCCTGAGTCCGATAGATACCCCTGTGTCTGCTGCAGATGTCGTAGCAAATTAGTTAACACACACACACGCACACACAGACATACAACAGTCCACTTCCGGCCTTAGGCCTGGGTCCAGTACCCCCTTCCCCTCACCCTACCCCGGGTCCGTATCCTCTTCCTACCCCCACCCTACCCCTGACCCCGGCCTCTACCTGGACCCAGGCACACTCACACACACACTGACAGACACCAGTCCTGGGCTCAGATCCCCTTCCCCTCACCCTAACCCGGGTCCGTATCCTTTTCCTACCCCCCACCCTACCCCAACCCCTGCCTCTATCTGGGCCCAGGCACATTTATGCACACACAGACATACACCAATGTTTGCCATGTCTCTCCTATGATGTTATTAGCCTCTCTTACTCTGAAAATGTAATTTAATGTTATTTATTGCTCTATAAATGTTCTTAGCCGGTAGACAAACATACTCCAGGAGCTTGCTCGATCGCCTCGTTGAGAGGGGTCAGGGAAGAATTTTTACAGCTCACTTATCTGGCCCACGGGTGATTACTGTTTTTTTGCTTCCCTCTGGAATATGTAGGGGTGGGATGTCTGCCCACCTCCCTTGTTCTCTGTAAAGCGCATTGTGTTGCCTCTGGGTATGAAATGCGCTATACAAATAAAGCTTTGATTGATTGATTGACCAGATGCAGCAGCACAGTTCCCAGGTGGATGATGGGACACAGAAGGACAACGCTGGTGACCAGCTGGATTGCAGCCTATGCAGAAGCAGGGTGGCCGAGATAAACCGCTTGTTAGAAGAGAATCGGAAACTGAAGAAAGAGCTCTCAGCAAGGAACATAGATGATCATTTCTTGAAAGATGATGATAGGGTAAGGTTGTACACCGGGCTTCCTTCTATAGCTCTATTCATGGCGATACTAACAGAGATTCTACCCAGTCTATAACCAAGAGTACAACAGGAAGGAAAATTTCCCATTTTCAGACACTTCTCCTGACCCTCATGCACATGAGGCTCAATCTGTCTCTTCATCTCCTAGCACACCTCTTCAACATCAGCTGACAGCACGCATCCACTGTCTTCTGTGACACCATCCATGTACTTTATGCACACCTCAGCTCATTGGTGCACTGGCCAGAGAGCCATGGCATGGGAGACAACATGCCTCATCAGTTTGTCGAGCTGTTTGGCAATCGTGTCAGAGTAATAATTGAATGCTTTGAACTATTCATAGAGAAACCACAGAATCCGCTTGCAATGGCTCAGACATATTCCACTTACAAACAAAGACATACAATGAAATACCTCATAGGCATAACTCCACAGGGGAGCATCTCTTTTATTTCAAACAAGTGGGGCGACAAACTAGTAACAGAGAACAGCGGCTTCCTTCAGAAGCTGGAGCCTGGTGACGTAGTGTTGGTCGACAGAAGATTTGACATTAAGGAAAGCGTGGCCTTCGTAGGTGCCACACTCAAAATCCCTGCATCTGCTAGGGGTCTCAGCCAAATGAGTGCAGAGGATATAGAGGGCTCAAGAAAGCTCTCTTCTATCAGAATTCACATTGATAGGTCAATTGGTGTTGTTCGTTCTAAGAACACCATATTAAATGAGACCATACGCCTGAATCTGGTGCTCCCAATTGCAGGGGAGGGCATGACTTTGCTTGACCAGATTGTGGTTGTGTCCTGTGCATTGACAAACATGTGTCAGAGCATTGTTGTGAAGCCATCTTTCTAAGCCAAATACCTTTGAGTAGGCCAGGAGTAAATGCTGAACATATATTTCTACCATGCTATATGTCATTGACCTTTAGATTTAAATGCATAATGATCAAATTGGAAATGATCAAATATCATTTTGTGAGACTCCAACTGTCAAGACCTGTGAAGCAACTCTTTTTAGACTGCATACTTGGATTTGAAAGTCTATTGTGATGTACACCAACACTTCAAATTGTTATGGCC
Organism: Borostomias antarcticus; assembly: GCF_949987555.1. NCBI lineage: Eukaryota > Metazoa > Chordata > Actinopteri > Stomiiformes > Stomiidae > Borostomias > Borostomias antarcticus. The sequence goes on along the minus strand of NC_140260.1, from coordinate 1,672,665 downwards.
GCAATACAATGAAGAGAGATTGTAACGGTATGTGTCTTCATATTATACGGTTATGTGCAAATAAAGAACGAGAATGAATGAGGTATGGCCCCTTTATTTTTTATAAGTACAATAATAGAAATAAAAGTAATGAATACAGCTACATCTGTGTGCATATTAAATGGAATACATTGCACACAAGTGGCTTTGTAACTTCTAAAGTTGCAGTGGAACTTCTCAAGTAATGTATTCAAACATTAAATGCAAGGTACTATGTGTCTTGTTGCACAAGAAATCTCTTCCTCCAAGGACAACATTGAAAAGTGCAAACAATTGTAAATAAGGTTCAAATATGTAACTATTATAGAAAGTGCACAACACTTAACACTATTCAATCAACAAATCATAGAAAGCACAAAACTATAAACAACTCGATCAACAAATCATAGAAGGTGCAGTATGCTACAGTCCTGTACTGTATTCAATGAATAACAAATTAATTGGACACACCAAATCAGCCATTCTAGTAAGTAATGTATATCTTGCTGATATGGTTTCTCTCCTGTGTCTTCCCTCATAGATTAGGCTATACCAGTAATGAGTCAGTGTCTCACTGATATGATTTCTCTTCTAAGTATTTCACTGATATGGTTTCTCTCCTGTGTGTCGATTATTCCATTAACGTGTCAGTATCTCACTGATATGGTTTCTGTCTTGTGTGTGTATTATTTCACTCTTTAAAAATTAACAATTGGTCAGTCTAAGCTGGATGTGGCTTGCTATCTCTATCTATCTATCTATCTATATCCATCTATCTATCCATTTATATTACATCCTTCCATCCATCCATGTGTCCATGCATGTATCCAGTATAAATTGTCTTATTTTTGCTACAGTAGTCTGCTTGTTTAGACAGTATATTTATTTATTTTCCCATAGTACACTCTTGTATCTGGCAGTTATTTATATATTGTTGTGCCAGTAGGTAGCTAACATTTTGTTTAACACTAGAACCGCCGCGGCTCACTATAGCCTATACCTATATCGGCCAGTAGCCGTTCAATGGACATACCGTAAGAACGCATCGTTTTTGACGCTGTACGGTCTTAGGATTGTAGTGTACAACTCAAGGCTTAATGTTGTCCATTTATACTACTCACAAAATGACTATATGCCAATAAAATAACACAACTAAATGTTATTTTCGCACTTGAACAAGAATAGTATAGCCTACACTTCACAAAGGGAAAAGAATCGATGAAACTGCTACAAGAACAGTATTTTAGCCAAGGATCTGATTTGTGTTTGCCTGTAAAACTGTAAAGTCATTTTCAAAGATATTCTCTGGATAATAATAATAATAATAATAATAGTAGCCTAATAATAATGATAATAATAGTAATGATCAATTTGGCTTATACTTTTGGTCTTTGGGTCATTAAGTGAAGGCTCTGTGCATTTCTGTGAAATACACAGTTGTATGTTAAGGGAGAGCTGGTTGTCTGAGTGAAGGCAGGAAAAGAGAGCGGCTTTACAGTGAGACCGACCTAAACTCAAGTGAAGTGTTTGCATTAATAACAATAGCCTACAATAGTGACAACATATAAGTAAAAAATACATATAAAGCAGATAGATTAATTTGTGTTTATTACACACCAGTAAAAACACAATATCATGAATACAACACAATAGAAGAAAAATAATAAAAGGACATGCAAAAAACACAGAAAACTGGCATAACAAACATCAAAGTAAAATTAAACACAGGTACTGCAGGTACACAATCTCTGCTCTCTGGTAAAATGATTAATATAATAATTTTGTCAAATTAAACACTTAAGAACAGAATACTCTACATAGTAGGCCTACAACTACGACTCTCGACACCCGTCACCAAATTACACAGAACTGGTGGAAGCTTGTTGTGACTGCTCACAGTCAACGTGTGTGTCTATATCTAGGCCTACCTCAACACATTTGAGCATTTCCTCGTCAGTAGGAGCACACACTTTTTGGAGTTTGGTGATTACAAGATCAGTTGTTGTGTATGTTACCTTAAATACCCCTCCGTCTAGAAAGTGGTCTGCTACAAGCAGCGCGTCAGACAGCAGGTCCAGCAATTTGTTCTCGTTAAGGTACTGATACAAAACTGACATAGTCAGCGTCAACTTAGTGTTCCCCACCAGCAGCTTTCCACTTATGGACGAAACATACTTTTCTTTCTTTTGACGCAGCTTGCATATCTCGCATTGGTGGAATCTTGCATTGGTGTCAAACGAGCTCTGATTTTTTTTGCAAATATTGCAACGCCGTGTGTCAGTAAGGTTAGCTCCACCCACTTCATCGTCAACAACTGCAACCTCTTGCTGAAGGTCCTCGACCGCAGCATCTTGTACCACTTCAACATGTCCAGTCGGCTTTATGGTGGTGTCGCGTGTGGTGGTTAGGCTCAACTGTCCGTCTTTTTCCCGAAGTGCAAGGTTGGTGATGAGGTAGTCGTTGTTTTCAGCCACTTGCCCAACAAGACTGTCCCACAAGATGAGCTTCATTCTTCCTGTCTGGTCTCCAACGTAGCATTCTTTCTTTTCCATCTCTGTGCCAAAAACGTTGATCATTTGACTGCCCACTTGTAAGAAGGTCACCTTAACCTTGATCTCACCAATCTGAAAAGAAAACAAAAGAAACATTTGAAATTATTAAGTCTGATTGTATAAGAAATGTACACCAACAGACACTTTTGAATACTAGTTAAGCCAACTCTAAAAGGTAAGAGGTGACTAGCATAATAAATGATTTTAATGTAGTCTAACTTATCCTAGTTCTAGAATGTGTTAGACAAATGTCTTTACACAAATGCAAGGAGAGTGGATGTTTCCATTTGTTGCTTAGTAGCATAAAATGTAGGCCTACTGCATAAAATGTAGGCAAAATTTAAAGTACTTACTCTTTGGTATGCTTTCAACAAAGCAACTTCCTTGAGGGTCAAGGTGCTGGTCTGGCATGGTGGCCTGAAGCCAAAGTCCAGGTTAGGGAAGACCTCCAATGTTGACACTCGGGTCACTTTAATGTCGTACTCTCCACCATTGTAGCCTGGAGAATGACACAAAACACATGGCATTTTGCAATTAATTTAGGAATAAGATTCAGGTAGAAGCCATTTATAAAATCACTATTGTCAGGTCTGCTATTCGCGCTGAGGAATAATAATTACATAGAAACAGCATAAATTGACTTACTCAGTACTCTTTTGACGTTGTTGAGTTTCACGGGAGTTCTACTGGCTGCGGCTTGTTGAAATCCGTTGTATTTCTCGGCTGCAAAGACGAAACCGCTCCTGTATGTGTCTCTAGAAGTCTGAATTACATAATTGAAGTATTTATTGTTCCTTGGTGACACCTTTATTGCACTCACACAGTGCATGTATCCTATTTCTGACGCGATGTCTTGGTGACTCGTCTTCATTTTCTTCGCAGAAAAATGTGCCATCGTTACAGATAGGGTGTAGAAACAACGTTGAGCAACTTTTCTATCAAATGAAAACCTGATTCACGGTCAAAACCTTCATATATATATAGGCTACTGATCCCAGGCACCATCATAGCCCCGCCTACCATTGTGATTGGAGAGAAGGCCTTTAGAAAAGGATTAAAAATATTTTTGAATTGAAATGAAACAGTAAGAAAAAAATTCAATCACAACTCAATTCTCTGTATTTTTCCTTCTCACTCTAAGGAATTGTAGACATTTCTACTGTAGCAATTTTCAGCCATGACATTTTAAAGCATTTAAAATTAATGTAAAAAGCATTGAAAATGACATTCAAGGGCAAAACCAAATAGTTAGAAAACAATTCCACCAGAATCTAATCGTGCATATTTGCACTTACTGCTGTAAGGAATTCTAGACATTTTTTCTGGAGCATTTTTTTTATAATGGCAATCTAAAGCATTCAAAATGTATTTAAAATAGCTTTATAGTGTGAAATAAAATGGTAAGCAGAGAATTCCACCAACATCTAATTGTACATATTCCCCTTTCGTATTGAAATGTATTTGACACATTTGTACTGTAGCATTTTTGAACAACAGCAATCTAAAGAATCTAAAATGTATTTAAAATTGCTTTAAATTGTGAAATCAAAGAGTTATTTCAAAATTCCAACAATACCCAATTTTACACAGTTCTCTTTGTCACTCAAAAGAATTTGAGACATTTGTACTGTAGCATTTTAGAATAATGACAATTTAAAACATTTAAGATGTATTTAAAATTACCTTAAAGTGTCAAATCAAATGGTAAGCAAATAATTCTACCAACACCTAATTGTACACATTTCCCTGTTCCACTCAAAGTAATTGTAGCTATTTTTACTGTAGCAATTTTATACTATGACAATTTAAACCTTCCATGCATGAATTATCAGCACAATGCAGACAGAACAGTGCAGCAAGCAAGTACAAGATGCATTATGGGAAAAATAGGCAGGAAGCACGTGACATTGCGCTGTTGATTTGAAAACAGGTAATGTTAACGTTAGTTCGGTAGTTCTTCAGAACTTAAAGTATTTTGAAAGCTGAAATCAAGCTAGCGATATGACAACTACTTGCTGTGTTGAAGGCTGTCATAGCCGTTCTCATCGCCAAGGTAAAGCAGTTGAAGGATTGGGGTTTTATTGTTTTCCAACTTGGAAAGAAAAGGAACTTTCCTGTGTGTCAGAAGTTACAAAGAGAAGACGTATGGCGTGGATCGCAGCAGTCAGAAGACCTGACATCACATTTGATCGGAAGATCCACACACACATGAAAGTGTGTTCCAAGACATTTTCACAAAGGTATATGGCTATTGTTATGATTGGCTGGGTTTAGCTAAGCTAAGTTCAGGTATATGGAAGTAACCTAATGTTGGCAAGCTAGCTAGTGCTAGCGCATTGGGGAAGGGGACGTGCTAGCTTAGCCGTTTTGTCAGCACTTATATCTGAAAGGGCTTTATAAATGTATTTATTTTTATTTTTATAAAGGTTACTCTAAGCTAGTCCTAGTCCCCCACCCTCCTTCCCTACCTCATCATTACCCTCTCCTTCACCATGTCACTATGTGTGGTGAGCTTTAGTGCGCAGTAGCTGCAGCCTAGCTAGCCTAGCATCACCCAGGTGAGTGCTACACATTGGTTGTGATGAAGTGTGCCCCCCTTTCCCCCTCTACCACCACGCTTTATTAATGCTATATGTTATTGTTATTAAATGATTCCCCGCAAATATAGGCTAATGTGCGTTCTGCATGACTGTTAAGTGTTACCTCAATGTTAACAATGTATGCACAGTAGGCTATCTAGCTGATGGCAAGGACATTCGATATTACCAGTTACCACCAAACATCACTGAGTATGTAATGCATAAAGAATGTCACATTCACACAATACACTAAGAATTAATTTTATGTGTGTTTTCAGGCAAACCAGCCTACGAAAAGCTTGAGTGTGATGCGGACTGGGCACATTCATTACTCCTTGGCTATACAGACGTCAAAGCCTCAAAACTTGACAGATTTAACCGACGATGCAGCAGGGTGAAGAGGCAACAGCATGCCCAAGAGACATCTTCCGCAGCCCAAGTGAATGGACCACCCACACCTGACAACAGTGGCCATGAGGCTGCCCCTTGAACCAAGGTAAATGTAGTGGGTGAAATCTATCTCCTTTTTTTTCTTGTATGCACACCAGTCATTTTAAGATCTATTTTTCAGATTTGTTACTTATTAATGTTTTTGCACCTTGACAGTTCTTCTTATTTTAAACCATGCAATATAAATGAAATTAATATCATTATTTCCAGAGGACTTTGCTGCACCTGTAGCTGAGGTGGAGTCTGGACCACCTCCTTTTCCTACCCCCCACCCTACCCAAACCCCTGCCTCTATCTGGGCCCAGGCACGCACACACACACAGACACACATCAGGGTTTGCCACACCTCTCCCATGATGCTCTTATCCTTTCTTGCTCTAAAAATGTAGTTTGATGTAATGTACTGCTCTATATATGGCTCTGTGTGCTACTAACCCTGTTCTGCCTCCCCTCTCCCTAGTGCCTCTCTCTCTCCCTCCTATCTTCTAACCAGGTCCAGTGGATGCCCCACTGTCACCAGCAGACCACCCTGAGACCGATAGATACCCCTGTGTCTGCTGCAGATGTCGTAACAAATTAGTTAACACACACACGTACACACAGACATACAACAGTCCACTTCCGGCTTTAGGCCTGGGCCCAGTACCCCCTACCCCTCACCCTAACCCGGGTCCGTATCCTCTTCCTACCCCAACCATACCCCAGACCCCTGCCTCTACCTGGACCCAGGCACACTCACACACACACTGACATACACCAGTCCTGGGCTCAGATCCCCTTCCCCTCACCCTAACCCGGGTCCGTATCCTTTTCCTACCCCCACCCTACCCCAACCCCTGCCTCTATCTGGGCCCAGGCACGCACACACACACAGACACACATCAGGGTTTGCCACACCTCTCCCATGATGCTCTTATCCTTTCTTGCTCTAAAAATGTATTTTGATGTAATGTACTGCTCTATATATGGCTCTGTGTGCTACTAACCCTGTTCTGCCTCCCCTCTCCCTAGTGCCTCTCTTTCTCCCTCCTATCTTCTAACCAGGTCCAGTGGATGCCCCACTGTCACCAGCAGACCACCCTGAGACCGATAGATACCCCTGTGTCTGCTGCAGATGTCGTAACAAATTAGTTAACACACACACACGTACACACAGACATACAACAGTCCACTTCCGGCTTTAGGCCTGGGCCCAGTACCCCCTACCCCTCACCCTAACCCGGGTCCGTATCCTCTTCCTACCCCAACCATACCCCTGACCCCTGCCTCTACCTGGACCCAGGCACACTCACACACACACTGACATACACCAGTCCTGGGCTCAGATCCCCTTCCCCTCACCCTAACCCGGGTCCGTATCCTTTTCCTACCCCCCACCCTACCCCAACCCCTGCCTCTATCGGGGCCCAGGCACGCACACACACACACACACATTAGTGTTTGCCACACCTCTCCCATGATGCTCTTAGCCTTTCTTGCTCTGAAAATGTAGTTTGACGTAATGTATTGCTCTATATATGGCTCCGTGTGCTACTAACCCTGTTCTGCCTCCCCTCTCCCAAGTGCCTCTCTCTCTCCCTCCTATCTTCTAACCAGGTCCAGTGGATGCCCCACTGTCACCAGTAGACCACCCTGAGTCCGATAGATACCCCTGTGTCTGCTGCAGATGTCGTAGCAAATTAGTTAACACACACACACGCACACACAGACATTCAACAGTCCACTTCCGGCCTTAGACCTGGGTCCAGTACCCCCTTCCCCTCACCCTACCCCAGGTCCGTATCCTCTTCCTACCCCCACCCTACCCCTGACCCCTGCCTCTACCTGGACCCAGGCACACTCACACACACACACTGACAGACACCAGTCCTGGGCTCAGATCCCCTTCCCCTCACCCTAACCCGGGTCCGTATCCTTTTCCTACCCCCCACCCTACCCCAACCCCTGCCTCTATCTGGGCCCAGGCACATTTATGCACACACAGACATACACCAATGTTTGCCATGTCTCTCCTATGATGTTATTAGCCTCTCTTACTTTGAAAATGTAATTTAATGTTATTTATTGCTCTATAAATGTTCTTAGCCGGTAGACAAACATACTCCAGGAGCTTGCTCGATCGCCTCGTTGAGAGGGGTCAGGGAAGAATTTTTACAGCTCACTTATCTGGCCCACAGGTGATTACTGTTTTTTTGCTTCCCTCTGGAATATGTAGGGGTGGGATGTCTGCCCACCTCCCTTGTTCTCTGTAAAGCGCATTGTGTTGCCTCTGGGTATGAAATGCGCTATATAAATAAAGCTTTGATTGATTGATTGACCAGATGCAGCAGCACAGTTCCCAGGTGGATGATGGGACACAGAAGGACAACGCTGGTGACCAGCTGGATTGCAGCCTATGCAGAAGCAGGGTGGCCGAGATAAACCGCTTGTTAGAAGAGAATCGGAAACTGAAGAAAGAGCTCTCAGCAAGGAACATAGATGATCATTTCTTGAAAGATGATGATAGGGTAAGGTTGTACACCGGGCTTCCTTCTATAGGTCTATTCATGGCGATACTAACAGAGATTCTACCCAGTCTATAACCAAGAGTACAACAGGAAGGAAAATTTCCCATTTTCAGACACTTCTCCTGACCCTCATGCACATGAGGCTCAATCTGTCTCTTCATCTCCTAGCACACCTCTTCAACATCAGCTGACAGCACGCATCCACTGTCTTCTGTGACACCATCCATGTACTTTATGCACACCTCAGCTCATTGGTGCACTGGCCAGAGAGCCATGGCATGGGAGACAACATGCCTCATCAGTTTGTCGAGCTGTTTGGCAATCGTGTCAGAGTAATAATTGAATGCTTTGAACTATTCATAGAGAAACCACAGAATCCGCTTGCAATGGCTCAGACATATTCCACTTACAAACAAAGACATACAATGAAATACCTCATAGGCATAACTCCACAGGGGAGCATCTCTTTTATTTCAAACAAGTGGGGCGACAAACTAGTAACTGAGAACAGCGGCTTCCTTCAGAAGCTGGAGCCTGGTGACGTAGTGTTGGTCGACAGAAGATTTGACATTAAGGAAAGCGTGGCCTTCGTAGGTGCCACACTCAAAATCCCTGCATCTGCTAGGGGTCTCAGCCAAATGAGTGCAGAGGATATAGAGGGCTCAAGAAAGCTCTCTTCTATCAGAATTCACATTGATAGGTCAATTGGTGTTGTTCGTTCTAAGAACACCATATTAAATGAGACCATACGCCTGAATCTGGTGCTCCCAATTGCAGGGGAGGGCATGACTTTGCTTGACCAGATTGTGGTTGTGTCCTGTGCATTGACAAACATGTGTCAGAGCATTGTTGTGAAGCCATCTTTCTAAGCCAAATACCTTTGAGTAGGCCAGGAGTAAATGCTGAACATATATTTCTACCATGCTATATGTCATTGACCTTTAGATTTAAATGCATAATGATCAAATTGGAAATGATCAAATATCATTTTGTGAGACTCCAACTGTCAAGACCTGTGAAGCAACTCTTTTTAGACTGCATACTTGGATTTGAAAGTCTATTGTGATGTACACCAACACTTCAAATTGTTATGGCCGCAATACAATGAAGAGAGATTGTAACGGTATGTGTCTTCATATTATACGGTTATGTGCAAATAAAGAACGAGAATGAATGAGGTATGGCCCCTTTATTTTTTATAAGTACAATAATAGAAATAAAAGTAATGAATACAGCTACATCTGTGTGCACATTAAATGGAATACATTGCACACAAGTGGCTTTGTAACTTCTAAAGTTGCAGTGGAACTTCTCAAGTAATGTATTCAAACATTAAATGCAAGGTACTATGTGTCTTGTTGCACAAGAAATCTCTTCCTCCAAGGACAACATTGAAAAGTGCAAACAATTGTAAATAAGGTTCAAATATGTAACTATTATAGAAAGTGCAAAACAGTAAACACTATTCAATCAACAAATCATAGAAAGCACAAAACTATAGACACAATTCGATCAACAAATCATAGAAGGTGCAATATGCTACAGTCCTGTACTGTATTCAATGAATAACAAATTCATTGGACACACCAAATCAGCAATTCTAGGCAAAACGCAAACCTCCCCCTCCCTTTCAGTCCAGTGTACATGCAGGACAAACCTCCCCCCTCTCTTTCAGTCCAGTGTACATGCAGGACAAACCTCCCCCCTCTCTTTCAGTCCAGTGTACATGCAGGACAAACCTCCCCCCTCCCTTTCAGTCCAGTGTACATGCAGGACAAACCTCCCCCCTCTCTTTCAGTCCAGTGTACATGCAGGAAAAACCTCCCCCCTCCCTTTCAGTCCAGTGTACATGCAGGACAAACCTCCCCCCTCCCTTTCAGTCCAGTGTACATGCAGGACAAACCTCCCCCCTCTCTTTCAGTCCAGTGTACATGCAGGACAAACCTCCCCCCTCCCTTTCAGTCCAGTGTACATGCAGGACAAACCTCCCCCCTCCCTTTCAGTCCAGTGTACATGCAGGACAAACCTCCCCCCTCCCTTTCAGTCCAGTGTACATGCAGGACAAAACTCCCCCCTCCCTTTCAGTCCAGTGTACATGCAGGGCAGTACCATAGCTCATCTTCTGCTGCTGAGTCCCACACATGCTAGATGATACCACTCTATGGCACAGTTCTCCTTATTATCACAGGCGACCATAACCCCCAAGGGTGGCTGGGGTCTCCCTGAGAGATCGGGTGAAAAATTCAGTCATCCGGGAGAGACTCGGAGTAGAGCTGCTGCTCCTTTGCGTTGAAAGGAGCCAATTAAGGTGGTTCGAGCATCTAGTGAGGATGCCTCCTGGGTGCCTCCCTAGGGAGGTGTTCCAGGCATGTCCGGCTGGGTGGAAGCAGCGGGGTAGACCCTGGACTAGGCGGGACTACATCTCGGCACTGGCCTTGGAGCTGCTAAGGATTCCCCAGGCAGAGCTGGTTGATGCTGCCAGGGAAAGGGATGTCTGGGGCCCCCTGCTGGAACTGCTGCGTCCACAACCCGACCCCGGATAAGTGGATGGATGGATGGACCATCACCCCGCCTTTTAAGGCATGATATTTTTTTAAATATAATTTTCAGAATATGCTATGAGCAGTTAAGACTTAGAGTGTTCAGGAATTGATGGTATGTTGATACATTTTGGAATTGGGGCTTCCAAACTTGAGGATATGGTTTAAAGAATATTATTAAGAGTGTTCCATACCACGGTTACATTGTTTTTCATTGTCTTAGAAATAATACGAGTTTTGAGATGTGAGAGACTAGATCAGTGTTGTTGACGAACTAGTTGTTTATTTGGGATTAAATTACTGAGTGATTTCTTCTCGCAAGACTCTTTTTCGCGGTTACGTATCGCGAGGCGTCAGAAGGCTTGTAGGTTCGCAGAATGTGAGCCCGCGATATCTGGATGTTCTGCCGAGGATAGCAGTTGGAACCTGGAACGTCATAATCTCCATTCACTCTTGTGTTGTGTACCTGTTCGTGCTCGAGAGTTGGAAACTACATTTCGTTTAAAAGACAACAGTGTTCTGAGGTAACCTAGTTTCACATGTATCATTTGCAACAGCAATCTTAACTACAGACAGATTTATTTGGCTTCGTAAGGCGTAGCAGCGTTATTTGGCTAAGCCTAGGCTGTTTAGTGCAAGCAAGCTAGCTAGATTGCTAGCTATCGATGGCTTATTTTTAGTTAGCTAACGTTACTTTTGATGTTGATATGTCAATGGTGCTGACAAGCTATTTAGGCGTTGTCGCTTGATATACAAGAGAGGTTCCCACGTTCAACGGAAATGTTATGTAGGGTTTTATTCGACGTCTGCAGGCGCAGTAACTTTAGTTAGCTGGCTAGCGCGCCTACCTTTTTAGCTAAGTTAGGGCTGTACATTCTAAACCACCACGTGCAAGCTAGCTAGGTAGTAGTCTATGGGTTAGACCATAAATCGGTATCTGGGACTGCAAATTATAGTTGTGTATTTTTTGTATACATCCCTAGTTCATTTTTTGATATGATAGACCTTTCAGACTGTTGGCTTTTTAAGTGGTTTTCTCATGAAATGAATCACACCCTAAAGAATAGCATTTTAGACGATAGTGCATATCCTGTTTTTTGCTTATGGTGAAGACACTTTAAATTGTTTTATATTAATGTTTTTGGTCTCAATTTAAAGGGGACATTTTAAGCTTTCATTCAAGCCCATTGGTGAAGCTTTCTTACACATAGAGATCACTGGAGGTCCGAGGCCCTCTCTTAGATCCTGGTTTAGAAAGGAGGTATTTGGTTATTTTTTCATAGTGAAAGAGATGGTCGGTACAGTTTGCTATAAGTAACCAATTGAAGTCTATACACTAGGAATCATGCAAATTATTGGATGTAAAAATTACATTTTTCAAAGATATGAAACTGGAGATTTGTTTTAAATAGAATATAATGATAATAGGTTATTTTAACATTTGTGTTTGCAATTTAATAACATATGTACTGGTGCAGATTAAAGTGCTATACACTACACCTGATATCAGCCGTATTTAGTTCTTAATAGTATTTGAATGGGTAATATGTTATTAATTGGCTTGCATGGTTGCAGTGCATGTATTTGTTTTCTAGATGCCATGTACATATTTGGAATGAAAAAATATCTAATATTTTCTTTTTTTCTTCCATATGTGGCTTTGGTGATGGTCTACAATATCAGGTAAGATTTTACAGTTTCACTGTATACATTTTGTACTATGTAATTCCATAGTATTTTATGCACTTTATTTAAATGTCCAGTAGATGGCACAGGAGGTCAGTAATTTAACTAGTGATGCTTGAATTCTGGCTGTGTATGTCGGTCAGTTGTCCTGTTCCTGATATTTAATGCATCTTAAGGTAAATACAAGTACACATACATGCTAGAATTTCAAAATGTGAAATTTATCTAAGTGTTTGAACAACATAGTCTATTCCATAAGATCAAAGTTGTACCAGGTGTCATTCAGGCCTGTTGGGAGGAAGGGGTCTAGCTGCTCTATTAATTCTCTCTCTTGAGCATGGGCCTTGATGTTGGACTCCCCCACTTTTATCATCATTTTCTGCACCCCCCCCCCCCCTCCCCAAGTTTGGCTGGTATAGCTGACTGGTATATTTGGCTGGTGTAGCTGTTTGGTATATTTGGCTGATAGTGATGTTTGTCAGATGTTAGAAGTGCTTTTGTGACAGTCTACAATATTATGTGAGATTTTACAGTCCCGCTAAATGTACACTAGATAGCATAGGAGGTCAGCAATTGAATTGACTTTTGTCTTTGTCTCTTTTACACAGACATACTAGAATTTCAAAATGAAATTAAGTGTTGTAACAATATCTTCTATTCCACATATCAGTCCTACCAGGCCTCATTCAGGCCTGTTAGGAGAAAAGTGTCTAGCTGGTCTATTCATTTTCTCTGAGGTCAATATAGGCCTATATGTCTGACGCCATCACTAGGCTAGTTGAATCACAAATGCATGTTTAATGGTAAAAACTGATGACACATAATTGCATTGGCAATTTCAATTAGCCTAGACTAAATAGCAGTGGATGACAGTACATGTACCTGGTTGTAGATAACTACTGATTCATCTCGTGTTTTATAGCTGTAGGAGTGTCCTTGACTTGTGCTCATTCAGCTTGTGCTTAAAGCATCATGTTTGGGCATTACTTCCCTTTAGTATAGAGTATAGCTGTAATGCTTTATGGCCATAAGCTGTGAATTCTTGGGACTTATTATAAAGCTATTAGCCTAGAAAGGAGCTACTTGGATATTTTTTCATGGTGAAATAGATGGTTGGTATAGTTGGCTAAAAGGAACCAATTAAAATGTATACTAGGAATCATGTCAATTATTTAATGTTACATTTCTTAATGATATGAAACTGGAGCTTCGTTGTAAATAGAATATAATGGTAACATCAGGTTATTATTTTCTTTATTTGTGTTTGCAATTTAATAAATGTACTGATGCACACTCAAGTGCTATGGGCTACACCTGATATCAGCTTCATTAAGTAGTTCTTCATAGTATTTAAATAGATAATATATATTATTAATTGTCTTGCATGATCTCAGCATATATTTGTTTTCTAGATGCCATGTACATATTTGGAATGAAAAAATATCTAATATTACTTTATCTTTTTGTCTTCCATATGCTGCTTTGGTGATGGTCTACAATATCAGGTAAGATTTTACCGTGTCACTGTATGGTTGATTGTGTGTTGAAACTGTATTGATTTGTATAACTCTTGAGTAGATGGTTGTACAGTCTTGAGTAGATGGTTGTACAGAAATGTACAGTCCACCATCACTATGCTGGTTGTATCACAAACACATGTTTAATGGTAGAATATCTAATTTTGACACATGATTGCATAGGAAATTTCAAGTAGTTTACACTCAATAGAAATTGATGACTGGAAATGCTAGACCTGTACATAGTTGTAGCCTACATACTGTAATTACTGGTTGACCATATCCACTGTAGCTCACTCAAATAGGAGATGTGTGCTTACAAGTGTGTAATGTGTTTTTGCCTGCCATTTTAAACATTTATGGACGTGACCATTAGCCTCAATTCTGAGATTGTCTATCTTTGAGCTACAACCCTTAAGTATTCAGCCATCCACATTAATGTTAATTATTCATGGGGAATAAAACGTGATTGGTATTGTATAAGCAATTGGTCTATAATAGCTTATACCTAACTTATCAGCTGATTTTTTGCCTATAAATTAATCCATATTAAGTAGTTAATGATTTGCAGAACAAAATGCTGTTACATGGCCATTCTCGTCATTTTGGCCAGCAGGGCAATTTTAATGTGAGTAATCACAAGATGACTCTAAGCATTTTCATCTTCTGAATGTGTAAATCTTGAATAAAACAGTATTTTTTTAATATACTATTATGTGTACATGTCCAGAGAAGCCACTGTCTTGATCTATTCGTTTTGGCTGTTAATATTTTTAAATGCTTAGTTGTCTTGTGAATGTGTACATATTGAAAAGAAACGACACTATTTGAATATACAAATATGTCTATTTGTCCAGGGAAGCCTGTGTATCTTCATTTACCTCCTCACAACGTGGAGAAGTGCACATGGCAGGCAATGACATTTGTCCAGAACTGTCAAAAGAGCAGTGGTATCTAGTATGAGCAATCAGCCAACATTTATGTTTGCAACCTACTGAACTGTAGTGATGGACACTTGAGTTGCTATACATGTGATAGAAGAAGCAATTTGCATTATATTTACTGTGATTAAATACTTGCAATTAGTCTCTTGATACTATTTTAACAAATAATGTATTCATTGTCTTGCATGATCTCAGTACATGTATGTGTTTTCTAGATGCCACGAAGACGTCAGTCCTGGCGTGTGGAGGCGATGAGGGGGATGAGGGGGACCGACTGTCCTCCTCCACCTAAGACGACCCAGACTGAGGTTTCACCACCTCATGCAAAAAAGACACAGACTGACTTGACCCGGACTGACAAGGTTAAACCTCCTCAAAAGGTCGACGAGGTCTGGTCGCCGCCTCTGAAAATAATGGCTTCACAAACCCCCCAGAATACTTCTGAAATCAATTCTGAAATCAATGCAAACTCTGCAAAAAACTCTGAAAAAAACTCTGAAAAAAACTCTGAAAGAAACTCTGAAAGAAACTCTGAAACAAACAAAAACACTAACTCTGACGAAAGTTCTGAACTGTCTTGCAAACTCTCTAACTGTCTCCCTGATAAGTCTTTCAACAGAATTTTGGCAGAAAGCGCAACCCCTGTGACTCCACAACATTCTTACATACATGGCTCATATCATCAAGCTGATCAACGGTTTGGACCATCTGCTGGTAGACAATGTGTCCCCAACAGCCTTACTGCAATAATCATGTGTGAAATGACAAATGTGTTTGCATGGGGAACCAAGGACCTGGATGCGATTCTTCATCATGGGAATGTGCTGTATA
Source organism: Borostomias antarcticus (assembly GCF_949987555.1). NCBI lineage: Eukaryota > Metazoa > Chordata > Actinopteri > Stomiiformes > Stomiidae > Borostomias > Borostomias antarcticus. The sequence continues at coordinate 1,657,041 of NC_140260.1, read as the reverse complement.
GTTCTTTGATGAAAGCGGGTAAAATTGCAGATGATGATAATGGATTTGTTGCAGTGCATGAATTACCAGGGAAACATACAGTCTTAACTACAAGTGTTGAAATAAAATATGGAGCTCCTTTTGCTGGTGTGGTTAATTCTGAATTTAGAGAACCATCGCTAAATGTGTTGCCATTGGATGAGGCTTTGCAAAGTGTTTTTTTAGAATTCGATTCATGCTTGTTAACCTTATATGCGAGCACCTGCGCAGTTGTAAGACAGAATGGCTGGTATGCTGTGATTGATTCCCATGGACGCAGTGCGGAAGGGCTTCGTGATGAACATGGTAAAAGTGTTGTGGTTTATCATGCTGATATTTTAGAGCTGTACCGAAACATCTGTAGCCTTGCGCAGTCTTTGAATGTACTCGATGAGCAATTTGAGATTACAGGAGTGAAAGTGGCAGTGATTGATGGTACAGCACAACGTGAACGATCTGCCGGCACAATTCAACCATCCTGCAGTAGCATGTTGAAAGGTAAATGTTTGCCATGTAATGCTACTAACGGTGTCATGCCAATTGAACCATCTACCAGTACAGGTGCCCGTAACGATAAACGGCCACTTTATAGTGCAGTGCTAAGAGGTGAACGTATGACGGGTAATGACATGAAAACGTCCTTCAGCAATGATGCTTGTGTTGCCGATGTTAATGTACCGCGATCAAACCGTACAGGGACACTTTATCCATCTCGGAACAGAGCAGAATTACCAGGAAAGACAGCTTTGCATGGTAAAAATAGCAAAGGAGTGCACACCAGAAATACCAGAGTTAAGAGAAAGAGAGATGACGTGACCAGTTGCACACAGGCTGAGGAGTGTACAGAAACTACACATACGAATACGTGGTCAACAACTCATCAATGCAACACATTTGAAAAGCATTCTGATATGGTTATAGAAATGAACACAGGACATGGCAGTGACATTTGTGAAATAACAGATGATGTCATACTTACTGATATTGTAAGATCAGAACTGACTTTTGCACCCCTCACATCGGTGGATCAGGATCTATTGTGCTCTCAATTAAACATCACGAATAAAAGTGTCGATGTTACTGAACCAAGTAAAGAGTTAACACCAATGGGCCATCCTTGTGAGACCAAGCAAATCAAAGGTGATGGGAACTGCTTCTTCAGAGCGTTGTCTTTTGCAATCTGTGGTGATGAAAACAAACATGTAAAAATTCGCCGTGCTATATTTCACCATGTCAGTCAGAACCCGTCAGTATTTCAGCAGTATTTGAGAGAAGGTTATGCATCAATGGAGCAATACTTGACCACATCAAGAATGCAGTATGCAGGAAACTGGGCTACAGAACTTGAAATTTTTGCCGCCGCCGATTTATTCCAAACAGTCATTATGACATTTAACGGTGACCGATGGAATGTCTTCCCTTATCATATACCTACTGATGTTCAGACATTCACTCTGACAAGTAATGCAATCTATCTGAATAATGCAAATGGAAACCATTATGAGGTTGTAACATGTGTCAAGGGAAGAGATCATGAAATGTGTTGTGCAGGAATGTGTAAAGTTACAGCAAAACAGATAGTCCTAAGCACAATTACATTGAGAAAAAGGTCACACAATGTAACTAAAGACAGTTCTAAAAGGTTTAAAGCTGAGAAGGAGAGGGATAAATATCACAATAACAAAGTCTATAGTGGAAACAAAGTTGCATCCATGAAGATGAAATACACTACCAATGAAAATCTACGAGCAGACAAATGTGAATCCAGCAAGGTGAAGTATGCTACAAAACCAGAGTTCCAAGCAGACGTCCGTCAGTACAGCAAGGAGAAATACTCGACCAATCCAGAGTTCCAAGCAGACGTCCGTCAGTACAGCAAGGAGAAATACTCGACCAATCCAGAGTTCCAAGCAGACGTCCGTCAGTACAGTGAGGAGAAATACTCGAACAATCCAGAGTTCCAATCAGACGTCCGTCAGTACAGTAAGGAGAAATACTCGACCAATCCAGAGTTCCAAGCAGACGTCCGTCAGTACAGTAAGGAGAAATACTCGACCAATCCAGAGTTCCAATCAGACGTCCGTCAGTACAGTAAGGAGAAATACTCGACCAATCCAGAGTTCCAAGCAGACGTCCGACAGTACAGCAAGGAGAAATACTCGACCAATCCAGAGTTCCAATCAGACGTCCGTCAGTACAGTAAGGAGAAATACTCGACCAATCCAGAGTTCCAAGCAGACGTCCGACAGTACAGCGAGGAGAAATACTCGACCAATCCAGAGTTCCAAGCAGACGTTCGTCAGTACAGTAAGGAGAAATACTCGACCAATCCAGAATTCCAAGCAGACGTCCGACAGTACAGCAAGGAGAAATACTCGACCAATCCAGAGTTCCAAGCAGACGTCCGACAGTACAGCAAGGAGAAATACTCGACCAATCCAGAATTCCAAGCAGACGTTCGTCAGTACAGCCAGGACAGATATGCGGAAAAGAAACAAAAACAAAATGACATTGATTTTGCAATTGAATTTTTCAAAAAACAAGTCTGTGTAGGCCCTGAATTTGCTTGCTGTGTTTGTCATCGTCAACTTTTCAGAAAGCAGGTTATTGAATGTAAGAAATATTTTTATGAGAACAAGGGTAAAGATATTGCTTCATTAGCAGAAAAGTGCATTACATTGAAATATTTGCATGACTGTGATAGGAAGTGCTTACGTGATTGTGAAATGTCAAAGGGATTATTTTCTAAACTGTGGATTTGTCACACATGCCATCGAAAAGTGCTATCAGGCAAAACCCCTCAAGAGAGTGTTGCAAACAATCTACATCTGGAAGAAGTACCACCAGAACTTAAATCTCTTAATGTTTTGGAACAACACCTGATAGCTCAACATATTCCATTTATGAAAGTGGTTGCATTGCCTAAAGGCGGCCAGAACGGTGTTCATGGGCCAATTGTGTGTGTACCTGCCAACTTAGCTGATGTGAACACTGTTCTCCCAAGAAATGAGTGTGATGACATGATGATACGAATTAAACTAAAAAGGAAGCTGACATATAAAGGTCATTATGATTATCAATATGTTCATACAGATCACGTAAGAAATGCTTTGGAATACTTGATTAGTCATAATCCGTACTATGCTGACATACAGATCAATACAGAGTGGACAAACCCTTTAATTCAAACCAATGAGATTGATGAGGTTGTTACTGAACAGAATGATCAATCAGTCAGAAATGACGATGACAATGATGATGAAGCACATGAGGAAAATACAAACAATGATAATGAAATGGATGAAGATCTTACATACACTGAGCAACAGCCTGGACTCTACCTTGACTCATGCCTTCAACCGGTTGATTTAGCACAAGACATAGCAGACCAGCATTTTGACAGTATAATGTGTGTGGCCCCTGCAGAAGGAAACAGCCCTGTTAGACTATTAATGGATAAAACAAATGAGGCTAAATGTTTTCCAGTTCTGTATCCAAAAGGAAGTCCTACTTTTCATGATGAAAGAGAGGAGAAAATTACACTTGCAAGGTACCTCAACAACAGACTATTAAATGCGGATGGCAGGTTTGCAAAGAATACAGATTTCATATTTTATGCTCAATATATATCCGAAGTTCAACAGGTTGTTTCTAGTGTTTCTATAGCTATGAGAAAAGGAGTAGCGAGAAAAAATACCAGGCCCATCACAGCTGACATGTTAACAGATCCAGAGTCATTAAGGAAAATATTACACTTCGATGAAGGGTACAAGTATCTAAGACAGATTCGTGGCAGTCCAGCATTCTGGCAATGTGCACAAAAAGACCTGTTTGCTATGATAAGACAGCTGGGTATCCCTACATGGTTTTGCTCATTTTCAGCAGCAGACATGAGATGGCCTGAAATGCTTAGCACCCTACTACACCAAGAAGGAAAACAGGTTGATGTTGAAGAACTTGATTGGGCAGGAAAAAGTAGCATACTTAAACAGAACCCAGTGACAGCTGCAAGGATGTTTGATCACCGATGGCATTGCTTTCTCAAAGAAGTCATATTATCTGCAGCAGCACCTATTGGACAGATTATTGATTATTTCTACCGTGTGGAGTTTCAACAGAGGGGAAGTCCTCATTGCCATTGTCTATTCTGGGTCAAAGATGCACCACAAATCGATAAAAATACAGATGCAGATGTTGTTGAATTTGTGGACCAGTATGTAACATGTGAGATGCCATCAACAGATGATGAAGAGCTGCACGAGATCGTGAATAGTGTTCAAAAGCACAGCAGCAGACACTCAAAGACATGCAGAAAAAATAAAACAGTTTGTCGATTCAATTTTCCTAGGCCAGTTTCTTGTCAAACATTCATTAGCCGAGCAAAATCTCTACAAGAGAAAAGTCATTCAATGGAGGACCTAAAGATGAAGCTGTATGGTGTAGACGACTGTCATAATACACACAATGATAAAGAGGAATTTATTTTGACCATAGAGGACGCACATAACATTCTTGAAATGGTACGTCAAGCAGAATCAAGTTTACCGGTAGATGCTAAGTTTGATTCAATAGATGACAGACTTCAAGCAGCTGGCATTAATCCAGAAATGTATCATTTAGCATGGAAGACAGTTCAAGAGGACTTGAAAAGAGATACTGCAATAAAAATTCTCGAGATGGTGAAAAAAACAGTATCGAATCCTGAGGCTACATTTGATTCAACAGATGATTTATTTCAATCGATAGGTATTAATCAAGAAATCTTTGAATTAGCATACAACAGAGTTGCTAAGAAAACAGGTGTTGTTTTGAAACGATCGCCAAATAGTACCTGGGTAAATCAATACAACAAAGATTTGTTACGAGGCTGGAATGCTAATATGGATATTCAATTTGTTGTAGATGCATATTCATGCGTTGTGTACATAATCTCTTACATCTCAAAAGCTGAGCGCCAAATGGGATTGCTACTTGATCGCACGCAGAAGGAAAGCCTCAATGGAAACCTTGATGCTAAACAAGCATTCCAAAGAATTGGTGCTGCTTATCTTCACAATAGAGAAGTTAGTGCACAAGAGGCTGTATATAGAGTAACAAACATGCACTTGAAGGAATGCTCTCGCAAAGTTCAGTTTATTCCTGTTGTGGATACTGTTAGAATGTCAAAACCTTTGAATGTACTCAAGAACATGTCCTTGCAGGACACAGATGATGACTCGGGTTTATGGATGATTAGTCTAACAGACAGATATAAAAACCGACCCCAAACAGAAGAATTTGAACATGTATGCCTAGCTACATTTATTTCAGAATATAGGGTGCTGTCAAAATCAGAGGTTTCCACATCACAATCTGAAACATTTCAACTGAAACAAAATATGGGATATGTGAAAAGACGTACACGAACACAAGGTGCAGTTGTGAGGTATCCAAGATTTTCACCCACAAAAGATCCTGAAAAATACCATCAGTCACTGTTACAACTGTTCTTGCCATATTATCAAGACCATCAATTAAAACCTTCAGGTTTTGAGTCATTTGAAGACTTTTACAAACTTGGTGCTGTGACAAATGCTGATAATGTTTTACAAACAGTGAAATCCATCGTTGACACAAACAGGTCCCTTTATGAAAAAGAAAGTACCAAAATTGATGAAGCTCAAGAGCTCTTGGAGCAGAATGGTGATTTGGAAGATGCTTGGGCCGAACTCTGTCCTGAATCTGAAAATGAACGGTTAGAATGTGTTGACCTAAGGAAAAAACAAGTTCATGATGACGATGACAATGAAGATGATAGAAACATCCCTGACCTGACCTCAAATGCACAAAAGGTTTGCACCACTGAAGCTCAAAATGCCCTAATGTGTAGAGAAGATGCATTACATCTAATGAGATCTTTAAATAAGGAGCAATCAAGTATCTTTCATGAAATACGCAACTGGTGTTTACAGAAAATACGTGGGGAAAGTCCTGAGCCATTCAATTGTTTCATCACTGGAGGTGCAGGCACAGGGAAGACACACTTGCTGAAAGCGATACATTATGAATCAAGCAGATTGTTGTCGCAAACTTCTGGAAATCCTGACAACATCACAGTTCTATTAACAGCTCCAACTGGTGTTGCTGCATATAATATTGGTGCGTCAACAATACACAACACTTTTACCATTGGTGCTAATGTAACATTACCTTATGTACCTCTTGGAGAAGAGAAAATAAATGCTCTACGTGCAAAACTGTGTGATCTACAAATATTAATTATTGATGAAATATCCATGGTTGACCATCGGCTTCTGTCTTACATACATGGCAGATTGAGACAAATCAAACAGACTGGTGACTATTCACTCTTTGGAAAAGTAAGCATACTTGCAGTCGGTGATTTCTATCAGCTACCACCTGTGAAAGGTACAGCTTTATATGCAGATGCAAAAGGAGTGAATTTGTGGCACGATAACTTCAAGGTTGCAAAATTAACACAGATTGTCAGACAAAAAAATGAAAGATTTGCTGAATTGCTGAATCAATTAAGAATACGTAAAAAGAATGAACCCCTAAATGAAATAGATGTCCATTTGATAAAACAACGTGAAACTGGAGAGCAGTCCAATGCAATTCACATATTTGCTACCAATAATGAGGTTGACAGGTACAATATAAAAATGCTGCATGAAAAATGTCCAGATGCCATTACTATAGAGGCAGAGGATTATGAAAGAAACCCAAAGACTGGAAGGATGGAGAAAAAAACAGGGCATCATAAGAAAGTCTTTAACTCTTGTTTATCACAATCTGTGAGCATTGGAAAAGGTGCAAGGGTTATGTTAAAGAAGAATATAGATGTTTCAGATGGTCTCGTGAATGGTGCATTTGGAACCGTTGTCCATATAATGTCTTCATCTGAAAGTTCATTTCCCTCTGAGGTTCATGTTTTGTTTGATGATCCAAAAGTTGGCAAAAATCAGAGGTCAAAGACACAAAAAAATATCTCTGAAAATAAAACAATTATTGAACCACAAGAAGATAACGTGACAAATAGTGGTGGAGTAAGACGGCAATTTCCTTTGAAATTAGCATGGGCATGCACAGTTCACAAAGTACAAGGTTTGACCGTTGACAATGCTGTTGTTTCATTAAAAAGAATATTTGCAGCAGGGCAAGCATATGTGGCACTAAGTCGTGTGAGAACACTCAATGGTCTTATTATTGAAGATTTTAAGGATTCAGTCATATATTGCAATGAGAAAATTGATGAGGCAATTAAAAGCATGCCAGAGTTTATTGTGCACTATCAGAACCCCAACAAAACCACTTCATTTACAATGGTTTTACACAATGTCCAGAGTCTAAAAGCACATTTTAAAGATGTTCAAGCACATACATTCTTTATGAATGCTGATTGCATTTGTTTAACAGAAACATGGCTAACATCTGAAGATTCATACAATGAACCACATTTGTCAGGTTTCAAATTTCAACACAATCCAAGATCAAATTGTTATGATAATAGCCATCCAGTGTTAACCAAATTAAAACAACAAGCAAGAGGTGGAGTTGGAATGTATTGTAGCCTTGATCACACAATCAATGCCTGGATTCCAGAAATCTGTAATTTAGAGTGTTTGATGTTTGAGGTTCCACAGGTTAATCTGACAGTTGCTGTTTTATACAGACCAAATTCATATTCAATAGATCTCTTCCGTCAAAACTTGGTGAAACTAATTCATGCGTTCGATAAATATGCTGGAGGTAAAGTTATTATGGGAGATTTCAATGAAGATATATTGACATCATCTACCATTGCAAATCTGATGCAACAACACAACTACCTACAATGTGTACAAAATGCTACAACAGAGAAAGGTACCTTGATTGATCATGTATATATTAAAGATGTTGATAATGTGACTGTCCATGTGTTACCAACCTACTACAGTTTCCATGACGCTATTAGTATTTCAATAGTTTGAGTTGAGTTGCTATGAAGATATTCAGATAATTGTTGTATAATAGACAACTTTTATAGAATTATTGCTTAATATTTTTCATTGCAATATTGCTTAACACTTGTTTCATTTAAATATTATTCTATCACGTTCAATAGCGTCCGTCCACTATTTAGGGGGGAGGGGGAAGCAGGGGGAGGTGATATTTTGGACGGCCCCCTGCGGGAAACTAACAAAAGGTGCTTTCTCACTGGTAATGGGCTGAGTCAACCCAGGGCAAACTTCAAGTTCACACTCCAACCCCAGCAGTGCAGTAGGGCCCTCTCCCACCCCAGGACTACAATAGGGTCCTCTCCCACCCCAGCAGTGCAGTAGGGCCCTCTCCCACCCCAGCAGTGCAGTAGGGCCCTCTCCCACCCCAGCAGTGCAGTAGGGCCCTCTCCCACCAAAGCAGTGCAGTAGGGCCCTCTCCCACCCCAGGACTACAATAGGGTCCTCTCCCACCCCAGAACTACAATAGGGCCCTCTCCCACCCCAGCAGTGCAGTAGGGCCCTCTCCCACCCCAGGACTACAATAGGGTCCTCTCCCACCCCAGAACTACAATAGGGCCCTCTCCCACCCCAGCAGTGCAGAAAGGCCCTCTCCCACCCCAGCAGTGCTGTAAGGCCCTCTCCCACCCCAGGACTACAATAGGGCCCTCTCCCACCCCAGAACTACAATAGGGCCCTCTCCCACCCCAGTAGTGCTGTAGGGCCCTCTCCCACCCCAGAACTGCAGTAGGGCCCTCTCCCACCCCGGCAGTGCTGTAGGGCCGTCTCTTAACCCAGAAACTGAAGTAGGGCCCTCTCCCACCCCAGCAGTGCTGTAGGGCCCTCTCCCACCCCAGGACTGCAGTAGGGCCCTCTCCCACCCCAGGACTGCAGTAGGGCCCTCTCCCACCCCAGCAGTGCAGTAGGGCCCTCTCCCATCCCAGAACTGCAGTAGGGCCCTCTCCCACCCCAGGACTGCAGTAGGGCCCTCTCCCACCCCAGAACTGCAGTAGGGCCCTCTCCCACCCCAGAACTGCAGTAGGGCCCTCTCCCACCCCAGGACTGCAGTAGGGCCCTCTCCCACCCCGGTACTTCTGTCCCCTCTCAGCCCTCTCCCACCAATGTTTTAGAAATGTGTTTGCCCATTATACAATATTTGAATCATTTTGTATGTTTTGCAGTCATACATTTTTGCCCTGGGTTTTGAGTAAGAAATAAAAGTCTGTTCAACCTGGAGTTACCCCAGGTTGAAATTCCCAGTGAAAAAGCACCTAATCCCATCCTGCACTCCAGTTGTATCAGAAATGTAACTGGGATATGATGTCATCCCAGGTGCCAATTCTGGAGCTCTGATACAACTGGAATGCAGCATCAGCACTGCTGGTGTGGGAGAGGAACACTGCTGGGGTGGGAGAGACTGCTGGGGTGGGAGAGAAACACTGCTGGGGTGGGAGAGACTGCTGGGGTGGGAGAGGAACACTGCTGGGGTGGGAGAGGAACACTGCTGGGGTGGGAGAGGAACACTGCTGGGGTGGGAGAGGAACACTGCTGGGGAGGGAGAGGAACACTGCTGGGGTGGGAGAGGAACACTGCTGGGGTGGGAGAGACTGCTGGGGTGGGAGAGGAACACTGCTGGGGTGGGACAGGAACAATGCTGGGGTGGGAGAGGAACACTGCTGGGGTGGGACAGGAACACTGCTGGGGTGGGAGAGGGCTGAGAGGGTACGGCAGTGTTGGGGTGGGAGAGGGCTGAGAGGGTACGGCAGTGTTGGGGTGGGAGAGGGCTGAGAGGGTACGGCAGTGTTGGGGTGGGAGAGGGCTGAGAGGGTACGGCAGTGTTGGGGTGGGAGAGGGCTGAGAGGGTACGGCAGTGTTGGGGTGGGAGAGGGCTGAGAGGTTACGGCAGTGTTGGGGTGGGAGAGGGCTGACAGGGTACGGCAGTGTTGGGGTGGGAGAGGGCTGAGAGGGTACGGCAGTGTTGGGTTGGGAGAGGGCTGAGAGGGTACGGCAGTGTTGGGGTGAGAGAGGGCTGAGAGGTAGTGTTGGGGTGGGGGGTGTCAGGCTTTGGTAGCACTTCTGGGATGGAAGAATACTGAGAAAAGTGTTGCACAGCTGCCCAAATAGAAATAGTTTACAGAGCTCAGACACTGGGAGTCATGCCTACATTGGGTCATACATGATCTGGTGGCTTCACCACTCTCCACAGACAGATGGATGCTAATGCTGGGCACTAAACTCCAGAAATAACTGCCCAGTATACCGACCAACCAGAGGACAGAGCAAGAACCATCTGCAACATCTATGTGTCTAGCAGGCTGAACTCCCCAACCCATAGCAGCAACAGATGAGAGGACTGCAAAAGACAACCTGCTGCCTCATCTGAGGGTTTAACAGGGGGAACACCTGGCCCTGACGCTGCAAAAGACCATTGGATAATGTACATGACCACCACTACACCGGCTAGGGGTTTAACAGGGGGAACACCTGGCCCTGAGGCAACAAAGTAATCTGAGAGCAGCCCCCCCCCTATCTCAACAACCAAGAAGAACTGTGACACCTCCTGTGGACTCTGCACCTTTTGACAGCAGTACTAGGATGGCAGAGAGGACAGTATTGCTGGGGTGGGTGAAAGCAAGCCTTGCTACAATTGTTCTGAAAAAAATAACAGTTCTGTGTAATTTGCTTAAAAACATTCATGCAATGTTTTTAATGTTCCTATTTTTATGATCATATTTTATATAATTATTTGAATTATCCACCACAATAGTTCTATATTATTACTAATATGATGTACTGGAGTCATCAAAGTCAATCAAAAGTTTCTTTGCAATGTATGTTTTTGTTTGTTTTCTTAAAGGGCTTCCAGAACATTTCCTGATCTTAGATATCTGAAGAAGATGAAGCATTTCCTCAAACAATACCCTGCAATCCAGGCAGCTTCAATGGACGAATGAAGACTTCAATGGACAGAGAAAGGTATAAATTGATGTAAAATAAGTCATAATGAAATTTGAATTTGCCTGATTCTGAGTCAAAGCATGCATGCATGTTGTACTTCTGATTCTCTTCTCAGACTGGAGTGTCACATGATGACATTAGGCTCTTAGCTGTCTGAAGAAGATTGAACAGCCTCTTCCTAATGGTCGAACATTTCATCAAACAATACCCTGCAATCCACGCAGGTTTCATAGACCAATGACTGAAGACTTCAATGGATAGAGACAGGTATAAATTGATGTAAAATAAGTCATAATTTCCTGAAAATTGAATTTGCCTGATTCTGAAACAAAGCATGCGTGCATGTTGTACTTCTGATTCTCTTCTCAGACTGGAGTGTCACATGATGACGTTAGGCTCTTAGCTGTCTGAAGAAGATTGAACAGCCTCTTCCTAATGGTCGAACATTTCATCAAACAATACCCTGCAATCCACGCAGGTTTCATAGACCAATGACTGAAGACTTCAATGGACAGAGACAGGTATAAATTGATGTAAAATAAGTCATAATTTCCTGAAAATTGAATTTGCCTGATTCTGAAACAAAGCATGCGTGCATGTTGTACTTCTGATTCTCTTCTCAGACTGGAGTGTCACATGATGACGTTAGGCTCTTAGCTGTCTGAAGAAGATTGAACAGCCTCTTCCTAATGGTCGAACATTTCATCAAACAATACCCTGCAATCCACGCAGGTTTCATAGACCAATGACTGAAGACTTCAATGGACAGAGACAGGTATAAATTGATGTAAAATAAGTCATAATTTCCTGAAAATTTAATTTGCCTGATTCTGAAACAAAGCATGTGTGCATGTTGTACTTCTGATTCTCTTCTCAGACTGGAGTGTCACATGATGACATTAATATGTGTCAGGACTCTATGGACACAATGATTGTAAAAAAGTGTGGTATGTGTGTTTTCTGACAAGAGTTTAATTGAAACGCAAATCCTCCCCATTCTCGACAAACTGAAGGACATTTTCAGACAAGTAAGACAATTCTGCCTTCAAGACTGCCATGAATGAGAAGGTCTTGGCAGACCTCTCCCCATGCTATTTAGGAAAGGATATCACACATATGCATTCTCTGAGACAAACAGACAACAGCATTCTCACACAATGCCTGGGTGGTGACAGACACATATACACAGTACATGTTGTAAATTGTAGAAAGCGGAGTGGAAGAGATTATGCCTTGGGTGAGATTACAGTGTAAAACACTAAGAACAGCAGTAAAGGTCAGATTGTTTATTTAAACCAGTTCATGACTAAGATCCATGCTGGTAAAGAAACAAATGTCAATAGGTGAATTAACATATCCAACGAGCAGTGCCTTTTAAATTGAATGTGTTATCTTTTCCAAGCTGCATTTTCTTTTGGCCCTCATAACGGTATGAGATGATTGTGTTTATTTAAATTGTACATTCATTTTTTTTTTTTTTATCACACACAACTGTTGGATGTCTATATTACTATGCAAAATACCATAATAAAATGTGTATCTTTGAAGTTGAAACAAATGATTTGCATGACTTATTTAACTCTTCACCACAAGAACTATAAAGAGAGATGCCCAACATCAGCTAGATGCACAAGTAAGTCTGCAGAATACAGGACAACACCATAGATGGGTCTGAACAATGTTTCATGAGAAGATTATGTCAAGTACGGTTTATAAACAACCAGAAATTCAACCATTTTGATTTACTATTACAGTGACACGAAAGGCAGGTCTGCATGCAAAAGTAGACTTTCCCATCTTGATACTTTATCACTCTCCCATCCAGTTTGCCACAAATGCATCATTTAAAACATCACTGCACTCTTTACTCTTTCGTCAACTGGCCCTCCCTCCACAACCCTCCTAACATTCACTAGCCATCAGCGGCATGCTCTGGTACCACTGTACCAAGTTTCGGAAAAATCGGCTTGGCGGGTAAGCCTTAACAGGAAATTAGCTCCCTAGCACCCCCATTTGGGTTGATCAGGCCAGGTCAGGTTCGCCTCTGGTTATATGTGTGGACATGCCTATAACATTTCATGGTGTTCTGTACAACCCTTCAGAAGTGATACGCCTTTATGTGAAAAGTCACTTGGCAATCTTCATTGGCTCATAGTGGCTGTTAAATTCAACTTTTCCAATGTTTGCTGAGATGGAAATTTAGAAATTGGTCCCTAGATTCTGTCTACCCAGCATGATGTGAATTGGTGAAATTTTCTAGGAGGAGATAGATTTTAAGTGTTTTCCAAAAATGCAAAATAACGGATAATTTCCATAACTGGATGTTATAGGTTCAAATTAGTAAATTGTAGAGCACACCATCACCTACCCATACAAGCAAAAGGAACCCCATCTGGCCACGGGGGGTGCTACAGCAATCGATTGCATATTAGCCACTTTTAAGCACTTTGCTTGTTATAGCGCCGCCCTGTGGCCAATTTGCTTAATATTTCTAAGATTACCTGAGGATACACTCTGACACCACTCTACCAATTTTCAGAAAAATCGGCGTAGCGGTTAGGCCTTAACAGGAAATTAGCTCTCTAGCGCCCCCATTTGAGTTGATCGGGCCAATAATGCATGGATAGCCCCAGGGTATATGTGAGGACGTGCTTGCAATAATTTGTGGTGTTCTGTACTACCCTTCAGAAATTATACCACTTTATGTAAAAAGCCACACCCTCTGCAAACTTTATTGGCTCATAATTTCTTTTTTTTTCAACCTTTCCAAAATGTCTCGAGATGGAACTTTAGATATTGCTCCTGACATTGTGTGTACCGAGCGGCATGTGAATCGGTCAAACTTTCTAGGAGAAGATAGATTTTAAGCATTTTTCGGATAATAGCGGATAATTTCCATAATAGCATAACATTCCGGATGTTATAGGTTCTTGAGGCAAATTTGTTCATCGTGAGGACACACATATGTCGGCAAAGTCGCATGACTCTATGTCAAACGGGGCATGAGATATGCCTGTCATATGTCTTTGAGAGAGTGATGGCTGGCTTTTCACTAAAATGCTTATATCGACATCAAATTTACATCTGGTAATTAAGAGTCCAATGAGTAAGTTGTAGAACATGAGATGATCTACCCATACAACCATTACAAAACCCATTTGGCCACAGGGGGCGCCACAGCAATCGATTCCGTTTTAGCCACTTTGAAGCATTTTGGCTTGTTATAGCGCCACCCTGTGGCCAATCTGCTTCCTATTTCACAAGATACCTCAACATATGTTCTGGTACGAGTGTAAAAAGTTTCAGAAAAATCGGCCTAGCGGTTAGGCCTAAACGGGAAATGAGCTCTCTAGCGCCCCCATTGGGTTTGATCGAACCCATAATGCAGGACTAGCCTCGGTTTATATGTGCGGACATCCTTGAAAATATGTGTGGTGTTCTGTACAACCCTTCAGAAAATATACCCCTTTATGTGAAAAGCCATGCAAAGCCACGCCCTCTGCAATCTTCATTGGCTCATAGTTTCTGTTTCATTCAACTTTTCCAAAATGTGCCAAGATGGAACTTCAGATATTGCTCCCTAGATTCTGTCTACCGAGCGTGATGTGAATCGGTGAAACTATCTAGGAGGAGATAGATTTTAAGCGTTTTCCCAAAAATGCAAAATAGCAGATCATTTACATAACCGGAAGTTATAGGTTCTTGAGGCAGATTTGTTCAGCGTGAGAAGAGACATATGTGTGCAAAGTGACATGACTCTACGTCAAACAGGGCATGAGCTATGCTTGTTCAAAGTTTGCAATTTCAGTCGGCTGCTATAGCGCCCCCTATTGGCTAACCGATCTGGGTCGTGCTCCATGGACTCAGCACATCATCCTCTACCATCATGCAAATTTTGGTAAAAAGTTACCACTCCGTTCTATAGGCTGCCATTGACTTCAATGGCAGAAGAATAATAATAATAATTAAAGCTGCAAGCAGCAATAACGGGGCCAAGCGCAACGAACGCATCAAAGCCAACGAGGAAAATACGCCATAGCTACATTGGAGCTATGCATGTGAGCATCTATGTCGCCTGACCAGGTGAATCAGGTCAAATTCATGCAACAGTATCATCATCACCATGATCATCATCATCATCATTATACAACTGCATTCACATTCAATTCATCTGACAGCATCAAGTGAGAGTCAGGTCCTTTTTAGAATCTCATTCCATTTATTCTATTTTGGTAAATATGTTTTAGGACCTATTTCTCTGCATGTCGACATCCCACATGGCCATTCTCCAGGCCTTCCATCTGCCTGGGAGACCCACCTTCACCATCAGGTCTCACTGCAGGGATAGATTGACAATTCAGCAATCTGTGAACAACACTCACAATTCTTGTTTCTCTCTAACCTCACAGTTTTCAGAAGAATGCGCCTCTCCTACCCATACATTTGGTGTAAGTAGGCTATGTAATTGAAGGTCTACATTTCCATCCAATTGACCTGAATGACTACTGTCAAACTAAAGTGGAGTCCATGCATTCAATTGTAGTGATCTTGATTATTTCAGTTAAACAAGCACATTCTTCATATAAGAAGAGACGACACATTGGTTTAATTCTAGCAATGAAAATACAATGAAAGTGCAAGGGGGGTCCCTTTGCACAACAATGCTTATATAAACATCAAAATTTAATCTGACAGTGTTGTGCCCAATTAGTAAATTGTAGAGCATGCCATCAGCTACGCATACAAGCATTATGAACCCCATTTAGCCACGGGGGGCGCTACAGCAATCAATTGCATTTAAGCCACTTTTAAGAATTTCGGCTCGTTATAGCGCCACCCTTTGGCCTAACTGCTTCATATTTCTTCAGTTACCTCAAGATATGCTCTGGTACTACTATATCTGTTTTCGGAAATACCATCCAAGCGGTTAGGCCTGAACAGGAAATTAGCTCCCTAGCGCCCCCATTTGAGTTGATCGGGCCAATAATGCATGGATAGCCCCAGGGTATATGTGAGGACGTGCTTGCAATAATTTGTGGTGTTCTGTACAACCCTTCAGAAATTATACCACTTTATGTAAAAAGCCACGCCCTCTGCAAACTTCATTGGCTCATCATTTCTTTTTTTTGCCACTTTTCCAAAATGTTTTGAGATGGAACTTTAGATATTGCTGCTGACATTGTGTGTACCAAGCGGCATGTGAATCGGTCAAACCTTCTAGGAGGAGATAGATTTTAAGCATTTTTCTAAATTTGCAAAATAGCGGATAATTTCCATAACCGGATGTTATAGGTTCTTGAGGCAAATTTGTTCATCGTGAGGACACACATATGTCGGCAAAGTCGCATGACTCTATGTCAAACGGGGCATGAGATATGCCTGCCATATGTCTTTGAGAGAGTGATGGCTGGCTTTTCACTAAAATGCTTATATCAACATCAAATTTACATCTGGTAATTAAGAGTCCAATGAGTAAGTTGTAGAACATGAGATGATCTACCCATACAACCATTACATAACCCATTTGGCCACAGGGGGCGCCACAGCAATCAATTCCGTTTTAGCCACTTTTAAGCATTTTGGCTTGTTATAGCGCCACCCTGTGGCCAATCTGCTTCCTATTTCACAAGATACCTCAACATATGCTCTGGTACGAGTGTAAAAAGTTTCAGAAAAATCAGCCTGGCGGTTAGGCCTAAACGGGAAATGAGCTCTCTAGCGCCCCCATTGGGTTTGATCGAGCCCATAATGCAGGGCTAGCCTCGGTTTATATGTGCGGACATCCTTGAAAATATGTGTGGTGTTCTGTACAACCCTTCAGAAAATATACCACTTTATGTAAAAAGCCATGCAAAGCCACGCCCTCTGCAATCTTCATTGGCTCATAGTTTCCGTTTCATTCAACTTTTCCAAAATGTGCCGAGATGGAACTTTAGATATTGCTCCCTAGATTCTGTCTACCGAGCGTGATGTGAATCGGTGAAACTTTCTAGGAGGAGATAGATTTTAAGCGTTTTTCAAAAAATTCAAGATGGCGGAAAATCTATATAACCGGAAGTTATGGGTGCTTGAGGCAAATTTGTTCATCATGAGGAGAGACATATGTGTGCAAAGTGTCATGTCTGTAGGTCAAACAGGGCCTGAGATATGCCTGTTCAAAGTTCGCAACTTCAGTCGGCTGCTATAGCGCCCCCTATTGGCTAATCGATCTGGGTCGTGCTCCATGGACTCAGCACATCATCCTCTACCATCATGCAAATTTTGGTAAAAAGTTACCACTCCGTTCTATAGGCTGCCATTGACTTCAATGGCAGAAGAATAATAATAATAATAATAAATATAGCTGCAAGCAGCAATAACGGGGCCAAGCACAATGGACGCAAGAAAGACAACAAGGGAAACGTGGCATTGGAACCATGCATATGAGTGTCTGTGTCACCTGACCAGGTAAATCAGGTTAAATTCATGCAACAAAAATATGATCATGCAAGTGCAATGACATTCAATTCATCTGACGGCATCAAGTGAGTGTTAGGTCCTTTTTTGCATCTCATTATATTCATTGTAATTTGGGAGCTATCTACATTTTAGGACCTTTTTCTCTGCATGTCTACATGCCACGTGATCATTCTCCAGGCCTTCCATTTGCATGTGAGTATCTATATATGTCGCCTGACCAGATGAATCAGTGCAATCACATTGAATTCATGGCATCAAGTGAGTGTGAGGTTTATTTTTTGCATGTCATTACATTGATTGTATTTTGGTACATATGTTTTAGAACCTATTTCTCTGCATGTCTACATGCCACATGTTCGTTCTCCAGGCCTTCCATCTGCCTGGAAGGCCCACCTTTACCATCAAGTCTCAGTGCGGGGATTTCTTGATAATTCAGCTACCTATGAAGAACACTCACAACTTTTGTTTCTCTCTACACCTCACAGTTTCCAGAAGAATGGCCCCCCTACACTTGGTGTAAGTAGGCTATGTAGTCTGTGGGCTACTGTCCTCTCCCAGGATGAAGTGTTTAGATTGAAGGCTAAAACCCTCTCCCTGGTTGAAGTGTGTAAGCTATATACTGCAAAAGGTACACTATCCAAACTTGATACTCTTTACCACTCTACCATCCAGTTTGTCACCCATGCCACATATAATACACACCACTGCACTCGTTACTCTTTGGACAACTAACCTTCCCATCAAACCTGTCATAACATTCCCTAGTTTAATCTCATTTGGACCCTTCTCCAACTATCACCTCTCTACCTATGTCACATGTTACACTAAATGCCTCTCACACACTGACTCCTACAAAAGCCAGTTCATTTACAATGGCTCTACACAATATCCAGTCTTAAAGCAGACTTTAAAGATGTACACACACATCAATTCTTTATGAACGCTGATTGCATTTGTGTAACAGAAACATGGCTAACATCTGCCATAGCCACATTTGAGCTATGCATGTGACTATTTCTCTGCATGTCAACCTCCCACCTGGTCATTGTCCAGGCCTTACATCTGCCTGGGAGTCCCACCTTTACCATCAAGTATCACTGCAAGGATAGCTTGACAATTCAGCAATCTGTGAACAACACTCACAATTCTTGTTTCTCTCTTAACCTCACAGTTTTCAGAAGAATGCCCCTCTCCTACCCATACATTTGGTGTAAGTAGGCTATGTAATTTAAGGTCTACATTTCCATCCAATTGACCTGAATGACTACTGTCAAACTAAAGTGGAGTCCATATGCATTCAATTGTAGTGATCTTGATTATTTCAGTTAAACAAGCACATTCTTCATATAAGAAGAGACGACACATTGGTTTAATTCTAGCAATGAAAATACAATGAAAGTGCAATGGGGGTCCCTTTGCACAACAATGCTTATATAAACATCAAAATGTAATCTGACAGTGTTGTGCCCAATTAGTAAGTTGTAGAGCATGCCATCAGCTACGCATACAAGCATTATGAACCCCATTTAGCCACGGGGGGCGCTACAGCAATCAATTGCATTTAAGCCACTTTTAAGAATTTCGGCTCATTATAGCGCCACTCTTTGGCCTAACTGCTTCATATTTCTTCAGTTCACTCAAGATATGCTCTGGTACTACTATATCTGTTTTGAAAAATACCATCCAAGCGGTTAGGCCTAAACAGGAAATGAGCTCTCTAGCGCCCCCATACAGTTTATTCTGGCCAGTAACGGAGGCTTTGCCTCGGGCAGACATTGTTGATATGAACACAAGGTTTTGTGGTGTTCCATGCATTCCTTCAGAAGTTGTATGCCTTTTTGTGAAAAGCCACACCCTCTGCAATATTCAATTGCTCACAGTGGCTATTTTCATCAAGTTTTCTTAATTATGCCGAGATGGAACTTTAGATATTCATTGCTAGATTATATATACTGTGCTTCATGTAGATTGACAAAACTTCCTATGAGGAGATAGATTTTAAGTGTTTTCCAAAAAATGCAAGATTGTTGCAAATTAACATAATCTGAAGTTATGGCTCCTTGAGGCAAATTTGTTCAACCTGATGAGTCATATATGCCTCCAAAGCGTCATGACTCTAGCTCCAACGGGGCATGAGATATGACCTTTCAAAGTTAGCATTTTAGCCCCTTTTATGTATTTTGTCTTGTTATAGCGCCACCCTGTGGCCAATCAGGCTCTTCTTTCTCCAGTGACCATGAGACATACCCTGGTACCAATGTACCGTGGTTCGGAAAGCTCTGCATGGCGGTTAGGCCTAAACTAAAAATGAGCTCTCTAGCGCCCCCATTTGGTTTAATTGGGCCAATAATGCAGTGGCCGCCTCAGGTTATATCTGCACAGATGTCTACCAAGTGGCGTGGTGTTCTGCACAACCCTTAAGAAAGTATACCACTTTATGTGAAAAGCCACGCCCTATGCCATTTTCATTGGCTCATAGTTGCTGCTAAATGTAACTTTTTAAACTTTTGCCGAGATGGAATTTTAGATATCGTTCCCTAGATTGTGTGTAAAGGATTTCATGCAGATTGGTCAAAGTCTCTAGGAGGAGATAGATTTTAAGCGTTTTTCAAAAAATTCAAGATGGCGGAAAATCTATATAACCGGAAGTTATGGGTCCTTGAGGCAAATTTGTTCATCATGAGGAGAGACATATGTGTGCAAAGTGTCATGTCTGTAGGTCAAACAGGGCCTGAGATATGCCTGTTCAAAGTTCGCAACTTCAGTCGGCTGCTATAGCGCCCCCTTTTGGCCAATCAATGTGAGACTTGCTCCACTGCTGCGGGGCCTAAGCCTCTATGACTCTGCCTATTTTTCGTAAAAAGTTACCAATCGGCTATAGGGCCTGCCATAGTCTCCCATGGCGGAAAAAGAATAATAATAATAATAGTAATAATAATAATAAATATAGCTGCAAGCAGCAATAACGGGGCCAAGCGCAACTAACGCATCAAAGCCAATGAGGAAAACACGCCATAGCTACATTTGAGCTATGCATGTGAGCATCTATGTCGCCTGACCAGGTGAATCAGGTCAAATTCATGCAACAGTATCATCATCACCATGATCATCATCATCATCATCGTTATACAACTGCATTCACATTCAATTCATCTGACAGCATCAAGTGAGAGTCAGGTCCTTTTTAGAATCTCATTACATTTATTCTATTTTGGTACATATGTTTTAGGGCCTATTTCTCCACATGTCTACATGCCACATGATCATTCTCCAGGCCTTCCATCTGCCTGGAAGGCCCACCTTTACCATCAAGTCTCAGTGCGGGGATTTCTTGATAATTCAGCTATTTATGAAGAACACTCACAACTTTTGTTTCTCTCTACACCTCACAGTTTCCAGAAGAATGCCCCCCCTACACTTGGTGTAAGGAGGCTATGTAGTCTGTGGAGTACTGTCCTCTCCCAGGATGAAGTGTTTAGACTAAAGGCTACAACCCTCTCCCTGGTTGAAGTGTGTAAGCTATATACTGCAAAAGGTACACTTTCCAAACGTGACACTCTTTACCACTCTACCATCCAGTTTGTCACACACGACACATACAATACACACCACTGCACTCGTTACTGTTTGGACAACTAACCTTCCCATCAAACCTGTCATAACATTCCCTAGTTTATTCTCATTTGCACCCTTCTCCAACTATCACCTCTCTACCTATGTCACATGTTACACTAAATGCCTCTCTCACACAGACTCCCACAAAAGCCAGTTCATTTATAATGGCTCTACACAATATCCATTGTCTTAAAGCACACTTTAAAGATGTACACACACATCAATTCTTTATGAACGCTGATTGCATTTGTGTAACACAAACATGGCTAACATCTGCCATAGCCACATTTGAGCTAGGCTTGGAGCATCTATGTCGCCTGATCAGGTGAATCAGGTCAAATTCATGCAACAGTATCATCATTACCATGATCATCATCATCATCATCATTATACAACTGCATTCACATTCAATTCATCTGACAGCGTCAAGTGAGAGTCAGGTCCTTTTTAGAATCTCATTACATTCATTCTATTTTGGTACATATGTTTTAGAACCTATTTCTCTGCATGTCTACATGCCACATGATCATTCTCCCGGCCTTCCATCTACCTGGAAGGCGGACCTTTACCATCAAGTCTCAGTGCGGGGATTTCTTGATAATTCAGCTACCTATGAAGAACACTCACAACTTTTGTTTATCTCTACACCTCACAGTTTCCAGAAGAATGCCCCCCCTACACTTGGTGTAAGTAGGCTATGTAGTCTGTGGGCTACTGCGCTCTCCCAGGATGAAGTGTTTAGACTAAAGGCTACAACCCTCTCCCTGGTTGAAGTGTGTAAGCTATAGAATGCAAAAGGTACACTTTCCAAACGTGACACTCTTTACCACTCTACCATCCAGTTTGTCACACATGACACATACAATACACACCACTGCACTCGTTACTGTTTGGACAACTAACCTTCCCATCAAACCTGTCATAACATTCCCTAGTTTATTCTCATTTGCACCCTTCCAACTATCACCTCTCTGTTTATGTCACATGTTATACTAAATGCCTCTCTCACACAGACTCCCACAAAAGTCAGTTCATTTATAATGGCTCTACACAATATCCAGAGTCTTAAAGCACACTTTAAAGATGTACACACACATCAATTCTGTATGAACGCTGATAGCATTTGTGTGACAGAAACATGGCTAGCATCTGCCATAGCCACATTTGAGCTATGCATGTGACTGTCTTTGTCACCTGACTAGGTACATCAGGTTAAATTCATGCAACAGCATCATCATACAACCACAATCACAGTTAATTCATCTGATGATGTCAAGTGAGTGTCAGGTCCTTTTAAGCATCTCAACACATTTCTTCTATTTTGGGACATATTTTTAGGACCTATTTCTCTGCATGTCGACATCCCACCTGGTCATTGTCCAGGCCTTCCATCTGCCTGGGAGACCCACCTTTACCATCAAGTATCACTGCAGGGATAGCTTGACATTTCAGCAATCTGTGAACAACACTCACAATTCTTGTTTCTCTACCTCTACCTCACAGTTTTCAGAAGAATGCCCCTCTCCTACCCATACATTTGGTGTAAGTAGGCTATGTAATTTAAGGTCTACATTTCCATCCAATTGACCTGAATGACTACTGTCAAACTAAAGTGGAGTCCATATGCATTCAATTGTAGTGATCTTGATTATTTCAGTTAAACAAGCACATTCTTCATATAAGAAGAGACGACACATTGGTTTAATTCTAGCAATGAAAATACCATGAAAGTGCAATGGGGGTCCCTTTGCACAACAATGCTTATATAAACATCAAAATGTAATCTGACAGTGTTGTGCCCAATTAGTTAGTTGTAGAGCATGCCATCAGCTACCCATACAAGCATTATGAACCCCATTTAGCCACGGGGGGCGCTACAGCAATCAATTGCGTTTAAGCCACTTTTAAGAATTTTGGCTCGTTAAAGCGCCACCCTTTGGCCTAACTGCTTCATATTTCTTCAGTTACCTCAAGATATGCTCTGGTACTACTATATCTGTTTTCGGAAATACCATCCAAGCGGTTAGGCCTGAACAGGAAATGAGCTCTCTAGCGCCCCCATTCTGTTTATTCTGGCCAGTCATGGAGGCTGTGCCTCGGGCTGACATTGTTGATATGAACACAACGTTTTGTGGTGTTCCATGCATTCCTTCAGAAGTTATATGCCTTTTTGTGAAAAGCCACACCCTCTGCAATATTGAATTGCTCACAGTGGCTATTTTCATCAAGTTTTCTAAATTATGGCGAGATGGAACTTTAGATATTCATTGCGAGATTCTATATACTGTCCTTCATGTAGATTGACAAAACTTCCTAGGAGGAGATAGATTTCAAGTGTTTTTCAAAAAATACAAAATTGTTGCAAATTAACATAATCTGAAGTTATGGCTCCTTGAGGCAAATTTGTTCAACCTGATGAGACATATATGTCTCCAAAGCTGCATGACTCTAGCTCCAACGGGGCATGACACATGACCATTCAAAGTTTGCATTTTAGCCCCTTTTATGTATTTTGTCTTGTTATAGCGCCACCCTGTGGCCAATCAGGCTCTTCTTTCTCCAATGACCATTAGACATACCCTGGTACCACTGAACTGTGGTTCGGAAAGCTCTGCATGGCGGTTAGGCCTAAACTGAAAATGAGCTCTCTAGCGCCCCCATTTGGTTTGATTTGGCCAATAATGCAGTGGCTGCCTCAGTTTATATCTGCACAGATGTCTACCAAGTGGCGTAGTGTTCTGCCCAACCCTTAAGAAAGTATACCCCTTTTATGTGAAAAGCCACGAACTCTGCAAATTTCATTGGCTCATAGTTGCTGTTATATTTAACTTTTTCAACTTTTGCCGAGATGGAATTTTAGATATTGGTCCCTAGATTGTCTCTACCTGATGTCATGCAGATTGGTCAAAGTCTCTGGGAGGAGATAGATTTTAAGCGTTTTTCAAAAAATTCAAAATGGCGGAAAATCTATATAACCGGAAGTTATGGGTCCTTGAGGCAAATTTGTTCGTCATGAGGAGAGACATATGTGTGCAAATTGTCATGTCTGTAGGTCAAACGGGGCCTGAGATATGCCTGTTCAAAGTTCGCAACTTCAGTCAGCTGCTATAGCGCCCCCTTTTGGCAAATCGATGTGAGACTTGCTCCACTGCTGCGGGGCCTAAGCCTCTATGACTCTGCCGATTCTCGTAAAAAGCGACCAGTCGGTTATAGGGCCTGCCATAGACTCCCATGGCGGAATAATAATAATAATAATACTTACAATAACAATAGGGTCTTCGCCCCTTTGGGGCTTGGCCCCTAATAATAACACTACCAATAACAATAGGGTCTTCGCCCCTTTGGGGCTTGGCCCCTAATAATAATAATAATAATAATAATACCATCAATAACAATAGGGGCTTCGCACTGCGTGCTTGGCCCCTAAATATAGCTGCAAGCAGCAATGAGCGGGGCCAAGCCATTACGCATCAAAGCCAATAAGCAAAACATGCCATAGCCACATTTGAGCTACCATTGAGCTACCACTAGCCATTGATGTCAATTAACATACAATGAAAGCACAAGGGGGTGTTGTTGCATAAAAACAATACACCTCCTCGCTCCTTTAAACCTCCTCATCTACACCTCCTTCCACCACTACACATCCACCCTCCTCTACACCTCCCCACTCTACACCTCCTCCTTCTTCTACACCTCCCCCTCCTCTACACCTACTCCCATCACTACATCTCCTCTACCCCTCCCCCCTCCCCTACACCTCCTCCCCTACACCTCCTCCTCTACCCCTCCCCCCTCCTCTACACCTCCTCCCATCCCTACATCTCCTCTACCCCTCCCCCCTGCTCTACCCCTCCCCCCTGCTCTACACCTCCTCCCCTACACCTCCTCCTCTACCACTCCCACTCCTCTACACATCCTCCTCTACACCTACGCTTTTGACTCCTCCCACCCCAACACCTCCTCCTCTACACTTCCTCTCTCTCCTACTCCTCATTCCTCCTCTACAACTCCTCCCTGAAAGAATGAAAGCGCAACCGGGGTGTTGTTGCACACAAACGCTTATATCTACATCATAATTTAATCTGACGATTTTCTGTCCAATGAGTAAATTGTAGAGCATGCCATCACCTACCCATAGAAGCAGGATGAGCCCCATCCAGCCAAAGGGGGCGCTACAGCAATCGATTGCATTTTAGCCTTTTTTAAGCACTTTGCTTGTTATAGCGCCGCCCTGTGGCCAATTTGCTTCATATTTCTAAGATTACCTAAGGATACACTCTGACACCACTCTACCAATTTTCTGAAAAATCGGCGTAGCGGTTAGGCCTTAACAGAAAATTAGCTCTCTAGCGCCCCCATTTGAGTTGATCGGGCCAATAATGCATGGATAGCCCCAGGGTATATGTGAGGACGTGCTTGCAATAATTTGTGGTGTTCTGTACAACCCTTCAGAAATTATACCACTTTATGTAAAAAGCCACGCCCTCTGCAAACTTCATTGGCTCATAATTTCTTCTTTTTTTAACTTTTCCAAAATATCTCGAGATGGAACTTTAGATATTGCTCCTGACATTGTGTGTACCGAGCGGCATGTGAATCGGTCAAACTTTCTAGGAGGAGATAGATTTTAAGCATTTTTCAAAATTTGCAAAATAGCGGATACTTTCCATAACCGGATGTTATAGGTTCTTGAGGCAAATTTGTTCATCGTGAGGACACACATATGTCGGCAAAGTCGCATGACTCTATGTCAAACGGGGCATGAGATATGCCTGTCATATGTCTTTGAGAGAGTGATGGCTGGCTTTTCACTAAAATGCTTATATCGACATCAAATTTACATCTGGTAATTAAGAGTCCAATGAGTAAGTTGTAGAACATGAGATGATCTACCCATACAACCATTAAAAAAAAACATTTGGCCACAGGGGGCGCCACAGCAATCGATTCCGTTTTAGCCACTTTTAAGCATTTTGGCTTGTTATAGCGTCACCCTGTGGCCAATCTGCTTCCTATTTCACAAGATACCTCAACATATGCTCTGGTACGAGTGTAAAAAGTTTCAGAAAAATCGGCCTGGCGGTTAGGCCGAAACGGTAAATTAGCTCTCTAGCGCCCCCATTGGGTTTGATCGAGCCCATAATGCAGGGCTAGCCTCGGTTTATATGTGCGGACATTCTTGAAAATATATGTGGTGTTCTGTACAACCCTTCAGAAAATATACCCCTTTATGTGAAAAGCCATGCAAAGCCACGCCCTCTGCAATCTTCATTGGCTAATAGTTTCTGTTTCATTCAACTTTTCCAAAATGTGCCAAGATGGAACTTTAGATATTGCTCCCTAGATTCTGTCTACCGAGCGTGATGTGAATCGGTGAAACTTTCTAGGAGGAGATAGATTTTAAGCGTTTTCCAAAAAATGCAAAATAGCAGATAATTTACATAACCGGAAGTTATAGGTTATTGAGGCAAATTTGTTCATCGTGAGAAGAGACATATGTGTGCAAAGTGTCATGACTCTACGTCAAACGGGGCATGAGCTATGCCTGTTCAAAGTTTGCAATTTCAGTCGGCTGCTATAGCGCCCCCTATTGGCTAATCGATCTAAGTCGTGCTCCATGGACTCAGCACATCATCCTCTACCATCATGCAAATTTTGGTAAAAAGTTACCACTCCGTTCTATAGGCTGCCATTGACTTCAATGGCAGAAGAATAATAATACCATCAATTACAATAGGGGCTTCGCACTGCGTGCTTGGCCCCTAATAAATATAGCTGCAAGCAGCAATGAACGGGGCCAAGCCATTAAGCATCAAAGCCAACAAGCGAAACAAACCATAGCCACATTGAGCTACCATTGAGCTACCACTAGCCATTGATATCTATGAAAATACGATGAAAGCGCAATGGGGGTGTTGTTGTACAAAAATGCTTATATTGACATCAAAATTTAATCAGACAATTTCGCATCCAATGAGGGAGTTGTAGAGCAGGACATGGTCTACCCATACAAGCAGGATGAACTCCATCTGACCACAGGGGGCGCTACAGCAATAGATTGCGTTTTAGCAACTGTTAAGAATTTTGGCTTGTTATAGCGCCACCCTGTGGCCGATTTGCTTCATCTTTCTCCAGTGGCCATTAGGAGTGCTCTGCTGCCACTGGACCCGGTTTCGGAAAAATCAGCATAGTGGTCATGCCTTAACCGGAAATGAGCTCTCTAGCGCCCCCCTTTGAATTGATCGGGCCAATAATGCAAAGCAAACCTCTGGATGTATATAGGGACATGTCTATACGTTTTTGTGTTATTCTTTACAAGCCTTCAATAATGATAACCCTTTATTTGAAAAGCCACACCCTCTGCAATGTTCATTGGCTCATAGTTTCTGTTTTATTCAACTTTTCCAAAATGTGCCGAGATGGAACTTTAGATATTGGTCCCTAGATTCTTTGTACCGAGTGCCATCTGAATCGGTGAAACTTTCTAGGAGGAGATAGATTTTAAGCGCTTTTCAAAAAATGCTAAATTGCCAAAAATCTACATAACCGGAAGTAATGCAACCCCGGGGTGCATTTGTTCATTGTGAGGAGAGGAATATGTGTGCAAAGTGTCACCACTGTAGGTCAAACGGGGCATGAGATATGCCTGTTCAAAGTTTTCAAATTCAATCGATTGCTATGGCGCCCCCCTGTGGCCGATCCATGTATATTCCGGTCCAGGGCATCTT
This sequence comes from Borostomias antarcticus, assembly GCF_949987555.1. NCBI lineage: Eukaryota > Metazoa > Chordata > Actinopteri > Stomiiformes > Stomiidae > Borostomias > Borostomias antarcticus. The sequence continues at coordinate 1,629,284 of NC_140260.1, read as the reverse complement.
GTCATGACCCTCTACTACTATGCAAATTTTCGTAAAAAGCGACCAGTCGGTTTAGGTTTTAAAGTCATTTCAAATGATTAGCTTTTCAAATACAAGCTTTAATATAGCTGCAAGCAGCAATAACGGGGCCAAGCACAATGGACGCAAGAAAGACAACAAGGGAAACGTGGCATTGGAACCATGCATATGAGTGTCTGTGTCACCTGACCAGGTAAATCAGGTTAAATTCATGCAACAAAAATATGATCATGCAAGTGCAATGACATTCAATTCATCTGACGGCATCAAGTGAGTGTTAGGTCCTTTTTTGCATCTCATTATATTCATTGTAATTTGGGAGCTATCTACATTTTAGGACCTTTTTCTCTGCATGTCTACATGCCACGTGATCATTCTCCAGGCCTTCCATTTGCATGTGAGTATCTATATATGTCGCCTGACCAGATGAATCAGTGCAATCACATTGAATTCATGGCATCAAGTGAGTGTGAGGTTTATTTTTTGCATGTCATTACATTGATTGTATTTTGGTACATATGTTTTAGAACCTATTTCTCTGCATGTCTACATGCCACATGTTCGTTCTCCAGGCCTTCCATCTGCCTGGAAGGCCCACCTTTACCATCAAGTCTCAGTGCGGGGATTTCTTGATAATTCAGCTACCTATGAAGAACACTCACAACTTTTGTTTCTCTCTACACCTCACAGTTTCCAGAAGAATGGCCCCCCTACACTTGGTGTAAGTAGGCTATGTAGTCTGTGGGCTACTGTCCTCTCCCAGGATGAAGTGTTTAGATTGAAGGCTAAAACCCTCTCCCTGGTTGAAGTGTGTAAGCTATATACTGCAAAAGGTACACTATCCAAACTTGATACTCTTTACCACTCTACCATCCAGTTTGTCACCCATGCCACATACAATACACACCACTGCACTCGTTACTCTTTGGACAACTAACCTTCCCATCAAACCTGTCATAACATTCCCTAGTTTAATCTCATTTGGACCCTTCTCCAACTATCACCTCTCTACCTATGTCACATGTTACACTAAATGCCTCTCACACACTGACTCCTACAAAAGCCAGTTCATTTACAATGGCTCTACACAATATCCAGTCTTAAAGCAGACTTTAAAGATGTACACACACATCAATTCTTTATGAACGCTTATTGCATTTGTGTAACAGAAACATGGCTAACATCTGCCATAGCCACATTTGAGCTATGCATGTGACTATTTCTCTGCATGTCAACCTCCCACCTGGTCATTGTCCAGGCCTTACATCTGCCTGGGAGTCCCACCTTTACCATCAAGTATCACTGTAAGGATAGCTTGACAATTCAGCAATCTGTGAACAACACTCACAATTCTTGTTTCTCTCTTAACCTCACAGTTTTCAGAAGAATGCCCCTCTCCTACCCATACATTTGGTGTAAGTAGGCTATGTAATTTAAGGTCTACATTTCCATCCAATTGACCTGAATGACTACTGTCAAACTAAAGTGGAGTCCATATGCATTCAATTGTAGTGATCTTGATTATTTCAGTTAAACAAGCACATTCTTCATATAAGAAGAGACGACACATTGGTTTAATTCTAGCAATGAAAATACAATGAAAGTGCAATGGGGGTCCCTTTGCACAACAATGCTTATATAAACATCAAAATGTAATCTGACAGTGTTGTGCCCAATTAGTAAGTTGTAGAGCATGCCATCAGCTACGCATACAAGCATTATGAACCCCATTTAGCCACGGGGGGCGCTACAGCAATCAATTGCATTTAAGCCACTTTTAAGAATTTCGGCTCGTTATAGCGCCACTCTTTGGCCTAACTGCTTCATATTTCTTCAGTTCACTCAAGATATTCTCTGGTACTACTATATCTGTTTTGAAAAATACCATCCAAGCGGTTAGGCCTAAACAGGAAATGAGCTCTCTAGCGCCCCCATACAGTTTTTTCTGGCCAGTAACGGAGGCTTTGCCTCGGGCAGACATTGTTGATATGAACACAAGGTTTTGTGGTGTTCCATGCATTCCTTCAGAAGTTGTATGCCTTTTTGTGAAAAGCCACACCCTCTGCAATATTCAATTGCTCACAGTGGCTATTTTCATTATGTTTTCTAAATTATGCCGAGATGGAACTTTAGATATTCATTGCTAGATTATATATCCTGTGCTTCATGTAGATTGACAAAACTTCCTAGGAGGAGATAGATTTCAAGTGTTTTTCAAAAAATGCAAAATTGTTGCAAATTAACATAATCCGAAGTTATGGCTCCTTGAGGCAAATTTGTTCACCCCGATGAGACATATATGCCTCCAAAGCATCCTGACTCTAGCTCCAACGGGGCATGACATATGACCATTCAAAGTTTGCATTTTATCCCCTTTTATGTATTTTGGCTTGTAATAGCGCCACCCTGTGGCCAATCAGGCTCTTCTTTCTCCAGTGACCATTAGACATACCCTGGTACCACTGTACAGTGGTTCGGAAAGCTCTGCATGGCGGTTAGGCTCAAACTGAAAATGAGCTCTCTAGCGCCCCCATTTGGTTTGATTGGGCCAATAATGCAGTGGCCGCCTCAGGTTATATCTGCACAGATGTCTACCAAGTGGCGTGGTGTTCTGCACAACCCTTAAGAAAGTATACCAATTTATGTGAAAAGCCACGCCCCATGCCACTTTCATTGGCTCATAGTTGCTGGTGAATTAAACTTTTTACACTTTTGCCGAGATGGAATTTTAGATATCGGTCGCTAGATTGTCTGTACCCAGTATCATGCAGATTGGTCAAAGTCTCTAGGAGGAGATAGATTTTAAGCGTTTTTCAAAAAATTCAAAATGGCGGAAAATCTATATAACCGGAAGTTATGGGTCCTTGAGGCAAATTTGTTCATCATGAGGAGAGACATATGTGTGAGAAGTGTCATGTCTGTAGGTCAAACAGGGCCTGAGATATGCCTGTTCAAAGTTCGCAACTTCAGTCGGCTGCTATAGCGCCCCCTTTTGGCCAATCAATGTGAGACTTGCTCCATGGCTTCGGGCCATAAGCCTCTACCATCTTGCAAAGTTTCGTAAAAAGTTACCAATCGGCTATAGGGCCTGGCATAGGCTCCCATGGCGGAAAAAGAATAATAATAATAACACTACCAATAACAATAGGGTCTTCGCCCCTTTGGGGCTTGGCCCCTAAATATAGCTGCAAGCAGCAATAACGGGGCCAAGCACAACTAACGCATCAAAGCCAATGAGCAAAACACACCATAGCTACATTGGAGCTATGCATGTGAGGATCAATGTCGCCTGACCAGATGAATCAGGTCTAATTCATGCAACAGTATCATCATCACCATGATCATCATCACCATGATCATCATCATCATCATACAACTGCAATCACATTCAATTCATCTGAAGGCGTCAAACGAATGTCAGGTCCTTTTAAGCATCGCATTACATTAATTATATTTTGGGACATATCTTGTAGGACCTATTTCTCTACATGTCTACAGGCCACATGGTCATTCTCCAGGCCTTCCATCTGCCTGAAAGACCCACCTTTTCCATCAAGTCTCAGTGTGTAGTTTGTTTGATAATTCAGCTATCTGTGAACAACACTCACAACTCTTGTTTCTCTCTAAACCTCACAGTTCTGAGAAGAATGCCCCCCCTACACTTGGTGTAAGAAGGCTATGTAGTCTGTGGGCTACTGTGCTCTCCCAGGATTAAGTGTTTAGATTAAAGGCTAAAACCCTCCCTGGTTTAAGTGGGTAAGCTATATACTGCAAAAGGTACACTCTCCAAACATGACACTCTTTACCATTCTACCATCCAGTTTGTCACACATGACACATACAGTACACACCTCTGCACTCGTTACTCTTTGGACAACTAACCTTCATACCCGTCATAACATTCCCTAGTTTAATCTCATTTGCACCCTTCTCCAACTATCACTTCTCTACCTATGTCACATGTGACACTAAATGCCTCTCACACACTGACTCCCACAAAAGTCAGTTCATTTACAATGCCTCTACACAATATCCAGAGTCTTAAAGCACACTTTAAAGATGTACACACACATCAATTCTTTATGAACGCTGATTGCATTTGTGTAACAGAAACATGGCTTACATCTGCCATAGCCACATTTGAGCTATGCATGTGACTGTCTGTGTTGCCTGACTAGGTACATCAGGTTAAATTCATGCAACATCATCATCATACAACCACAATCATATTTCATTCATCTGATTCAAGTGAGTGTCAGTTCCTTTTAAGCATCTTAATACATGTCTTCTATTTTGGGACATATATCTAGGACCTATTTCTCTGCATGTCTACATCCCACCTGGTCATTCTCCAGGCCTTCCATCTGCCTGGAAGACCCACCTTTACCATCAAGTATCACTGCAGGGATAGCTTGACAATTCAGCAATCTGTGAACAACACTCACAATTCTTGTTTCTCTCTTAACCACAGTTTTCAGAAGAATGCCCCTCTCCTACCCATACATTTGGTGTAAGTAGGCTATGTAATTTAAGGTCTACATTTCCATCCAATTGACCTGAATGACTACTGTCAAACTAAAGTGGAGTCCATATGCATTCAATTGTAGTGATCTTGATTATTTCAGTTAAACAAGCACATTCTTCATATAAGAAGAGACGACACATTGGTTTAATTCTAGCAATGAAAATACAATGAAAGTGCAATGGGGGTCCCTTTGCACAACAATGCTTATATAAACCTCAAAATGTAATCTGACAGTGTTGTGCCCAATTAGTAAGTTGTAGAGCATGCCATCAGCTACACATACAAGCATTATGAACCCCATTTAGCCACGGGGGGCGCTACAGCAATCAATTGCATTTAAGCCACTTTTAAGAATTTCGGCTCGTTATAGCGCCACCCTTTGGCCTAACTGCTTCATATTTCTTCAGTTACCTCAAGATATGGTCTGGTACTACTATATCTGTTTTCGGAAATACCATCCAAGCGGTTAGGCCTGAACAGGAAATTTGCTCTCTAGCGCCCCCATTCAGTTTAATCTGCCCAGTAATGGAGGCTTTGCCTCTGGCTGACATTGTTGATATGAACACAACGTTTTGTGGTGTTCCATGCATTCCTTCAGAAGTATTATGCCTTTTTGTGAAAAGCCACACCCTCTGCAATATTCAATTGCTCACAGTGGCTATTTTCATTATGTTTTCTAATTTATGCCGAGATGGAACTTTAGATATTCATTGCTAGATTCTATATACTGTGCTTCATGTAGATGAACAAAACTTCCTAGGAGGAGATAGATTTCAAGTGTTTTTCAAAAAATGCAAAATTGTTGCAAATTAACATAATCCGAAGTTATGGCTCCTTGAGGCAAATTTGTTTACCCTGATGAGACATATATGCCTCCAAAGCGTCCTGACTCTAGCTCCAACGGGGCATGACATATGACCATTCAAAGTTTGCATTTTATCCCCTTTTATGTATTTTGGCTTGTAATAGCGCCACCCTGTGGCCAATCAGGCTCTTCTTTCTCCAGTGACCATTAGACCTACCCTGGTACCTCTGTACCGTGTTTCGGAAAGCTCTGCATGGCGGTTAGGCCTAAACTGAAAATGAGCTCTCTAGCGCCCCCATTTGGTTTGATTGGGCCAATAATGCAGTGGCCGCCTCAGGTTATATCTGCACAGATGTCTTATAAGTGGCGTGGTGTTCTGCACAACTCTTAAGAAAGTATACCCCTTTATGTGAAAAGCCACACCCCATGCCATTTTCATTGGCTCATAGTTGCTGTTAAATGTAACTTTTTCTACTTTTGCCGAGATGGAATTATAGATATCGGTCCTTAGATTGTGTGTACCCAGTATCATGCAGATTGGTCAAAGTCTCTAGGAGGAGATAGATTTTTAGCGTTTTTCAAAAAATTCAAAATGGCGGAAAATCTATATAACCGGAAGTTATGGGTCCTTGAGGCAAATTTGTTCATCATGAGGAGAGACATATGTGTGCAAAGTGTCATGTCTGTAGGTCAAACGGGGCCTGAGATATGCCTGTTCAAAGTTCGCAACTTCAGTCGGCTGCTATAGCGCCCCCTTTTGGCCAATCGATGTGAGACTTGCTCCATGGCTTCGGGCTATAAGCCTCTACCATCGTGCAAAGTTTCGTAAAAAGTTACCAATCGGCTATAGGGCTTCCCATAGACTTCCATTGCAGAATAATAATAGGAAAACTACCAATAACAATAGGGTCTTCGCCCCTTCGGGGCTTGGCCCCTAAATAATAATAACACTACCAATTACAATAGGGTCTTCGCCCCTACGGGGCTTGGCCCCTAAATATAGCTGCAAGCAGCAATAACGGGGCCAAGCGCAACTAACGGCAACTAACGCATCAAAGCCAACGAGGAAAATACGCCATAGCTACAGTGGAGCTATGCATGTGAGCATCTATGTCGCCTGACCAGGTGAATCAGGTCAAATTCATGCAACAGTATCATCATCACCATGATCATCATCATCATCATCATTATACAACTGCATTCACATTAAATTCATCTGACAGCGTCAAGTGAGTCAGGTCCTTTTTAGAATCTCATTACATTTATTCTATTTTGGTACATATGTTTTAGGACCTATTTCTCTGCATGTCTACATGCCACATGATCATTCTCCAGGCCTTCCATCTGCCTGGAAGGCCCACCTTTACCATCAAGTCTCAGTGCGGGGATTTCTTGATAATTCAGCTATCTATGAAGAGCACACAACTTTTGTTTCTCTCTACACCTCACAGTTTCCAGAAGAATGCCCCCCCTACACTTGGTGTAAGTAGGCTATGTAGTCTGTTGGCTACTGCGCTCTCCAAGGATGAAGTGTTTAGGCTAAAGCCTACAACCCTCTCCCTGGTTGAAGTGTGTAAGCTATAGAGTGCAAAAGGTACACTTTCCAAACGTGACACTCTTTACCACTCTACCATCCAGTTTGTCACACATGACACATACAATACACATACTGCACTCCTTAATGTTTGGACAACTAATCTTCCCATCAAACCTGTCATAACATTCCCTAGTTTAATCTCATTTGCACCCTTCTCCAACTATCACCTCTCTACCTATGTCACATTTTACACTAAATGCCTCTCACACACTGACTCCTACAAAAGCCAGTTAATTTACAATGGCTCTATACAATATCCAGTCTTAAAGCAGACTTCAAAGATGTACACACACATCAATTCTTTATGAACGCTGATTGCATTTGTGTAACAGAAACATGGCTAACATCTGCCATAGCCACATTTGAGCTATGCATGTGACTATTTCTCTGCATGTCAACATCCCACCTGGTCATTGTCCAGGCCTTCCATCTGCCTGGGAGACCCACCTTTACCATCAAGTATCACTGCAAGGATAGCTTGACAATTCAGCAATCTGTGAACAACACTCACAATTCTTGTTTCTCTCTTAACCTCACAGTTTTCAGAAGAATGCCCCTCTCCTACCCATACATTTGGTGTAAGTAGGCTATGTAATTTAAGGTCTACATTTCCATCCAATTGACCTGAATGACAACTGTCAAACTAACGTGGAGTCCATATACATTCAATTGTAGTGATCTTGATTATTTCAGTTAAACAAGCACATTCTTCATATAAGAAGAGACGGCACATTGGTTTAATTCTAGCAATGAAAATACAATGAAAGTGCAATGGGGGTCCCTTTGCACAACAATGCTTATATAAACATCAAAATGTAATCTGACAGTGTTGTGCCCAATTAGTAAGTTGTAGAGCATGCCATCCGCTACCCATACAAGCATTAGGAACCCCATTTAGCCACGGGGGGCGCTACAGCAATCAATTGCGTTTAAGCCACTTTTAAGAATTTTGGTTTGTTATAGTGCCACCCTTTGGCCTAACTGCTTCATATTTCTTGAGTTACCTCAAGATATGCTCTGGTACTACTATATCTGTTTTAGGAAATACCATCCAAGCGGTTAGGCCTTTACAGGAAATGAGCTCTCTAGCACCCCCATTCAGTTTGATCTGGCCAGTAATGGAGGCTTTGCCTCAGGCTGACATTGTTGATATGAACACAAAGTTTTGTGGTGTTCCATCTATTCCATCAGAAGTAATATGCCTTTTTGTGAAAAGCCACACCCTCTGCAATATTCAATTGCTCATAGTGGCTCTTTTCATCAAGTTTTCTAAATTATGCCGAGATGGAACTTTAGATATTCATTGCTAGATTCTACCTACTGTGCTTCATGTAGATTGACAAAACTTTCTAGGAGGAGATAGATTTTAAGGGTTTTTCTAAAATTGCAAAATTGTTGCAAATTAACATAATCTGAAGTTATGGCTCTTTGAGGCAAATTTGTTCAACCTCATGAGACATATATGCCTCCAAAGCGTCATGACTCTAGCTCCAACGGGGCATGAGATATGACCTTTCAAAGTTAGCATTTTAGCCCCTTTTATGTATTTTGGCTTGTTATAGCGCCACCCTGTGGCCAATCAGGCTTTTCTTTCTCGAGTGACCATTAGACATACCCTGGTACCACTGTACCGTGGTTCGGAAAGCTCTGCATGGCGGTTAGGCCTAAACTGAAAATGAGCTCTCTAGCGCCCCCATTTGGTTTGATTCGGCCAATAATGCAGTGGCCGCCTCAGGTTATATCTGCACAGATGTCTACCAAGTGGCGTGGTGTTCTGCACAACCCTTAAGAAAGTATACCACTTTATGTGAAAAGCCACGCCCCATGCCATTTTCATTGGCTCATAGTTGCTGTTAAATGTAACTTTTTCTACTTTTGCCGAGATGGAATTATAGATATCGGTCCTTAGATTGTGTGTACCCAGTATCATGCAGATTGGTCAAAGTCTCTAGGAGGAGATAGATTTTAAGCGTTTTTAAAAAAATTCAAAATGGCGGAAAATCTATATAACCGGAAGTTATGGGTCCTTGAGGCAAATTTGTTCGTCATGAGGAGAGACATATGTGTGCAAATTGTCATGTCTGTAGGTCAAACGGGGCCTGAGATATGCCTGTTCAAAGTTCGCAACTTCAGTCGGCTGCTATAGCGCCCCCTTTTGGCCAATCAATGTGAGACTTGCTCCACTGCTGCGGGGCCTAAGCCTCTATGACTCTGCCTATTTTTCGTAAAAAGCGACCAGTCGGTTATAGGGCCTTGCATAGACTCCCATGGCGGAATAATAATAATAATAATAATACTTACAATAACAATAGGGTCTTCGCCCCTTTGGGGCTTGGCCCCTAAATAGCTGCAAGCAGCAATAACGGGGCCAAGCGCAACTAACGGCAACTAACGCATCAAAGCCAACGAGGAAAATACGCCATAGCTACAGTGGAGCTATGCATGTGAGCATCTATGTCGCCTGACCAGGTGAATCAGGTCAAATTCATGCAACAGTATCATCATCACCATGATCATCATCATCATCATCATTATACAACTGCATTCACATTCAATTCATCTGACAGCGTCAAGTGAGTCAGGTCCTTTTTAGAATCTCATTACATTTATTGGTACATATGTTTTAGGACCTATTTCTCTGCATGTCTACATGCCACATGATCGTTCTCCAGGCCTTCCATCTGCCTGGAAGGCCCACCTCTACCATCAAGTCTCAGTGCGGGGATTTCTTGATAATTCAGCTACCTATGAAGAACACTCACAACTTTTGTTTCTCTACACCTCACAGTTTCCAGAAGAATGCCCCCCCTACACTTGGTGTAAGTAGGCTATGTAGTCTGTGGGCTACTGTCCTCTCCCAGGATGAAGTGTTTAGATTAAAGGCTAAAACCCTCTCCCTGGTTGAAGTGTGAAGCTATATACTGCAAAAGGTACACTATCCAAACTTGATACTCTTTACCACTCTACCATCCAGTTTGTCACCCATGCCACATACAATACACACCACTGCACTCGTTACTCTTTGGACAACTAACCTTCCCATCAAACCTGTCATAACATTCCCTAGTTTAATCTCATTTGCACCCTTCTCCAACTATTACCTCTCTACCTATGTCACATTTTACACTAAATGCCTCTCACACACTGACAAAGTTATATGCCTTTTTGTGAAAAGCCACACCCTCTGCAATATTCAATTGCTCACAGTGGCTACTTTCATCAAGTTTTCTAAATTATGCCAAGATGGAACTTTAGATATTCATTGCTAGATTCTATAAACTGTGCTTTATGTAGATTGACAAAACTTCCTAGGAAGAGATAGATTTCAAGTGTTTTTCCAAAAATGCTTATTTGTTGCAAATTAACATAATCTGAAGTCATGGCTCTTTGAGGCAAATTTGTTCAACCTGATGAGACATATATGCCTCCAAAGCATCCAAGAATCTAGCTCCAACGGGGCATGAGATATGACCGTTCAAAGTTTGCATTTTAGCCCCTTTTATGTATTTTGGCTTGTTATAGCACCACCATGTGGCCAATCAGGCTCTTCTTTCTCCAGTCACCATTAGATATACCGTGGTACCACTGTACTGTTTTTCGGAAAACTCTGCATGGCGGTTAGGCCTAAAATGAAAATGAGCTCTCTAGCGCCCCCATTTGGTTTTATTGGGCCAATAATGCAGTGGCCGCCTCAGGTTATATCTGCAGAGATGTCTACAAAGTGGCATGGTGTTCTGCACAACCCTTAAGAAATGATACCCCTTTATGTGAAAAGCCACGCCCTCTGCAAATTTCATTGGCTCATAGTTGCTGTTATATTTAACTTTTTCAACTTTTGCCGAGATGGAATTTTAGATATTGTTCCATAGATTGTGTGTACCGGATGTCATGCAGATTGTTTAAAGTCTCTAGGAGGAGATAGATTTTAAGCGTTTTTCAAAAAATTCAAAATGGCGGAAAATCTATATAACCGGAAGTTATGGGTCCTTGAGGCAAATTTGTTCGTCATGAGGAGAGACATATGTGTGCAAATTGTCATGTCTGTAGGTCAAACGGGGCCTGAGATATGCCTGTTCAAAGTTCGCAACTTCAGTCGGCTGCTATAGCGCCCCCTTTTGGCCAATCGATGTGAGACTTGCTCCACTGCTGCGGGGCCTAAGCCTCTATGACTCTGCCGATTTTCGTAAAAAGCGACCAGTCGGTTATAGGGCCTGCCATAGACTTCCATGGCAGATAAATAATAATAATAATAATAATAATAATAATACCATCAATTACAATAGGGCTTCGCCCCCTTCGGGGCTTGGCCCCTAAATATAGCTGCAAGCAGCAATAACGGGGCCAAGCGCAACTAACGCATCAAAGCCAATGAGGAAAACACGCCATAGCTACATTGGAGCTATGCATGTGAGCATCTATGTCGCCTGACCAGGTGAATCAGGTCAAATTCATGCAACAGTATCATCATCACCATGATCATCATCATCATCATCATTATACAACTGCATTCACATTCAATCCATCTGACAGCGTCAAGTGAGAGTCAGGTCCTTTTTAGAATCTCATTACATTTATTCTATTTTGGTAAATATGTTTTAGGAACTATTTCTCTGCATGTCTACATGCCACATGATCATTCTCCAGGCCTTCCATCTGCCTGGAAGGCCCACCTCCACCATCAAGTCTCAATGCGGGGACTTCTTGATAATTCAGCTATCTATGAAGAACACTCACAACTTTTGTTTCTCTCTACACCTCACAGTTTCCAGAAGAATTCCCCCCCTACACTTGGTGTAAGTAGGCTATGTAGTCTGTGGGCTACTGCGCTCTCCAAGGATGAAGTGTTTAGGCTAAAGGCTACAACCCTCTCCCTGGTTGAAGTGTGTAAGCTATAGAGTGCAAAAGGTACACTTTCCAAACGTGACACTCTTTACCACTCTACCATCCATTTTGTCACACATGACACATACAATACACAACACTGCACTCCTATCTGTTTGGACAACTAACCTTCCCATCAAACCTGTCATAACATTCCCTAGTTTATTCTCATTTGCACCCTTCTCCAACTATCACCTCTCTAACTATGTCACATGTTACACTAAATGCCTCTCTCACACAGACTCCCACAAAAGCCAGTTCATTTATAATGGCTCTAAACAATATCCAGAGTCTTAAAGCACACTTTAAAGATGTACACACATCAATTCTTTACGAACGCTGATAGCATTTGTGTAACAGAAACATGGCTAACATCTGCCATAGCCACATTTGAGCTATGCATGTGACTGTCTTTGTCGCCTGACTAGGTACATCAGGTTAAATTCATGCAACAGCATCATCATACAACCACACTCACAGTTATGGCTCTAAACAATATCCAGAGTCTTAAAGCACACTTTAAAGATGTACACACATCAATTCTTTACGAACGCTGATAGCATTTGTGTAACAGAAACATGGCTAACATCTGCCATAGCCACATTTGAGCTATGCATGTGACTGTCTTTGTCGCCTGACTAGGTACATCAGGTTAAATTCATGCAACAGCATCATCATACAACCACACTCACAGTTAATTCATCTGATGATGTGAAGTGAGTGTCAGGTCCTTTTAAGCATCTCAACACATTTATTCTATTTTGGGACATATTTTTAGGACCTATTTCTCTGCATGTCTACATCCCACCTGGTCATTCTCCAGGCCTTCCATCTGCCTGGAAGACCCACCTTTACCATCAAGTATCACTGCAGGGATAGCTTGACAATTCAGCAATCTGTGATCAACACTCACAATTCTTGTTTCTCTCTTAACCACAGTTTTCAGAAGAATGCCCCTCTCCTACCCATACATTTGGTGTAAGTAGGCTATGTAATTTAAGGTCTACATTTCCATCCAATTGACCTGAATGACTACTGTCAAACTAAAGTGGAGTCCATATGCATTCAATTGTAGTGATCTTGATTATTTCAGTTAAACAAGCACATTCTTCATATAAGAAGAGACGACACATTGGTTTAATTCTAGCAATGAAAATACAATGAAAGTGCAATGGGGGTCCCTTTGCACAACAATGCTTATATAAACCTCAAAATGTAATTTGACAGTGTTGTGCCCGATTAGTAAGTTGTAGAGCATGCCATCAGCTACGCATACAAGCATTATGAACCCCATTTAGCCACGGGGGGCGCTACAGCAATCAATTGCATTTAAGCCACTTTTAAGAATTTCGGCTCGTTATAGCGCCACCCTTTGGCCTAACTGCTTCATATTTCTTCAGTTACCTCAAGATATGGTCTGGTACTACTATATCTGTTTTCGGAAATACCATCTAAGCGGTTAGGCCTGAACAGGAAATTTGCTCTCTAGCGCCCCCATTCAGTTTAATCTGCCCAGTATTGGAGGCTTTGCCTCTGGCTGACATTGTTGATATGAACACAACGTTTTTGTGGTGTTCCATGCATTCCTTCAGAAGTATTATGCCTTTTTGTGAAAAGCCACACCCTCTGCAATATTCAATTGCTCACAGTGGCTATTTTCATTATGTTTTCTAAATTATGCCGAGATGGAACTTTAGATATTCATTGTTAGATTCTATATACTGTGCTTCATGTAGATTGACAAAACTTCCTAGGAGGAGATAGATTTCAAGTGTTTTTAAAAAAATGCAAAATTGTTGCAAATTAACATAATCCGAAGTTATGGCTCCTTGAGGCAAATTTGTTTACCCTGATGAGCCATATATGCCTCCAAAGCGTCCTGACTCTAGCTCCAACGGGGCATGACATATGACCATTCAAAGTTTGCATTTTATCCCCTTTTATGTATTTTGTCTTGTTATAGCACCACCCTGTGGCCAATCAGGCTCTTCTTTCTCCAGTGACCATTAGACATACACTGGTACCACTGTACTGTGGTTCGGAAAGCTCTGCATGGCGGTTAGGCCTAAACTGAAAATGAGCTCTCTAGCGCCCCCATTTGGTTTGATTCGGCCAATAATACAGTGGCCGCCTCAGGTTATATCTGCACAGATGTCTACCAAGTGGCATGGTGTTCTGCACAATCCTTAAGAAAGTATACCACTTTATGTGAAAAGCCACGCCCCATGCCATTTTCATTGGCTCATAGTTGCTGTTATATTTAACTTTTTCAACTTTTGCCGAGATGGAATTATAGATATCGGTCCTTAGATTGTGTGTACCCAGTATCATGCAGATTGGTCAAAGTCTCTAGGAGGAGATAGATTTTAAGCGTTTTTCCAAAAATTCAAAATGGCGGAAAATCTATATAACCGGAAGTTATGGGTCCTTGAGGCAAATTTGTTCATCATGAGGAGAGACATATGTGTGCAAATGTACATGTCTGTAGGTCAAACGGGGCCTGAGATATGCCTGTTCAAAGTTCGCAACTTCAGTCGGCTGCTATAGCGCCCCCTTTTGGCCAATCGATGTGAGACTTGCTCCACTGCTGCGGGGCCTAAGCCTCTATGACTCTGCCGATTTTCATAAAAAGCGACCAGTCGGTTATAGGGCCTTGCATAGACACCCATGGCGGAATAATAATAATAATAAATATAGCTGCAAGCAGCAATAACGGGGCCAAGCACAACGAACGCATCAAAGCCAATGAGCAAAACACACCATAGCTACATTGGAGCTATGCATGTGAGCATCAATGTCGCCTGACCAGATGAATCAGGTCTAATTCATGCAACAGTATCATCATCACCATGATCATCATCACCATGATCATCATCATCATCATACAACTGCAATCACATTCAATTCATCTGAAGGCGTCAAACGAATGTCAGGTCCTTTTAAGCATCGCATTACATTAATTCTATTTTGGGACATATCTTTTAGGACCTATTTCTCTACATGTCTACAGGCCACATGGTCATTCTCCAGGCCTTCCATCTGCCTGAAAGACCCACCTTTTCCATCAAGTCTCAGTGTGTAGTTTGTTTGATAATTCAGCTATCTGTGAACAAAACTCACAACTCTTGTTTCTCTCTAAACCTCACAGTTCTCAGAAGAATGCCCCCCCTACACTTGGTGTAAGAAGGCTATGTAGTCCGTGGGCTACTGTGCTCTCCCAGGATTAAGTGTTTAGATTAAAGGCTAAAACCCTCTCCCTGGTTTAAGTGGGTAAGCTATATACTGCAAAAGGTACACTTTCCAAACTTGACACTCTTTACCACTCTACCATCCAGTTTGTCACACATGACACATACAGTACACACCTCTGCACTCGTTACTCTTTGGACAACTAACCTTCATACCCGTCATAACATTCCCTAGTTTAATCTCATTTGCACCCTTCTCCAACTATCACTTCTCTACCTATGTCACATGTGACACTAAATGCCTCTCACACACTGACTCCAACAAAAGTCAGTTCATTTACAATGCCTCTACACAATATCCAGAGTCTTAAAGCACACTTTAAAGATGTACACACACATCAATTCTTTATGAACGCTGATTGCATTTGTGTAACAGAAACATGGCTTACATCTGCCATAGCCACATTTGAGCTATGCATGTGACTGTCTGTGTTGCCTGACTAGGTACATCAGGTTAAATTCATGCAACATCATCATCATACAACCACAATCATATTTCATTCATCTGATGATGTCAAGTGATTGTCAGGTCCTTTTAAGCATCTTAATACATTTCTTCTATTTTGGGACATATATCTACGACCTATTTCTCTGCATGTCTACATCCCACATGGTCATTCTCCCGGCCTTCCATCTGCCTGGGAGACCCACCTTAACAATCAAGTATTACTGCAGGGATAGCTTGACAATTCAATAATCTGTGAACAACACTCACAATTCTTGTTTCTCTCTTAACCTCACAGTTTTCATAAGAATGCCTTTCTCCCCCCCTTACATTTGGTGTAAGTAGGCTATGTAATCTAAGGTCTACTGCGATGTCCCTGGATGAAGCATGTATGCTATAGACCATTCCCTTTCCCTAGATGAAATGTGAATGGTATAGACTACTCCACTCTCCCTAGGCTAAAAGTTACTACCCTCTCCCTGGATGAAATGGGAAGAATGGAACTACCCTACAGCATCTAGAAGATTCAAAAACAATCAATAATCTACCCTCTCCCTGGGTATAATTCTGTAGTCTAATTGGCTACTCTCCCTTTTCCTGTGAAGTATGTTATATATAATATAGCTGATAATAGTGTTTCTGGGAGATTGGAATTGTGTCAATTACCTAAGATTTGCTCTTAACATGTTGCAGTAAACCTAGCCTACAAGGCTACTAATGCCATGTCTGTAATGTTTAAGAAGTCTCACAGTTAAAGTAAGGTAATGTCCATCCAATTGACCTGAATGACTACTGTCAAACTAAAGTGGAGTCCATATGCATTCAATTGTAGTGATCTTGATTATATCAGTTAAACAAGCACATTCTTCATATAAGAAGAGACAACACATTGGTTTAATTCTAGCAATGACAATACAATGAAAGTGCAATGGGGGTCCCTTTGCACAACAATGCTTATATAAACATCAAAATGTAATCTGACAGTGTTGTGCCCAATAAGTAAATTGTAGAGCATGCCATCAGCTACCCATACAAGCATTATGAACCCCATTTAGCCACGGGGGGCGCTACAGCAATCAATTGCGTTTAAGCCATTTTAAATAATTTTGGCTTGTTATAGCGCCACCCTTTGGCCTAACTGCTTCATATTTCTTCAGTTACCTCAAGATATGCTCTGGTACTACTATATCTGTTTTCGGAAATACCATCCAAGCGGTTAGGCCTGAACAGGAAATGAGCTCTCTAGCGCCCCCATTCAGTTTATTCTGGCCAGTAATAGAGGCTTTGCCTCGGGCTGACATTGGTGATATGAACACAACGTTTTGTGTTGTTCCATGCATTCCTTCAGAAGTTGTATGCCTTTTTGTGAAAAGCCACACCCTCTGCAATATTCAATTGCTCATATTGGCTCTTTTCATCAAGTTTTCTAAATTATGCTGAGATGGAACTTTAGATATTCATTGCTAAATTATATATACTGTGCTTCATGTAGATTGACAAAACTTCCTAGGAGGAGATAGATTTTAAGTGTTTTTCAAAAAATGCACAATTGTTGCAAATTAACATAATTTGCAGTTCTGGCTCCTTGAGGCAAATTTGTTACAGCTGATGAGACAATAATGCCTCCAAAGCTTCATGACTCTAGCTCCAACGGGGCATGACATATGACCATTCAAAGTTTGCAATTTAGCCCCTTTTATGTATTTTGTCTTGTAGTAGCGCCACCCTGTGGCCAATCAGGCTCTTCTTTCTCCAGTGACCATTAGACATACCCTGGTAACACTGTACCGTGGTTCGGAAAGCTCTGCATGGCGGTTAGGCCTAAACTGAAAATGAGCTCTCTAGCGCCCCCATTTGGTTTGATTGGGCCAATAATGCAGTGGCCGCCTCAGGTTATATCTGCACAGATGTCTACCAAGTGGCGTGGTGTTCTGCACAATCCTTAAGAAAGTATACCACTTTATGTGAAATGCCACGCCCCATGCCATTTTCATTGGCTCATAGTTGCTGTTAGATTTAACTTTTTAAACTTTTGCCGAGATGGAATTATAGATATCGGTCCTTAGATTGTGTATACCCAGTATCATGCAGATTGGTCAAAGTCTCTAGGAGGAGATAGATTTTAAGCGTTTTTCAAAAAATTCAAAATGGCGGAAAATCTATATAACCGGAAGTTATGGGTCCTTGAGGCAAATTTGTTCGTCATGAGGATAGACATATGTGTGCAAATTGTCATGTCTGTAGGTCAAACGGGGCCTGAGATATGCCTGTTCAAAGTTCGCAACTTCAGTCGGCTGCTATAGCGCCACCTTTTGGCCAATCCATGTGAGACTTGCTCCATGGCTTCAGGGCCTAAGCCTCTACGACTCTGCCGCTTTTTGTAAAAAGCGACCAGTCGGTTATAGGGCCTGCCATAGACTCCCATGGCAGATAAATAATAATAATACCATCAATTACAATAGGGGCTTCGCCCCCTTCGGGGCTTGGCCCCTAATAATACTACCAATAACAATAGGGTCTTCGCCCCTTTGGGGCTTGGCCCCTAAATATAGCTGCAAGCAGCAATGAACGGGGCCAAGCCATTAAGCATCAAAGCCAACAAGCGAAACAAACCATAGCCACATTGAGCTACCATTGAGCTACCACTAGCCATTGATATCTATGAAAATACGATGAAAGCGCAATGGGGGTGTTGTTGTACAAAAAAGCTTATATTGACATCAAAATTTAATCTGACAATTTCGCATTCCAATGAGGGAGTTGTAGAGCAGGACATGGTCTACCCATACAAGCAGGATGAACTCCATCTGACCACAGGGGGCGCTACAGCCATATATTGCGTTTTAGCAACTGTTAAGAATTTTGGCTTGTTATAGCGCCACCCTGTGGCCGATTTGCTTCATCTTTCTCCAGTGGCCATTAGGAGTGCTCTGCTGCCACTGGACCTGGTTTCGGAAAAATCAGCATAGTGGTCATGCCTTAACCGGAAATGAGCTCTCTAGCGC
The DNA here is from genome assembly GCF_949987555.1 of Borostomias antarcticus. NCBI lineage: Eukaryota > Metazoa > Chordata > Actinopteri > Stomiiformes > Stomiidae > Borostomias > Borostomias antarcticus. The sequence goes on along the minus strand of NC_140260.1, from coordinate 1,610,760 downwards.
CCCCCTTTGAATTGATCGGGCCAATAATGCAAAGCAAACCTCTGGATGTATATAGGGACATGTCTATACGTTTTTGTGTTATTCTTTACAAGCCTTCAATAATGATAACCCTTTATTTGAAAAGCCACACCCTCTGCAATGTTCATTGGCTCATAGTTTCTGTTTTATTCAACTTTTCCAAAATGTGCCGAGATGGAACTTTAGATATTGGTCCCTAGATTCTTTGTACCGAGTGCCATCTGAATCGGTGAAACTTTCTAGGAGGAGATAGATTTTAAGCGCTTTTCAAAAAATGCTACATAGCCAAAAATCTACATAACCGGAAGTAATGCAACCCCGGGGTGCATTTGTTCATTGTGAGGAGAGGAATGTGTGTGCAAAGTGTCACCACTGTAGGTCAAACGGGGCATGAGATATGCCTGTTCAAAGTTTTCAAATTCGATCGATTGCTATGGCGCCCCCCTTTGGCCGATCCATGTATATTCCGGTCCAGGGCATCTTGGCATGACCCTCTACTACTATGCAAATTTTCGTAAAAAGCGACCAGTCGGTTTAGGTTTTAAAGTCATTTCAAATTATTAGCTTTTCAAATACAAGCTTTAATATAGCTGCAAGCAGCAATGAACGGGGCCAAGCCATTAAGCATCAAAGCCAACAAGCGAAACAAACCATAGCCACATTGAGCTACCATTGAGCTACCACTAGCCATTGATATCTATGAAAATACGATGAAAGCGCAATGGGGGTGTTGTTGTACAAAAATGCTTATATTGACATCAAAATTTAATCTGACAATTTAACATCCAATGAGGGAGTTGTAGAGCAGGACATGGTCTACCCATGCAAGCAGGATGAACTCCATCTGACCACAGGGGGCGCTACAGCAATAGATTGCGTTTTAGCAACTGTTAAGAATTTTGGCTTGTTATAGCGCCACCCTCTGGCCGATTTGCTTCATCTTTCTCCAGTGGCCATTAGGAGTGCTCTGCTGCCACTGGACCCGGTTTCGGAAAAATCAGCATAGTGGTCATGCCTTAACCGGAAATGAGCTCTCTAGCGCCCCCCTTTGAATTGATCGAGCCAATAATGCTAAACAAACCTCTGGATGTATATAGGGACATGTCTATACGTTTTTGTGTTATTCTTTACAAGCCTTCAATAATGATAACCCTTTATTTGAAAAGCCACACCCTCTGCAATGTTCATTGGCTCATAGTTTCTGTTTTATTCAACTTTTCCAAAATGTGCCGAAATGGAACTTTAGATATTGGTCCCTAGATTCTTTGTACCGAGTGCCATCTGAATCGGTGAAACTTTCTAGGAGGAGATAGATTTTAAGCGCTTTTCAAAAAATGCTAAATAGCCAAAAATTTACATAACCGGAAGTAATGCAACCCCGGGGTGCATTTGTTCCTTGTGAGGAGAGAAATGTGTGTGCGAAGTGTCACCACTGTAGGTCAAACGGGGCATGAGATATGCCTGTTCAAAGTTTTCAAATTCAATCGATTGCTATGGCGCCCCCCTTTGGCCGATCCATGTATATTCCGGTCCAGGGCATCTTGGCATGACCCTCTACTACTATGCACATTTTCGTAAAAAGCGACCAGTCGGTTTAGGTTTTAAAGTCATTTCAAATGATTAGCTTTTCAATTACAAGCTTTAATATAGCTGCAAGCAGCAATGAACGGGGCCAAGCCATTAAGCATCAAAGCCAACAAGCGAAACAAACCATAGCCACATTGAGCTACCATTGAGCTAGCACTAGCCATTGATATCTATGAAAATACGATGAAAGCGCAATGGGGGTGTTGTTGTACAAAAATGCTTATATTGACATCAAAAATAATCTGACAATTTCGCATCCAATGAGGGAGTTGTAGAGCAGGACATGGTCTACCCATACAAGCAGGATGAACTCCATCTGACCACAGGGGGCGCTACAGCAATAGATTGCGTTTTAGCAACTGTTAAGAATTTTGGCTTGTTATAGCGCCACCCTGTGGCCGATTTGCTTCATCTTTCTCCAGTGGCCATTAGGAGTGCTCTGCTGCCACTGGACCCGGTTTCGATAAAAACCAGCATAGTGGTCATGCCTTAACGGGAAATGAGCTCTCTAGCACCCCCCTTTGAATTGATCGGGCCAATAATGCAAAGCAAACCTCTGGATGTATATAGGGACATGTCTATACGTTTTTGTGTTATTCTTTACAAGCCTTCAATAATGATAACCCTTTATTTGAAAAGCCACACCCTCTGCAATGTTCATTGGCTCATAGTTTCTGTTTTATTCAACTTTTCCAAAATGTGCCGAGATGGAACTTTAGATATTGGTCCCTAGATTCTTTGTACCGAGTGCCATCTGAATCGGTGAAACTTTCTAGGAGGAGATAGATTTTAAGCGCTTTTCAAAAAATGCTCAATAGCGAAAAATTTACATAACCGGAAGTAATGCAACCCCGGGGTGCATTTGTTCCGTGTGAGGAGAGGAATGTGTGTGCGAAGTGTCACCACTGTAGGTCAAACGGGGCATGAGATATGCCTGTTCAAAGTTTTCAAATTCAATCGATTGCTATGGCGCCCCCCTTTGGCCAATCCATGTATATTCCGGTCCAGGGCATCTTGGCATGACCCTCTACTACTAGGCAAATTTTTGTAAAAAGCGACCAGTCGGTTTAGGTTTTAAAGTCATTTCAAATGATTAGCTTTTCAAATACAAGCTTTAATATAGCTGCAAGCAGCAATGAACGGGGCCAAGCCATTAAGCATCAAAGCCAACAAGCGAAACAAACCATAGCCACATTGAGCTACCATTGAGCTACCACTAGCCATTGATATCTATGAAAATACGATGAAAGCGCAATGGGGGTGTTGTTGTACAAAAATGCTTATATTGACATCAAAATGTAATCTGACAATTTCGCATCCAACGAGGGAGTTGTAGAGCAGGACATGGTCTACCCATACAAGCAGTATGAACTCCATCTGACCACAGGGGGCGCTACAGCAATAGATTGCGTTTTAGCAACTGTTAAGAAATTTGGCTTGTTATAGCGCCACCCTGTGGCCGATTTGCTTCATCTTTCTCCAGTGGCCATTAGGAGTGCTCTGCTGCCACTGGACCCGGTTTCGGAAAAATCAGCATAGTGGTCATGCCTTAACCGGAAATGAGCTCTCTAGCGCCCCCCTTTGAATTGATCGGGCCAATAATGCAAAGCAAACCTCTGGATGTATATAGGGACATGTCTATACGTTTTTGTGTTATTCTTTACAAGCCTTCAATAATGATAACCCTTTATTTGAAAAGCCACACCCTCTGCAATGTTCATTGGCTCATAGTTTCTGTTTTATTCAACTTTTCCAAAATGTGCCGAGATGGAACTTTAGATATTGGTCCCTAGATTCTTTGTACCGAGTGCCATCTGAATCGGTGAAACTTTCTAGGAGGAGATAGATTTTAAGCGCTTTTCAAAAAATGCTAAATAGCCAAAAATTTACATAACCGGAAGTAATGCAACCCAGGGGTGCATTTGTTCCTTGTGAGGAGAGAAATGTGTGTGCGAAGTGTCACCACTGTAGGTCAAACGGGGCATGAGATATGCCTGTTCAAAGTTTTCAAATTCAATCGATTGCTATGGCGCCCCCCTTTGGCCGATCCATGTATATTCCGGTCCAGGGCATCTTGGCATGACCCTCTACTACTATGCACATTTTCGTAAAAAGCGACCAGTCGGTTTAGGTTTTAAAGTCATTTCAAATGATTAGCTTTTCAATTACAAGCTTTAATATAGCTGCAAGCAGCAATGAACGGGGCCAAGCGCAACTAACGCATCAAAGCCAATGAGGAAAACACACCATTGCTACATTGGAGCTATGCATGTGAGCATCTATGTCGCCTGACCAGGTGAATCAGGTCAAATTCATGCAACAGTATCATCATCACCATGATCATCATCATCATCATCATCATCATTATACAACTGCATTCACATTCAATTCATCTGACAGCGTCAAGTGAGAGTCAGGTCCTTTTTAGAATCTCATTACATTTATTCTATTTTGGTACATATGTTTTAGGACCTATTTCTCTGCATGTCTACATGCCACATGATCATTCTCCAGGCCTTCCATCTGCCTGGAAGGCCCACCTTTACCATCAAGTCTCAGTGCGGGGATTTCTTGATAATTCAGCTATCTATGAAGAACACACAACTCTTGTATCTCTCTACACCTCACAGTTTCCAGAAGAATGCCCCCCCTACACTTGGTGTAAGTAGGCTATGTAGTCTGTGGGCTACTGTCCTCTCCCAGGATGAAGTGTTTAGATTAAAGGCTAAAACCCTCTCCCTGGTTGAAGTGTGAAGCTATATACTGCAAAAGGTACACTATCCAAACTTGATACTCTTTACCACTCTACCATCCAGTTTGTCACCCATGCCACATACAATACACACCACTGCACTCGTTACTCTTTGGACAACTAACCTTCCCATCAAACCTGTCATAACATTCCCTAGTTTAATCTCATTTGCACCCTTCTCCAACTATTACCTCTCTACCTATGTCACATTTTACACTAAATGCCTCTCACACACTGACAAAGTTATATGCCTTTTTGTGAAAAGCCACACCCTCTGCAATATTCAATTGCTCACAGTGGCTACTTTCATCAAGTTTTCTAAATTATGCCAAGATGGAACTTTAGATATTCATTGCTAGATTCTATAAACTGTGCTTTATGTAGATTGACAAAACTTCCTAGGAAGAGATAGATTTCAAGTGTTTTTCCAAAAATGCTTATTTGTTGCAAATTAACATAATCTGAAGTCATGGCTCTTTGAGGCAAATTTGTTCAACCTGATGAGACATATATGCCTCCAAAGCATCCAAGAATCTAGCTCCAACGGGGCATGAGATATGACCGTTCAAAGTTTGCATTTTAGCCCCTTTTATGTATTTTGGCTTGTTATAGCACCACCATGTGGCCAATCAGGCTCTTCTTTCTCCAGTCACCATTAGACATACAGTGGTACCACTGTACTGTTTTTCGGAAAACTCTGCATGGCGGTTAGGCCTAAAATGAAAATGAGCTCTCTAGCGCCCCCATTTGGTTTTATTGGGCCAATAATGCAGTGGCCGCCTCAGGTTATATCTGCAGAGATGTCTACAAAGTGGCATGGTGTTCTGCACAACCCTTAAGAAATGATACCCCTTTATGTGAAAAGCCACGCCCTCTGCAAATTTCATTGGCTCATAGTTGCTGTTATATTTAACTTTTTCAACTTTTGCCGAGATGGAATTTTAGATATTGTTCCATAGATTGTGTGTACCGGATGTCATGCAGATTGGTCAAAGTCTCTAGGAGGAGATAGATTTTAAGCGTTTTTCAAAAAATTCAAAATGGCGGAAAATCTATATAACCGGAAGTTATGGATCCTTGAGGCAAATTTGTTCGTCATGAGGAGAGACATATGTGTGCAAATTGTCATGTCTGTAGGTCAAACGGGGCCTGAGATATGCCTGTTCAAAGTTCGCAACTTCAGTCGGCTGCTATAGCGCCCCCTTTTGGCCAATCGATGTGAGACTTGCTCCACTGCTGCGGGGCCTAAGCCTCTATGACTCTGCCGATTTTCGTAAAAAGCGACCAGTCGGTTATAGGGCCTGCCATAGACTTCCATGGCAGATAAATAATAATAATAATAATAATAATAATAATACCATCAATTACAATAGGGCTTCGCCCCCTTCGGGGCTTGGCCCCTAAATATAGCTGCAAGCAGCAATAACGGGGCCAAGCACAACTAACGCATCAAAGCCAATGAGCAAAACACACCATAGCTACATTGGAGCTATGCATGTGAAGATCAATGTCGCCTGACCAGATGAATCAGGTCTAATTCATGCAACAGTATCATCATCACCATGATCATCATCACCATGATCATCATCATCATCATACAACTGCAATCACATTCAATTCATCTGAAGGCGTCAAACGAATGTCAGGTCCTTTTAAGCATCGCATTACATTAATTATATTTTGGGACATATCTTGTAGGACCTATTTCTCTACATGTCTACAGGCCACATGGTCATTCTCCAGGCCTTCCATCTGCCTGAAAGACCCACCTTTTCCATCAAGTCTCAGTGTGTAGTTTGTTTGATAATTCAGCTATCTGTGAAGAACACTCACAACTTTTGTTTCTCTCTACACCTCACAGTTTCCAGAAGAATTCCCCCCCTACACTTTGTGTAAGTAGGCTATGTAGTCTGTGGGCTACTGCGCTCTCCAAGGATGAAGTGTTTAGGCTAAAGGCTACAACCCTCTCCCTGGTTGAAGTGTGTAAGCTATAGAGTGCAAAAGGTACACTTTCCAAACGTGACACTCTTTACCACTCTACCATCCAGTTTGTCACACATGACACATACAATACACAACACTGCACTCCTATCTGTTTGGACAACTAACCTTCCCATCAAACCTTTCATAACATTCCCTAGTTTATTCTCATTTACACCCTTCTCCAACTATCACCTCTCTAACTATGTCACATGTTACACTAAATGCCTCTCTCACACAGACTCCCACAAAAGCCAGTTCATTTATAATGGCTCTAAACAATATCCAGAGTCTTAAAGCACACTTTAAAGATGTACACACATCAATTCTTTACGAACGCTGATAGCATTTGTGTAACAGAAACATGGCTAACATCTGCCATAGCCACATTTGAGCTATGCATGTGACTGTCTTTGTCGCCTGACTAGGTACATCAGGTTAAATTCATGCAACAGCATCATCATACAACCACACTCACAGTTAATTCATCTGATGATGTGAAGTGAGTGTCAGGTCCTTTTAAGCATCTCAACACATTTATTCTATTTGGGGACATATTTTTAGGACCTATTTCTCTGCATGTCTACATCCCACCTGGTCATTCTCCAGGCCTTCCATCTGCCTGGAAGACCCACCTTTACCATCAAGTATCACTGCAGGGATAGCTTGACAATTCAGCAATCTGTGATCAACACTCACAATTCTTGTTTCTCTCTTAACCACAGTTTTCAGAAGAATGCCCCTCTCCTACCCATACATTTGGTGTAAGTAGGCTATGTAATTTAAGGTCTACATTTCCATCCAATTGACCTGAATGACTACTGTCAAACTAAAGTGGAGTCCATATGCATTCAATTGTAGTGATCTTGATTATTTCAGTTAAACAAGCACATTCTTCATATAAGAAGAGACGACACATTGGTTTAATTCTAGCAATGATAAAACAATGAAAGTGCAATGGGGGTCCCTTTGCACAACAATGCTTATATAAACCTCAAAATGTAATTTGACAGTGTTGTGCCCAATTAGTAAGTTGTAGAGCATGCCATCAGCTACGCATACAAGCATTATGAACCCCATTTAGCCACGGGGGGCGCTACAGCAATCAATTGCGTTTAAGCCACTTTTAAGAATTTCGGCTCGTTATAGCGCCACCCTTTGGCCTAACTGCTTCATATTTCTTCAGTTACCTCAAGATATGGTCTGGTACTACTATATCTGTTTTCGGAAATACCATCCAAGCGGTTAGGCCTGAACAGGAAATTTGCTCTCTAGCGCCCCCATTCAGTTTAATCTGCCCAGTATTGGAGGCTTTGCCTCTGGCTGACATTGTTGATATGAACACAACATTTTGTGTTGTTCCATGCATTCCTTCAGAAGTGATATGCCTTTTTGTGAAAAGCCACACCCTCTGCAATATTCAATTGCTCACAGTGGCTATTTTCATTATGTTTTCTAAATTATGCCGAGATGGAACTTTAGATATTCATTGTTAGATTCTATATACTGTGCTTCATGTAGATTGACAAAACTTCCTAGGAGGAGATAGATTTCAAGTGTTTTTCAAAAAATGCAAAATTGTTGCAAATTAACATAATCCGAAGTTATAACTCCTTGAGGCAAATTTGTTTACCCTGATGAGACATATATGCCTCCAAAGCGTCCTGACTCTAGCTCCAACGGGGCATGACATATGACCATTCAAAGTTTGCATTTTATCCCCTTTTATGTATTTTGGCTTGTAATAGCGCCACCCTGTGGCCAATCAGGCTCTTCTTTCTCGAGTGACCATTAGACATACCCTGGTACCACCGTACCGTGGTTCGGAAAGCTCTGCATGGCGGTTAGGCCTAAACTGAAAATGAGCTCTCTAGCGCCCCCATTTGGTTTGATTCGGCCAATAATGCAGTGGCCGCCTCAGGTTATATCTGCACAGATGTGTACCAAGTGGCGTGGTGTTCTGCACAACCCTTAAGAAAGTATACCCCTTTATGTGAAAAGCCACGCCCCATGCCATTTTCATTGGCTCATAGTTGCTGTTAAATGTAACTTTTTCAACTTTTGCCGAGATGGAATTATAGATATCGGTCCTTAGACTGTGTGTACCCAGTATCATGCAGATTGGTCAAAGTCTCTAGGAGGAGATAGATTTTAAGCGTTTTTCAAAAAATTCAAAATGGCGGAAAATCTATATAACCGGAAGTTATGGGTCCTTGAGGCAAATTTGTTCATCATGAGGAGAGACATATGTGTGAGAAGTGTCATGTCTGTAGGTCAAACGGGGCCTGAGATATGCCTGTTCAAAGTTCGCAACTTCAGTCGGCTGCTATAGCGCCCCCTTTTGGCCAATCCATGTGAGACTTGCTTCACTGCTGCGGGGCCTAAGCCTCTATGACTCTGCCGAGTTTCGTAAAAAGCGACCAGTCGGTTATAGGGCCTGCTATAGACTTCCATGGCAGATAAATAATAATAATAATAATAATAATAATACCATCAATTACAATAGGGGCTTCGCCCCCTTCGGGGCTTGGCCCCTAAATATAGCTGCAAGCAGCAATAACGGGGCCAAGCGCAACGAACGCATCAAAGCCAACGAGGAAAACATGCCATAGCTACATTGGAGCTATGCATGTGAGCATCTATGTCGCCTGACCAGGTGAATCAGGTCAAATTCATGCAACAGTATCATCATCACCATGATCATCATCATCATTATACAACTATGTCACATGTTACACTAAATGCCTCTCTCACACAGACTCCCACAAAAGCCAGTTCATTTATAAAGGCTCTACACAATATCCAGAGTCTTAAAGCACACTTTAAAGATGTACACACACATCAATTCTTTATGAACGCTGATAGCATCTGTGTAACAGAAACATGGCTGGCATCTGCCATAGCCACATTTGAGCTATGCATGTGACTGTCTTTGTCACCTGACAAGGTACATCAGGTTAAATTCATGCAACAGCATCATCATACAACCACAATCACAGTTAATTCATCTGATGATGTCAAGTGAGTGTCAGATAATTCAGCTACCTATGAAGAACACTCACAACTTTTGTTTCTCTACACCTCACAGTTTCCAGAAGAATGCCCCCCCTACACTTGGTGTAAGTAGGCTATGTAGTCTGTGGGCTACTGTCCTCTCCCAGGATGAAGTGTTTAGATTAAAGGCTAAAACCCTCTCCCTGGTTGAAGTGTGAAGCTATATACTGCAAAAGGTACACTATCCAAACTTGATACTCTTTACCATTCTACCATCCAGTTTGTCACCCATGCCACATACAATACACACCACTGCACTCGTTACTCTTTGGACAACTAACCTTCCCATCAAACCTGTCATAACATTCCCTAGTTTAATCTCATTTGCACCCTTCTCCAACTATTACCTCTCTACCTATGTCACATTTTACACTAAATGCCTCTCACACACTGACTCCTACAAAAGCCAATTCATTTACAATGGCTCTACACAATATCCAGTCTTAAAGCAGACTTTAAAGATGTACACACACATCAATTCTTTATGAACGCTGATTGCATTTGTGTAACAGAAACATGGCTAACATCTGCCATAGCCACATTTGAGCTATGCATGTGACTATTTCTCTGCATGTCAACATCCCACCTGGTCATTGTCCAGGCCTTACATCTGCCTGGGAGTAACACCTTTACCATCAAGTATCACTGCAAGGATAGCTTGACAATTCAGCAATATGTGAACAACACTCACAATTCTTGTTTCTCTCTTAACCTCACAGTTTTCAGAAGAATGCCCCTCTCCTACCCATACATTTGGTGTAAGTAGGCTATGTAATTTAAGGTCTACATTTCCATCCAATTGACCTGAATGACTACTGTCAAACTAACGTGGAGTCCATATGCATTCAATTGTAGTGATCTTGATTATTTCAGTTAAACAAGCACATTCTTCATATAAGAAGAGACGACACATTGGTTTAATTCTAGCAATGAAAATACAATGAAAGTGCAATGGGGGTCCCTTTGCACATCAATTCTTATATAAACATCAAAATGTAATCTGACAGTGTTGTGCCCAATTAGTAAGTTGTAGAGCATGCCATCCGCTACCCATACAAGCATTATGAACCCCATTTAGCCACGGGGGGCGCTACAGCAATCAATTGCGTTTAAGCCACTTTTAAGTATTTTGGCTGGTTATAGCGCCACACTTTGGCCTAACTGCTTCATATTTCTTCAGTTACCTCAAGATATGCTCTGGTACTACTATATCTGTTTTCGGAAATACCATCCAAGCGGTTAGGCCTAAACAGGAAATGAGCTCTCTAGCGCCCCCATACAGTTTATTCTGGCCAGTAACGGAGGCTTTGCCTCGGGCTGACAGTGTTGATATGAACACAAGGTTTTGTGGTGTTCGATGCATTCCTTCATAAGTTATATGCCTTTTTGTGAAAAGCCACACCCTCTGCAATATTCAATTGCTCACAGTGGCTACTTTCATCAAGTTTTGTAAATAATGCCAAGATGAAACTTAAGATATTCATTGCTAGATTCTATAAACTGTGCTTCATGTAGATTGACAAAACTTCCTAGGAAGAGATAGATTTCAAGTGTTTTTCCAAAAATGCTTATTTGTTGCTAATTAACCTAATCTGAAGTCATGGCTCCTTGAGGCAAATTTGTTCAACCTGATGAGACATATATGCCTCCAAAGCTTCCAAGAATCTACCTCCAACGGGGCATGAGATATGACCGTTCAAAGTTTGCATTTTAGCCCCTTTTATGTATTTTGGCTTGTTATAGCACCACCATGTGGCCAAGCAGGCTCTTCTTTCTCCAGTCACCATTAGACATACCGTCGTACCACTGTACTGTTTTTCGGAAAACTCTGCATGGCGGTTAGGCCTAAAATGAAAATGAGCTCTCTAGCGCCCCCATTTGGTTTTATTGGGCCAATAATGCAGTGGCCGCCTCAGGTTATATCTGCAGAGATGTCTACAAAGTGGCATGGTGTTCTGCACAACCCTTAAGAAATGATACCCCTTTATGTGAAAAGCCACGCCCTCTGCAAATTTCATTGGCTCATAGTTGCTGTTATATTTAACTTTTTCAACTTTTGCCGAGATGGAATTTTAGATATTGTTCCATAGATTGTGTGTACCAGATGTCATGCAGATTGGTCAAAGTCTCTAGGAGGAGATAGATTTTAAGCGTTTTTCAAAAAATTCAAAATGGCGGAAAATCTATATAACCGGAAGTTATGGGTCCTTGAGGCAAATTTGTTCGTCATGAGGAGAGACATATGTGTGCAAATTGTCATGTCTGTAGGTCAAACGGGGCCTGAGATATGCCTGTTCAAAGTTCGCAACTTCAGTCGGCTGCTATAGCGCCCCCTTTTGGCCAATCGATGTGAGACTTGCTCCACTGCTGCGGGGCCTAAGCCTCTATGACTCTGCCGATTTTCGTAAAAAGCGACCAGTCGGTTATAGGGCCTGCCATAGACTTCCATGGCAGATAAATAATAATAATAATAATAATAATAATACCATCAATTACAATAGGGCTTCGCCCCCTTCGGGGCTTGGCCCCTAAATATAGCTGCAAGCAGCAATAACGGGGCCAAGCGCAACTAACGCATCAAAGCCAATGAGGAAAACACGCCATAGCTACATTGGAGCTATGCATGTGAGCATCTATGTCGCCTGACCAGGTGAATCAGGTCAAATTCATGCAACAGTATCATCATCACCATGATCAGCATCATCATCATCATCATCATCATTATACAACTGCATTCACATTCAATTCATCTGACAGCGTCAAGTGAGAGTCAGGTCCTTTTTAGAATCTCATTACATTCATTCTATTTTGGTACATATGTTTTAGAACCTATTTCTCTGCATGTCTACATGCCACATGATCATTCTCCAGGCCTTCCATCTGCCTGGAAGGCCCACCTTTACCATCAAGTCTCAGTGCGGGGATTTCTTGATAATTCAGCTACCTATGAAGAACACTCACAACTTTTGTTTCTCTCTACACCTCACAGTTTCCAGAAGAATGCCCCCCCTACACTTGGTGTAAGTAGGCTATGTAGTCTGTGGGCTACTGTCCTCTCCCAGGATGAAGTGTTTAGATTAAAGGCTAAAAGCCTCTCCCTGGTTGAAGTGTGTAAGCTATATACTGCAAAAGGTACACTATCCAAACTTGATACTCTTTACCACTCTACCATCCAGTTTGTCACCCATGCCACATACAATACACACCACTGCACTCGTTACTCTTTGGACAACTAACCTTCCCATCAAACCTGTCATAACATTCCCTAGTTTAATCTCATTTGCACCCTTCTCCAACTATCACCTCTCTACCTATGTCACATTTTACACTAAATGCCTCTCACACACTGACTCCCACAAAAGCCAGTTCATTTATAATGGCTCTACACAATATCCAGTCTTAAAGCAGACTTTAAAGATGTACACACACATCAATTCTTTATGAACGCTGATAGCATTTGTGTAACAGAAACATCGCTAGCACCTGCCATAGCCACATTTGAGCTATGCATGTGACTGTCTTTGTTGCCTGACTAGGTACATCAGGTTAAATTCATGCAACAGCATCATCATACAACCACTATCACAGTAAATTCATCTGATGATGTCAAGTGAGTGTCAGGTCCTTTTAAGCATCTCAACACATTTCTTCTTTTTTGGGACATATTTCTAGGACCTATTTCTCTGCATGTCTACATCCCACATGGTCATTCTCCCGGCCTTCCATCTGCCTGGGAGACCCACCTTAACAATCAAGTATTACTGCAGGGATAGCTTGACAATTCAGTAATCTGTGAACAACAATCACAATTCTTGTTTCTCTCTTAACCTCACAGTTTTCAGAAGAATGCCCCTCTCCCACCCATACATTTGGTGTAAGTAGGCTATGTAATCTAAGGTCTACTCCGATGTCCCTGGATGAAGCATGTATGCTATAGACCATTTCCTTTCCCTAGATGAAATGTGTATGGTATAGACTACTCCACTCTCCCTAGGCTAATAGTTACTACCCTCTCCCGGGATGAAATGGGAAGAATGGAACTACCCTACAGCATCTAGAAGATTCAAAAACAATCAATAATCTACCCTCTCCCTGGGTATAATTCTGTAGTCTAATTGGCTACTCTCCCTTTTCCTGTGAAGTATGTTATATATAAAATAGCTGATAATAGTGTTTGTGGGAGATTGGAATTGTGTCAATTACCTAAGATTTGCACTTAATGTGTTGCAGTAAACCTAGCCTACAAGGCTACTAATGACATGTCTGTAATGTTTAAGAAGTCTCACAGTTAAAGTAAGGTAATGTCCATCCAATTGACCTGAATGACTACTGTCAAACTAAAGTGGAGTCCATATGCATTCAATTGTAGTGATCTTGATTATTTCAGTTAAACAAGCACATTCTTCATATAAGAACAGACGACACATTGGTTTAATTCTAGCAATGAAAATACAATGAAAGTGCAATGGGGGTCCCTTTGCACAACAATGCTTATATAAACATCAAAATGTAATCTGACAGTGTTGTGCCCAATTAGTAAGTTGTAGAGCATGCCATCAGCTACCCATACAAGCATTATAAACCCCATTTAGCCACGGGGGGCGCTACAGCAATCAATTGCGTTTAAGCCACTTTTAAGAATTTTGCCTCGTTGTACCGCCACCCTTTGGCCTAACTGCTTCATATTTCTTCAGTTACCTCAAGATATGCTCTGGTACTACTATATCTGTTTTCGGAAATACCATCCAAGCGGTTAGGCCTGAACAGGAAATGAGCTCTCTAGCGCCCCCATTCAGTTAAATCTGGCCAGTCATGAAGGCTTTGCCTCGGGCTAACATTGTTGATATGAACACAACGTTTTGTGGTGTTCCATGCATTCCTTCAGAAGTTAGATGCCTTTTTGTGAAAAGCCACACCCTCTGCAATATTCAATTGCTCACAGTGGCTATTTTCATTAAGTTTTCTAAATTATGCCGAGATTGAACTTTAGATATTCATTGCTAGATTATATATACTGTGCTTCATGTAGATTGACAAAACTTCCTAGGAGGAGATAGATTTCAAGTGTTTTTCAAAAAATGCAAAATTGTTGCTAATTAACATAATCCGAAGTTATGGCTCCTTGAGGCAAATTTGTTCACCCTGATGAGACATATATGCCTCCAAAGCTGCATGACTCTAGCTCCAACGGGGCATGACATATGACCATTCAAAGTTTGCATTTTAGGCCCTTTTATGTATTTTGTCTTGTTATAGCGCCACCCTGTGGCCAATCAGGCTCTTCTTTCTCCAGTGACCTTTAGACATACCCTGGTACCACTGTACCGTGGTTCGGAAAGCTCTGCATGGCGGTTAGGCCTAAACTGAAAATGAGCTCTCTAGCGCCCCCATTTGGTTTGATTCGGCCAATAATGCAGTGGCTGCCTCAGTCTATATCTGCACAGATGTCTACCAAGTGGCGTGGTGTTCTGCACAACCCTTAAGAAAGTATACCACTTTATGTGAAAAGCCACGCCTTATGCCATTTTCATTGGCTCATAGTTGCTGTTATATTTAACTTTTTCAACTTTTGCCGAGATGGAATTTTAGATATTGTTCCCTAGATTGTGTGTACCAGATGTCATGCAGATTGGTCAAAGTCTCTAGGAGGAGATAGATTTTAAGCGTTTTTCAAAAAATTCAAAATGGCGGAAAATCTATATAACCGGAAGTTATGGGTCCTTGAGGCAAATTTGTTCATCATGAGGAGAGACATATGTGTGAGAAGTGTCATGTCTGTAGGTCAAAGGGGGCCTGAGATATGCCTGTTCAAAGTTCGCAACTTCAGTCGGCTGCTATAGCGCCCCCTTTTGGCCAATCAATGTGAGACTTGCTCCATGGCTTCAGGGCCTAAGCCTCTACGACTCTGCCGCTTTTTGTAAAAAGCGACCAGTCGGTTATAGGGCCTGCCATAGACTCCCATGGCAGATAAATAATAATAATAATAATAATAATAATACCATCAATTACAATAGGGGCTTCGCCCCCTTCGGGGCTTGGCCCCTAAATATAGCTGCAAGCAGCAATAACGGGGCCAAGCACAACTAACGCATCAAAGCCAATGAGCAAAACACACCATAGCTACATTGGAGTTATGCATGTGAGGATCAATGTCGCCTGACCAGATGAATCAGGTCTAATTCATGCAACAGTATCATCATCACCATGATCATCATCACCATGATCATCATCATCATCATACAACTGCAATCACATTCAATTCATCTGAAGGCGTCAAACGAATGTCAGGTCCTTTTAAGCATCGCATTACATTAATTATATTTTGGGACATATCTTGTAGGACCTATTTCTCTACATGTCTACAGGCCACATGGTCATTCTCCAGGCCTTCCATCTGCCTGAAAGACCCACCTTTTCCATCAAGTCTCAGTGTGTAGTTTGTTTGATAATTCAGCTATCTGTGAAGAACACTCACAACTTTTGTTTCTCTCTACACCTCACAGTTTCCAGAAGAATTCCCCCCCTACACTTTGTGTAAGTAGGCTATGTAGTCTGTGGGCTACTGCGCTCTCCAAGGATGAAGTGTTTAGGCTAAAGGCTACAATCCTCTCCCTGGTTGAAGTGTGTAAGCTATAGAGTGCAAAAGGTACACTTTCCAAACGTGACACTCTTTACCACTCTACCATCCAGTTTGTCACACATGACACATACAATACACAACACTGCACTCCTATCTGTTTGGACAACTAACCTTCCCATCAAACCTTTCATAACATTCCCTAGTTTATTCTCATTTACACCCTTCTCCAACTATCACCTCTCTAACTATGTCACATGTTACACTAAATGCCTCTCTCACACAGACTCCCACAAAAGCCAGTTCATTTATAATGGCTCTAAACAATATCCAGAGTCTTAAAGCACACTTTAAAGATGTACACACATCAATTCTTTACGAACGCTGATAGCATTTGTGTAACAGAAACATGGCTAACATCTGCCATAGCCACATTTGAGCTATGCATGTGACTGTCTTTGTCGCCTGACTAGGTACATCAGGTTAAATTCATGCAACAGCATCATCATACAACCACACTCACAATTAATTCATCTGATGATGTGAAGTGAGTGTCAGGTCCTTTTAAGCATCTCAACACATTTATTCTATTTGGGGACATATTTTTAGGACCTATTTCTCTGCATGTCTACATCCCACCTGGTCATTCTCCAGGCCTTCCATCTGCCTGGAAGACCCACCTTTACCATCAAGTATCACTGCAGGGATAGCTTGACAATTCAGCAATCTGTGATCAACACTCACAATTCTTGTTTCTCTCTTAACCACAGTTTTCAGAAGAATGCCCCTCTCCTACCCATACATTTGGTGTAAGTAGGCTATGTAATTTAAGGTCTACATTTCCATCCAATTGACCTGAATGACTACTGTCAAACTAAAGTGGAGTCCATATGCATTCAATTGTAGTGATCTTGATTATTTCAGTTAAACAAGCACATTCTTCATATAAGAAGAGACGACACATTGGTTTAATTCTAGCAATGAAAATACAATGAAAGTGCAATGGGGGTCCCTTTGCACAACAATGCTTATATAAACCTCAAAATGTAATTTGACAGTGTTGTGCCCAATTAGTAAGTTGTAGAGCATGCCATCAGCTACGCATACAAGCATTATGAACCCCATTTAGCCACGGGGGGCGCTACAGCAATCAATTGCGTTTAAGCCACTTTTAAGAATTTCGGCTCGTTATAGCGCCACCCTTTGGCCTAACTGCTTCATATTTCTTCAGTTACCTCAAGATATGGTCTGGTACTACTATATCTGTTTTCGGAAATACCATCCAAGCGGTTAGGCCTGAACAGGAAATTTGCTCTCTAGCGCCCCCATTCAGTTTAATCTGCCCAGTATTGGAGGCTTTGCCTCTGGCTGACATTGTTGATATGAACACAACATTTTGTGTTGTTCCATGCATTCCTTCAGAAGTGATATGCCTTTTTGTGAAAAGCCACACCCTCTGCAATATTCAATTGCTCACAGTGGCTATTTTCATTATGTTTTCTAAATTATGCCGAGATGGAACTTTAGATATTCATTGTTAGATTCTATATACTGTGCTTCATGTAGATTGACAAAACTTCCTAGGAGGAGATAGATTTCAAGTGTTTTTCAAAAAATGCAAAATTGTTGCAAATTAACATAATCCGAAGTTATAACTCCTTGAGGCAAATTTGTTTACCCTGATGAGACATATATGCCTCCAAAGCGTCCTGACTCTAGCTCCAACGGGGCATGACATATGACCATTCAAAGTTTGCATTTTATCCCCTTTTATGTATTTTGGCTTGTAATAGCGCCACCCTGTGGCCAATCAGGCTCTTCTTTCTCGAGTGACCATTAGACATACCCTGGTACCACCGTACCGTGGTTCGGAAAGCTCTGCATGGCGGTTAGGCCTAAACTGAAAATGAGCTCTCTAGCGCCCCCATTTGGTTTGATTCGGCCAATAATGCAGTGGCCGCCTCAGGTTATATCTGCACAGATGTGTACCAAGTGGCGTGGTGTTCTGCACAACCCTTAAGAAAGTATACCCCTTTATGTGAAAAGCCACGCCCCATGCCATTTTCATTGGCTCATAGTTGCTGTTAAATTTAACTTTTTCAACTTTTGCCGAGATGGAATTATAGATATCGGTCCTTAGACTGTGTGTACCCAGTATCATGCAGATTGGTCAAAGTCTCTAGGAGGAGATAGATTTTAAGCGTTTTTCAAAAAATTCAAAATGGCGGAAAATCTATATAACCGGAAGTTATGGGTCCTTGAGGCAAATTTGTTCATCATGAGGAGAGACATATGTGTGAGAAGTGTCATGTCTGTAGGTCAAACGGGGCCTGAGATATGCCTGTTCAAAGTTCGCAACTTCAGTCGGCTGCTATAGCGCCCCCTTTTGGCCAATCCATGTGAGACTTGCTTCACTGCTGCGGGGCCTAAGCCTCGATGACTCTGCCGAGTTTCGTAAAAAGCGACCAGTCGGTTATAGGGCCTGCCATAGACTTCCATGGCAGATAAATAATAATAATAATAATAATAATAATAATACCATCAATTACAATAGGGGCTTCGCCCCCTTCGGGGCTTGGCCCCTAAATATAGCTGCAAGCAGCAATAACGGGGCCAAGCGCAACTAACGCATCAAAGCCAACGAGGAAAACATGCCATAGCTACATTGGAGCTATGCATGTGAGCATCTATGTCGCCTGACCAGGTGAATCAGGTCAAATTCATGCAACAGTATCATCATCACCATGATCATCATCATCATCATTATACAACTGCATTCACAATCAATTAATCTGACAGCGTCAAGTAAGAGTCGGGTCCTTTTTTGAATCTCATTACATTTATTCTATTTTGGGACATATTTTAGGACCTATTTCTCTGCATGTCTACATGCCACATGATCATTCTCCAGGCCTTCCATCTGCCTGGGAGACCCACCTTTAGCATCAAGTCTCAGTGTGGGGATTGCTTGATAATTCATCTATCTGTGAACAACTCACAACTCTTGTTTCTCTCTAAACCTCACAGTTCTCAGAAGAATGCCCCCCCCCTTCACTTGGTGTAAGTAGGCTATGTAGTGTGTGGGCTACTATGCTCTCCCAGGATGAAGTGTTTAGATTAAAGGCTAAAACCCTCTCCCTGGTTGAAGTGTGTAAGCTATATACTGCAAAAGGTACACTTTCCAAACTTGATACTCTTTACCACTCTACCATCCAGTTTGTCACCCATGCCACATACAATACACACCACTGCACTTGTTACTCTTTGGACAACTAACCTTCATACCTGTCATAACATTCCCTAGTTTAATCTCATTTGCACCATTCTCCAACTATCACCTCTCTACCTATGTCACTTTTTACACTAAATGCCTCTCACACACTGACTCCCACAAAAGCCAGTTCATTTACAATGGCTCTACACAATATCCAGAGTCTTGAAGCACACTTTAAAGATGTACACACACATCAATTCTTTATGAACGCTGATTGCATTTGTGTAACAGAAACATGGCTAACATCTGCCATAGCCACATTTGAGCTATGCATGTGACTGTCTGTGTTGCCTGACTAGGTACATCAGGTTAAATTCATGCAACATCATCATCATACAACCACAATCACATTTAATTCATCTGATGATGTCAAGTGAGTGTCAGGTCCTTTTAAGCATCTTAGTACATTTCTTCTATTTTGGGACACATTTTTAGGACCTATTTCTCTGCATGTGTACATCCCACATGGTCATTCTCCCGGCCTTCCATCTGCCTGGGAGACCCACCTTAACAATCAAGTATTACTGCAGGGATAGCTTGACAATTCAGTAATCTATGAACAACAATCACAATTCTTGTTTCTCTCTTAACCTCACAGTTTTCAGAAGAATGCCCCTCTCCCACCCATACATTTGGTGTAAGTAGGCTATGTAATCTAAGGTCTACTGCGATGTCCCTGGATGAAGCATGTATGCTATAGACCATTCCCTTTCCCTAGATGAAATGTGTATGGTAAAGACTACTCCACTCTCCCTAGGCTAATAGTTACTACCCTCTCCCGGGATGAAATGGGAAGAATGGAACTACCCTACAGCATCTAGAAGATTCAAAAACAATCAATAATCTACCCTCTCCCTGGGTATAATTCTGTAGTCTATTGCCTACTCTCCCTTTTCCTGTGAAGTATGTTATATATAAAATAGCTGATAATAGTGTTTCTGGGAGATTGGAATTGTGTCAATTACCTAAGATTTGCTCTTAACGTGTTGCAGTAAACCTAGCCTACAAGGCTACTAATGACATGTCTGTAATGTTTAAGAAGTCTCACAGTTAAAGTAAGGTAATGTCCATCCAATTGACCTGAATGACTACTGTCAAACTAAAGTGGAGTCTATATGCATTCAATTGTAGTGATCTTTATGATTTCAGTTAAACAAGCACATTCTTCATAGAAGAAGAAACGACACTGCTTTAATTCTAGCAATGAAAATACAATGAAAGTGCAATGGGATTCCCTTTGCACAACAATGCTTATATAAACATCAAAATGTAATCTGACAGTGTTGTGCCCAACTAGTTAGTTGTAGAGCATGCCATCAGCTACCCATACAAGCATTATGAACCCCATTTAGCCACGGGGGGCGCTACAGCAATCAATTGCGTTTAAGCCACTTTTAAGAATTTTGGCTTGTTATAGCGCCACCCTTTGGCCTAACTGCTTCATATTTCTGCAGTTACCTCAAGATATGCTCTGGTACTACTATATCTGTTTTCGGAAATACCATCCAAGCGGTTAGGCCTAAACAGGAAATGAGCTCTCTAGCGCCCCCATTCAGTTTATTCTGGCCAGTGATGGAGGCTTTGCCTTGGGCTGACATTGTTGACATGAACACAACGTTTTGTGGTATTCCATGCATTCCATCAGAAGTTATGTGCCTTTTTGTGAAAAGCCACACCCTCTGCAATATTCAGTTGCTCACAGTGGCTATTTTCATCACGTTTTCTAAATTATGCCGAGATGGAACTTTAGATATTCATTGCTAGATTCTATATCCTGTGCCTCATGTAGATTGACAAAACTTCCTAGGAGGAGATAGATTTCAAGTGTTTTTCCAAAAATGCTTATTTGTTGCAAATTAACATAATCTGAAGTCATGGCTCTTTGAGGCAAATTTGTTCAACCTGATGAGACATATATGCCTCCAAAGCATCCAAGAATCTAGCTCCAACGGGGCATGAGATATGACCGTTCAAAGTTTGCATTTTAGCCCCTTTTATGTATTTTGGCTTGTTATAGCACCACCATGTGGCCAATCAGGCTCTTCTTTCTCCAGTCACCATTAGACATACCGTGGTACCACTGTACTGTTTTTCGGAAAACTCTGCATGGCGGTTAGGCCTAAAATGAAAATGAGCTCTCTAGCGCCCCCATTTGGTTTTTTTGGGCCAATAATGCAGTGGCCGCCTCAGGTTATATCTGCAGAGATGTCTACAAAGTGGCATGGTGTTCTGCACAACCCTTAAGAAATGATACCCCTTTATGTGAAAAGCCACGCCCTCTGCAAAATTCATTGGCTCATAGTTGCTGTTATATTTAACTTTTTCAACTTTTGCCAAGATGGAATTTTAGATATTGTTCCATAGATTGTGTGTACCGGATGTCATGCAGATTGGTCAAAGTCTCTAGGAGGAGATAGATTTTAAGCGTTTTTCAAAAAATTCAAAATGGCGGAAAATCTATATAACCGGAAGTTATGGGTCCTTGAGGCAAATTTGTTCGTCATGAGGAGAGACATATGTGTGCAAATTGTCATGTCTGTAGGTCAAACGGGGCCTGAGATATGCCTGTTCAAAGTTCGCAACTTCAGTCGGCTGCTATAGCGCCCCCTTTTGGCCAATCGATGTGAGACTTGCTCCACTGCTGCGGGGCCTAAGCCTCTATGACTCTGCCGATTTTCGTAAAAAGCGACCAGTCGGTTATAGGGCCTGCCATAGACTTCCATGGCAGATAAATAATAATAATAATAATAATAATAATAATACCATCAATTACAATAGGGCTTCGCCCCCTTCGGGGCTTGGCCCCTAAATATAGCTGCAAGCAGCAATAACGGGGCCAAGCACAACTAACGCATCAAAGCCAATGAGCAAAACACACCATAGCTACATTGGAGCTATGCACGTGAGGATCAATGTCGCCTGACCAGATGAATCAGGTCTAATTCATGCAACAGTATCATCATCACCATGATCATCATCACCATGATCATCATCATCATCATACAACTGCAATCACATTCAATTCATCTGAAGGCGTCAAACGAATGTCAGGTCCTTTTAAGCATCGCATTACATTAATTATATTTTGGGACATATCTTTTAGGACCTATTTCTCTACATGTCTACAGGCCCCATGGTCATTCTCCAGGCCTTCCATCTGCCTGAAAGACCCACCTTTTCCATCAAGTCTCAGTGTGTAGTTTGTTTGATAATTCAGCTATCTGTGAACAACACTCACAACTCTTGTTTCTCTCTAAACCTCACAGTTCTCAGAAGAATGCCCCCCCTACACTTGGTGTAAGAAGGCTATGTAGTCTGTGGACTACTGTGCTCTCCCAGGATTAAGTGTTTAGATTAAAGGCTAAAACCCTCTCCCTGGTTTAAGTGGGTAAGCTATATACTGCAAAAGGTACACTTTCCAAACTTGACACTCTTTACCACTCTACCATCCAGTTTGTCACACATGACACATACAGTACACACCTCTGCACTCGTTACTCTTTGGACAACTAACCTTCATACCCGTCATAACATTCCCTAGTTTAATCTCATTTGCACCCTTCTCCAACTATCACTTCTCTACCTATGTCACATGTGACACTAAATGCCTCTCACACACTGACTCCCACAAAAGTCAGTTCATTTACAATGCCTCTACACAATATCCAGAGTCTTAAAGCACACTTTAAAGATGTACACACACATCAATTCTTTATGGACGCTGATTGCATTTGTGTAACAGAAACATGGCTTACATCGGCCATAGCCACATTTGAGCTATGCATGTGACTGTCTGTGTTTCCTGACTAGGTACATCAGGTTAAATTCATGCAACATCATCATCATACAACCACAATCATATTTCATTCATCTGATGATGTCAAGTGAGTGTCAGGTCCTTTTAAGCATCTTAATACATTTCTTCTATTTTGGGACATATATCTAGGACCTATTTCTCTGCATGTCTATATCCCACATGGTCATTCTCCCGGCCTTCCATCTGCCTGGGAGACCCACCTTAACAATCAAGTATTACTGCAGGGATAGCTTGACAATTCAGTAATCTGTGAACAACACTCACAATTCTTGTTTCTCTCTTAACCTCACAGTTTTCATAAGAATGCCTCTCTCCCCCCCTTACATTTGGTGTAAGTAGGCTATGTAATCTAAGGTCTACTGCGATGTCCCTGGATGAAGCATGTATGCTATAGACCATTCCCTTTCCCTAGATGAAATGTGAATGGTATAGACTACTCCACTCTCCTTAGGCTAATAGTTACTACCCTCTCCCTGGATGAAATGGGAAGAATGGAACTACCCTACAGCATCTAGAAGATTCAAAAACAATCAATAATCTACCCTCTCCCTGGGTATAATTCTGTAGTCTAATTGGCTACTCTCCCTTTTCCTGTGAAGTATGTTATATATAATATAGCTGATAATAGTGTTTCTGGGAGATTGGAATTGTGTCAATTACCTAAGATTTGCTCTTAACATGTTGCAGTAAACCTAGCCTACAAGGCTACTAATGACATGTCTGTAATGTTTAAGAAGTCTCACAGTTAAAGTAAGGTAATGTCCATCCAATTGACCTGAATGACTACTGTCAAACTAAAGTGGAGTCCATATGCATTCAATTGTAGTGATCTTGATTATTTCAGTTAAACAAGCACATTCTTCATATAAGAAGAGACGACACATTCGTTTAATTCTAGCAATGAAAATACAATGAAAGTGCAATGGGGGTCCCTTTGCACAACAATGCTTATATAAACATCAAAATGTAATCTGACAGTGTTGTGCCCAATTAGTAATTTGTAGAGCATGCCATCAGCTACCCATACAAGCATTATGAACCCCATTTAGCCACGGGGGGCGCTACAGCAATCAATTGCATTTAAGCCACTTTTAAGAATTTTGACTGGTTATAGCGCCACACTTTGGCCTAACTGCTTCATATTTCTTCAGTTACCTCAAGATATGCTCTGGTACTACTATATCTGTTTTCGGAAATACCATCCAAGCGGTTAGGCCTGAACAGGAAATGAGCTCTCTAGCGCCCCCATTCAGTTTAATCTGGCCAGTAACGGAGGCTTTGCCTCGGGCTGACATTGTTGATATGAACACAAAGTTTTGTGGTGTTCCATCCATTCCATCAGAAGTAATATGCCTTTTTGTGAAAAGCCACACCCTCTGCAATATTCAATTGCTCATAGTGGCTCTTTTCATCAAGTTTTCTAAATTATGCCGAGATGGAACTTTAGATATTCATTGCTAGATTCTACCTACTGTGCTTCATGTAGATTGACAAAACTTTCTAGGAGGAGATAGATTTTAAGTGTTTTTCTACAATTGCAAAATTGTTGCAAATTAACATAATCTGAAGTTATGGCTCTTTGAGGCAAATTTGTTCAACCTGATGAGACATATATGCCTCCAAAGCGTCATGACTCTAGCTCCAACGGGGCATGAGATATGACCTTTCAAAGTTAGCATTTTAGCCCCTTTTATGTATTTTGGCTTGTTATAGCGCCACCCTGTGGCCAATCAGGCTCTTCTTTCTCGAGTGACCATTAGACATACCCTGGTACCACTGTACCGTGGTTCGGAAAGCTCTGCATGGCGGTTAGGCCTAAACTGAAAATGAGCTCTCTAGCGCCCCCATTTGGTTTGATTCGGCCAATAATGCAGTGGCCGCCTCAGGTTATATCTGCACAGATGTCTACCAAGTGGCGTGGTGTTCTGCACAACCCTTAAGAAAGTATACCCCTTTATGTGAAAAGCCACGCCCCATGCCATTTTCATTGGCTCATAGTTGCTGTTAAATGTAACTTTTTCTACTTTTGCCGAGATGGAATTATAGATATCGGTCCTTAGATTGTGTGTACCCAGTATCATGCAGATTGGTCAAAGTCTCTAGGAGGAGATAGATTTTAAGCGTTTTTCAAAAAATTCAAAATGGCGGAAAATCTATATAACCGGAAGTTATGGGTCCTTGAGGCAAATTTGTTCATCGTGAGGAGAGACATATGTGTGCAAAGTGTCATGTCTGTAGGTCAAACGGGGCCTGAGATATGCCTGTTCAAAGTTCGGAACTTCAGTCGGCTGCTATAGCGCCCCCTTTTGGCCAATCAATGTGAGACTTGCTCCACTGCTGCGGGGCTTAAGCCTCTATGACTCTGCCTATTTTTCGTAAAAAGCGACCAGTCGGTTATAGGGCCTTGCATAGACTCCCATGGCGGAATAATAATAATAATAAATATAGCTGCAAGCAGCAATAACGGGGCCAAGCACAATGAACGCATCAAAGCAAACGAGCAAAACACGCCATAGCTACATTGGAGCTATGCATGTGAGCATCTATGTCGCCTGACCAGGTGAATCAGGTCAAATTCATGCAACAGTATCATCATCACCATGATCATCATCATCATCATTATACAACTGCATTCACATTCAATTCATCTGAAGGCGTCAAGTGAGAGTCAGGTCCTTTTTAGAATCTCATTACATTCATTCTATTTTGGTACATATGTTTTAGAACCTATTTCTCTGCATGTCTACATGCCACATGATCATTCTCCAGGCCTTCCATCTGCCTGGAAGGCCCACCTCTACCATCAAGTCTCAGTGCGGGGATTTCTTGATAATTCAGCTACCTATGAAGAACACTCACAACTTTTGTTTCTCTCTACACCTCACAGTTTCCAGAAGAATGCCCCCCCTACACTTGGTGTAAGTAGGCTATGTAGTCTGTGGGCTACTGTCCTCTCCGAGGATGAAGTGTTTAGATTAAAGGCTAAAACCCTCTCCCTGGTTGAAGTGTGTAAGCTATATACTGCAAAAGGTACACTATCCAAACTTGATACTCTTTACCACTCTACCATCCAGTTTGTCACCCATGCCACATACAATACACACCACTGCACTCGTTACTCTTTGGACAACTAACCTTCCCATCAAACCTGTCATAACATTCCCTAGTTTAATCTCATTTGCACCCTTCTCCAACTATCACCTCTCTACCTATGTCACATTTTACACTAAATGCCTCTCACACACTGACTCCTACAAAAGCCAGTTCATTTACAATGGCTCTACACAATATCCAGTCTTAAAGCAGACTTTAAAGATGTACACACACATCAATTCTTTATGAACGCTGATAGCATTTGTGTAACAGAAACATCGCTAGTATCTGCCATAGCCACATTTGAGCTATGCATGTGACTGTCTTTGTCGCCTGACTAGGTACATCAGGTTAAATTCATGCAACAGCATCATCATACAACCACTATCACAGTTAATTCATCTGATGATGTCAAGTGAGTGTCAGGTCCTTTTAAGCATCTCAACACATTTCTTCTTTTTTGGGACATATTTCTAGGACCTATTTCTCTGCATGTCTACATCCCACATGGTCATTCTCCCGGCCTTCCATCTGCCTGGGAGACCCACCTTAACAATCAAGTATTACTGCAGGGATAGCTTGACAATTCAGTAATCTGTGAACAACAATCACAATTCTTGTTTCTCTCTTAACCTCACAGTTTTCAGAAGAATGCCCCTCTCCCACCCATACATTTGGTGTAAGTAGGCTATGTAATCTAAGGTCTACTGCGATGTCCCTGGATGAAGCATGTATGCTATAGACCATTTCCTTTCCCTAGATGAAATGTGTATGGTATAGACTACTCCACTCTCCCTAGGCTAATAGTTACTACCCTCTCCCGGGATGAAATGGGAAGAATGGAACTACCCTACAGCATCTAGAAGATTCAAAAACAATCAATAATCTACCCTCTCCCTGGGTATAATTCTGTAGTCTAATTGGCTACTCTCCCTTTTCCTGTGAAGTATGTTATATATAAAATAGCTGATAATAGTGTTTCTGGGAGATTGGAATTGTGTCAATTACCTAAGATTTGCACTTAATGTGTTGCAGTAAACCTAGCCTACAAGGCTACTAATGACATGTCTGTAATGTTTAAGAAGTCTCACAGTTAAAGTAAGGTAATGTCCATCCAATTGACCTGAATGACTACTGTCAAACTAAAGTGGAGTCCATATGCACTCAATTGTAGTGATCTTGATTATTTCAGTTAAACAAGCACATTCTTCATATAAGAAGAGACGACACATTGGTCTAATTCTAGCAATGAAAATACAATGAAAGTGCAATGGGGGTCCCTTTGCACAACAATGCTTATATAAACATCAAAATGTAATCTGACAGTGTTGTGCCCAATTAGTAAGTTGTAGAGCATGCCATCAGCTACCCATACAAGCATTATGAACCCCATTTAGCCACGGGGGGCGCTACAGCAATCAATTGCGTTTAAGCCACTTTTAAGAATTTTGCCTCGTTGTACCGCCACCCTTTGGCCTAACTGCTTCATATTTCTTCAGTTACCTCAAGATATGCTCTGGTACTACTATATCTGTTTTCGGAAATACCATCCAAGCGGTTAGGCCTGAACAGGAAATGAGCTCTCTAGCGCCCCCATTCAGTTAAATCTGGCCAGTAATGGAGGCTTTGCCTCGGGCTGACATTGTCGGTATGAACACAAAGTTTTGTGGTGTTCCATGCATTCCTTCAGAAGTTATAGGCCTTTTTGTGAAAAGACACACCCTCTGCAATATTCAATTGCTCATAGTGGCTCTTTTCATCAAGTTTTCTAAATTATGCCGAGATGGAACTTTAGATATTCATTGCTACATTCTACCTACTGTGCTTCATGTAGATTGACAAAACTTCCTAGGAGGAGATAGATTTCAAGTGTTTTTCAAAAAATGCAAAATTATTGCAAATTAACATAATCCGAAGTTATGGCTCCTTGAGGCAAATTTGTTCACCCTGATGAGACATATATGCCTCCAAAGCTGCATGACTCTAGCTCCAACGGGGCATGACATATGACCATTCAAAGTTTGCATTTTAGCCCCTTTTATGTATTTTGTCTTGTTATAGCGCCACCCTGTGGCCAATCAGGCTCTTCTTTCTCCAGTGACCATTAGACATACCCTGGTAACACTGTACCGTGGTTCGGAAAGCTCTGCATGGCGGTTAGGCCTAAACTGAAAATGAGCTCTTTAGCGCCCCCATTTGGTTTGATTGGGCCAATAATGCAGTGGCCGCCTCAGGTTATATCTGCACAGATGTCTACCAAGTGGCGTGGTGTTCTGCACAACCCTTAAGAAAGTATACCACTTTATGTGAAAAGCCACGCCCCATGCCATTTTCATTGGCTCATAGTTGCTGTTAAATTTAACTTTTTAAACTTTTGCCGAGATGGAATTTTAGATATTGTTCCCTAGATTGTGTGTAACGGATTTCATGCAGATTGGTCAAAGTCTCTAGGAGAAGATAGATTTTAAGCATTTTTCAAAAAATTCAAAATGGCGGAAAATCTATATAACCGGAAGTTATGGGTCCTTGAGGCAAATTTGTTCATCATGAGGAGAGACATATGTGTGCAAAGTGTCATGTCTGTAGGTTAAATGGGGCCTGAGATATGCCTGTTCAAAGTTCGCAACTTCAGTCGGCTGCTATAGCGCCCCCTTTTGGCCAATCAATGTGAGACTTGCTCCATGGCTTTGGGCCATAAGCCTCTACCATCTTGCAAAGTTTCGTAAAAAGTTACCAATCGGCTATAGGGCCTGGCATAGGCTCCCATGGCGGAAAAAGAATAATAATAACACTACCAATAACAATAGGGTCTTCGCCCCTTCGGGGCTTGGCCCCTAATAAATATAGCTGCAAGCAGCAATAACGGGGCCAAGCGCAACTAACGCATCAAAGCCAATGAGGAAAGCACGCCATAGCTACATTGGAGCTATGCATGTGAGCATCTATGTCGCCTGACCAGGTGAATCAGGTCAAATTCATGCAACAGTATCATCATCACCATGATCATCATCATCATCATCGTTATACAACTGCATTCACATTCAATTCATCTGACAGCATCAAGTGAGAGTCAGGTCCTTTTTAGAATCTCATTACATTTATTTTATTTTGGTACATATGTTTAAGGGCCTATTTCTCCACATGTCTACATGCCACATGATCATTCTCCAGGCCTTCCATCTGCCTGGAAGGCCCACCTTTACCATCAAGTCTCAGTGCGGGGATTTCTTGATAATTCAGCTATTTATGAAGAACACTCACAACTTTTGTTTCTCTCTACACCTCACAGTTTCCAGAAGAATGCCCCCCCTACACTTGGTGTAAGTAGGCTATGTAGTCTGTGGGCTACTGCGCTCTCCCAGGATGAAGTGTTTAGACTAAAGGCTACAACCCTCTCCCTGGTTGAAGTGTGTAAGCTATATACTGCAAAAGGTACACTTTCCAAACGTGACACTCTTTACCACTCTACCATCCAGTTTGTCACACACGACACATACAATACACACCACTGCACTCGTTACTGTTTGGACAACTAACCTTCCCATCAAACCTGTCATAACATTCCCTAGTTTATTCTCATTTGCACCCTTCTCCAACTATCACCTCTCTACCTATGTCACATGTTACACTAAATGCCTCTCTCACACAGACTCCCACAAAAGCCAGTTCATTTATAATGGCTCTACACAATATCCATTTTCTTAAAGCACACTTTAAAGATGTACACACACATCAATTCTTTATGAACGCTGATTGCATTTGTGTAACAGAAACATGGCTAACATCTGCCATAGCCACATTTGAGCTAGGCTTGGAGCATCTATGTCGCCTGACCAGGTGAATCAGGTCAAATTCATGCAACAGTATCATCATCACCATGATCATCATCATCATTATACAACTATGTCACATGTTACACTAAATGCCTCTCTCACACAGACTCCCACAAAAGCCAGTTCATTTATAATGGCTCCACACAATATCCAGTCTTAAAGCACACTTTAAAGATGTACACACACATCAATTCTTTATGAACGCTGATAGCATTTGTGTAACAGAAACATGGCTAGCATCTGCCATAGCCACATTAGAGCTATGCGTGTGACTGTCTTTGTCGCCTGACTAGGTACATCAGGATAAATTCATACAACAGCATCATCATACAACCTCAATCACAGTTAATTCATCTGATGATGTCAAGTGAGTGTCAGGTCCTTTTAAGCATCTCAACACATTTCTTCTATTTTGGGACATATTTCTAGGACCTCTTTCTCTGCATGTCTACATCCCACATGGTCATTCTCCTGGCCTTCCATCTGCCTGGGAGACCCAGCTTAACAATCAAGTATTACTGCAGAAATAGCTTGACAATTCAGTAATCTGTGAACAACACTCACAATTCTTGTTTCTCTCTTAACCTCACAGTTTTCATAAGAATGCCTCTCTCCCCCCCTTACATTTGGTGTAAGTAGGCTATGTAATCTAAGGTCTACTGCGATGTCCCCGGATGAAGCATGTATGCTATAGACCATTCCCTTTCCCTAGATGAAATGTGTATGGTATAGACTACTCCACTCTCCCTAGGCTAATCGTTACTACCCTCTCCCAGGATGAAATGGGAAGAATGGAACTACCCTACAGCATCTAGAAGATTCAAAAACAATCAATAATCTACCCTCTCCCTAGGTATAATTCTGTAGTCTAATTGGCTACCCTCCCTTTTCCTGTGAAGTATGTTATATATAATATAGCTGATAATAGTGTTTCTGGGAGATTGGAATTGTGTCAATTACCTAAGATTTGCTCTTAACATGTTGCAGTAAACCTAGCCTACAAGGCTACTAATGACATGTCTGTAATGTTTAAGAAGTCTCACAGTTAAAGTACTTAATGTCCATCCAATTGACCTGAATGACTACTGTCAAACTAAAGTGAAATCCATATGCATTCAATTGTAGTGATCTTGATTATTTCAGTTAAACGAGCACATTCTTCATATAAGAAGAGACGACACATTGGTTTAATTCTAGCAATGAAAATACAATGAAAGTGCAATGGGGTCCCTTTGCACAACAATGCTTATATAAACATCAAAATGTAATCTGACAGTGTTGTGGCCAATTAGTTAGTTGTAGAGCATGCCATCAGCTACCCATACAAGCATTATGAACTCCGTTTAGCCATGGGGGGCGCTACAGCAATTAATTGCGTTTAAGCCACTTTTAAGAATTTTGGCTCGTTATAGCGCCACCCTTTGGCCTAACTTCTTCATATTTCTTCAGTTACCTCAAGATATGCTCTGGTACTACTATATCTGTTTTCGGAAATACCATCCAAGCGGTTAGGCCTGAACAGGAAATGAGCTCTCTAGCGCCCCCATTCAGTTTATTCTGGCCAGTCATGAAGGCTTTGCCTCGGGCTAACATTGTTGATATGAACACAACGTTTTGTGGTGTTCCATGCATTCCTTCAGAAGTTAGATGCCTTTTTGTGAAAAGCCACACCCTCTGCAATATTCAATTGCTCACAGTGGCTATTTTCATTAAGTTTTCTAAATTATGCCGAGATGGAACTTTAGATATTCATTGCTAGATTCTACCTACTGTGCTTCATGTAGATTGACAAAACTTTCTAGGAGGAGATAGATTTTAAGTGTTTTTCTAAAATTGCAAAATAGTTGCAAATTAACATAATCTGAAGTTATGGCTCTTTGAGGCAAATTTGTTCAACCTGATGAGACATATATGCCTCCAAAGCGTCATGACTCTAGCTCCAACGGGGCATGAGATATGACCTTTCAAATTTAGCATTTTAGCCCCTTTTATGTATTTTGGCTTGGCTTGTGTCCAATCAGGCTCTTCTTTCTCGAGTGACCATAAGACATACCCTGGTACCACTGTACCGTGGTTCGGAAAGCTCTGCATGGCGGTTAGGCCTAAATTGAAAATGAGCTCTCTAGCGCCCCCATTTGGTTTGATTGGGCCAATAATGCAGTGGCCGCCTCAGGTTATATCTGCACAGATGTCTACCAAGTGGCGTGGTGTTCTGCACAACCCTTAAGAAATTATACCCCTTCATGTGAAAAGCCACGCCCTCTGCAAATTTCATTGGCTCATAGTTGCTGTTATATTTAACTTTTTCAACTTTTGCCGAGATGGAATTTTAGATATTGGTCCCTAGATTGTCTGTACCGGATGTCATGCAGATTGGTCAAAGTCTCTAGGAGGAGATAGATTTTAAGCGTTTTTCAAAAAATTCAAAATGGCGGAAAATCTATATAACCGGAAGTTATGGGTCCTTGAGGCAAATTTGTTCGTCATGAGGAGAGACATATGTGTGCAAATGTACATGTCTGTAGGTCAAACGGGGCCTGAGATATGCCTGTTCAAAGTTCGCAACTTCAGTCGGCTGCTATAGCGCCCCCTTTTGGCCAATCGATGTGAGACTTGCTCCACTGCTGCGGGGCCTAAGCCTCTATGACTCTGCCGATTTTCGTAAAAAGCGACCAGTCGGTTATAGGGCCTTGCATAGACACCCATGGCGGAATAATAATAATACTACCAATAACAATAGGGTCTTCGCCCCTTCGGGGCTTGGCCCCTAATAATAACACTAACAATAACAATAGGGTCTTCGCCCCTTAGGGGCTTGGCCCCTAAATATAGCTGCAAGCAGCAATGAACGGGGCCAAGCGCAACAAACGCATCAAAGCCGACGAGGAAAACACGCCATAGCTACATTGGAGCTATGCATGTGAGCATCTATGTCACCTGACCAGGTGAATCAGGTCAAATTCATGCAAAAGTATCATCACCATGATCATCATCATCATCATCATTATATAACTTCATTCACATTCAATTAATCTGACAGCATCAAGTGAGAGTCAGGTCCTTTTTAGAATCTCATTACATTTATTGGTACATATGTTTTAGGACCTATTTCTCTGCATGTCTACATGCCACATGATCGTTCTCCAGGCCTTCCATCTGCCTGGAAGGCCCACCTCTACCATCAAGTCTCAGTGCGGGGATTTCTTGATAATTCAGCTACCTATGAAGAACACTCACAACTTTTGTTTCTCTACACCTCACAGTTTCCAGAAGAATGCCCCCCCTACACTTGGTGTAAGTAGGCTATGTAGTCTGTGGGCTACTGTACTCTCCCAGGATGAAGTGTTTAGATTAAAGGCTAAAACCCTCTCCCTGGTTGAAGTGTGAAGCTATATACTGCAAAAGGTACACTATCCAAACTTGATACTCTTTACCACTCTACCATCCAGTTTGTCACCCATGCCACATACAATACACACCACTGCACTCGTTACTCTTTGGACAACTAACCTTCCCATCAAACCTGTCATAACATTCCCTAGTTTAATCTCATTTGCACCCTTCTCCAACTATTACCTCTCTACCTATGTCACATTTTACACTAAATGCCTCTCACACACTGACAAAGTTATATGCCTTTTTGTGAAAAGCCACACCCTCTGCAATATTCAATTGCTCACAGTGGCTACTTTCATCAAGTTTTCTAAATTATGCCAAGATGGAACTTTAGATATTCATTGCTAGATTCTATAAACTGTGCTTTATGTAGATTGACAAAACTTCCTAGGAAGAGATAGATTTCAAGTGTTTTTCCAAAAATGCTTATTTGTTGCAAATTAACATAATCTGAAGTCATGGCTCTTTGAGGCAAATTTGTTCAACCTGATGAGACATATATGCCTCCAAAGCATCCAAGAATCTAGCTCCAACGGGGCATGA
>NC_140260.1:964336-971836 GCF_949987555.1 Borostomias antarcticus | reverse complement strand
ATAAACTCCGTCCAACGAGCAAAGGCTGGCCCGATATTTATCCGACTTTTGCTCCTTTTTCGGTAACTGAGCTTTTGAGATTCGTATCGCACGGTTCGCTGGGGCTCAGGCGGAGAAGCAGGACGACAAAACTCAACCATTTTACCAAACATTTAGCTGAAAAGAGGTGGCAGTGAAGGTGGAGGGCACCGACGGATCGAACCAGGGCGGCAAAGGCTGGCTCTGGGGGCATGGAACGTGACCTCGCTGGGGGGGAAGGAGCCAGAGCTTGTGAGGGAGGTGGAGCGATACCAAACTCCTGGATAGGGGTTGGACCCTGTTCTTCTCCAGAGTTGCTCACGGTATGAGGCGTAAGGCAGGTGTGGCTATACTAGCTAGCCCCCAGCTGAACGCCTCTGTGCTGCTTCACCCCAGTGGACTAGAGGGTCATCTCCCTGCACCTTAGGGCTGTGGGGGGGGGGGGGGGGGCTCTGACTGTGGTTTGTGCTCATGCACCAAACAGCAGTTCGGAGTATTCAGCCTTCTTGCAGACCTTAAGTCGAGTCCTATTAGTGGCTCTTGCAGGGGAATCCACTGTTCTATTGGGGGACTTCAACGCACACGTGGGCAATGATGGAGACACTTGGAGGGGCGTGATTGGGAGGCATGGCCACCATGATCTGAGCCTGAGTGGTGTTTTGCTGTTGGACTTCTGTGCTAGTCACGGTTTGTCCATAACAAACACCATGTTCGAACACAAGGATGCCCACAAGTACACTTGGCATCAGAACACCTTAGGCCAAAGGTCAATGATCGATTTTGTTATCGTATCATCTGATCTGAGGCCATGTGTTTTGGACACTGGTGAGCTGGGTTCGATGGCGGGGGAAGCCTCTGGACAGACCTGGAAAACCCAAGAGTGTAGTGAGGGTGAACTGGGAACGTTTGGAGCAAGAGCCTGTCCAGAGAGATTTCAACTGCCACCTCCGGCGGAGCCTCTCAGGCATCCCTGTGGAGGTTGGGGACATTGAACATGAGCTGTCTGACTGAAGAAGGAGGCCTTCCGGGACATGTTAGCCCGGGAGACTCCAGAAGCAGTTGCAGGGTATCGACGGGCCTGGAGGTCTGCGGCCTCGGCCGTGACCAAGGCAAAGCAGCGGGTGTGGGAGGAGTTCAGAGAAACCATGGAGAAGGACTTTCGGTCGGCACCAAGGTGTTTCTGGAAGACCATCCAACACCTCAGGAAGGGAAAGCGGGGGACCATCCAAGCTATGTACAGCAAGGATGGGACACTGCTGACCTCAACTGAGGAGGTCATTGAGCATTGGAAGGAACTCTGAGGCACTTTGAGGAACTCCTGAACACGACTAAACCACCCTCTACGATTGAGGCCAAGCTGGAAGATGAAGGGGGTTCATCGTCAATTTCCCTGGAGGAGGTCAATGAGGTAGTTGGTTTACACGCCTCTTTAACATTGTGTGGAAGTCCGGGTCAGTGCTAAAGGAGTGGCAGACTGGGGTGGTCGTCCCAATATTCAAAGGACCAGAGGGTGTGTGCCAATTACAGAGGCATCACATTACTCAGCCTCCCAGGGAAAGTGTACTCTATGGTGCTGGAAAGGAGGGTCCGATAGTCGAACCTCAGATTGAAGAGGAACAATGCGGATTTCGTCCTGGTCGTGGAACCACCGACCGGCTCTTCACCCTCGCAAGGATCTTGGAAGGGGCTTGGGAGTTCACGCAGCCTGTCTACATGTGTTTTGTGGATTTGGAGAAGGCTTACGACCGGGTCCCTTGAGACGTCTTGTGGAGGGTTATGCGGGAGTATGGGGCCATCCACTTAGGGCCATCCAATCCTTGTACAACCAGAGCGAGAGCTGTGTCCGTGTCCTCGGCAGTAAGTTGTTTTCCTTTCCGGTGGGGGTTGGCCTCCGGCAGGCCTGCGCTTTGTCACCAATCCTGTTTGTGATTTTCATGGACATGATATCGAGGCTTAGCCGTGGGGAGGTGGGTTTGCAGTTTGGTGAACTGGGGATCGCATCGCTGCTGTTTGCAGATGATGTGGTCCTGATGGCATCATTGGCCTGCGACCTCCAGCACTCTCTGGATAGGTTCGCAACTGAGTGTGAAGTGGATGGGAGCAGCTGGTACGGTTCTGCAGTCGCTTTACCACACGAAAAGAGCTGAGCCAAAAGGCAAAGCTCTCGATATACCGATCTATCTTTGTCCCCACCCTCACCTATTGTCATGAATGGTGGGTCATGACCGAAAAAACGAGATCACGCATACAAGCGGCCGAAATGAGTTTTCTCCGGAGGGTGGCTGGGGTCTCCCTGAGAGATCGGGTGAGAAGTTCAGTCATCCGGGAGAGATACGGAGTAGAGCCGCTGCTCCTTTGCGTCGAAAGGAGCCAGTTGAGGTGGTTCGGACATCTAGTGAGGATGCCTCCTGGGCGCCTCCCTAGGGAGGTGTTCCAGGCATGTCCGGCTGGGAGGAGGCCGTGGGGTAGACCCAGGACCAGGTGGCGGGACTACATCTCCGCACTGGCCTGTGAGCGGCTAAAGATTCCCCAGGCAGAGCTGGTTGATGCTGCCAGGGAAAGGGATGTCTGGGGCCCCCTGCTGGAACTGCTGCCTCTGCGACCCGACCCCGGATAAGCGGATGATGATGGATGGATGGATGGATGGATGGATGGATGGATGGATGGATGGATGGATGGATGGATGGATGGATGGATGGATGGACGTTGAAAGACAGGCTAATGCATCTAAATTTGGACGCTCTCGGCTGGATATTAACGTTCGTTCACTTAAAGATGAAGGCTAAACACTCACATACAGACACACACACACACAACCCTTTTGGGCTTGTGGCTGACTAGAATTACTTTAGAACAGTAAAAAACCTTTTTTTTTGATAAGTGTGAAAGATGCCTTTAAAGGAATAGTAAATGGAAAATGCATGTTTAGCCCTGTTTTATGGTTACTTGTGATCATATACAATGATTCAGATCAAAACGTTGACAAAGCTAGAATTTTCGAGAAAGTTGATAATTGCTCTACCACCGTTTTGGTCATACAATGGATGTGGATGGGCATCTTGAAAAATCATTCAAAAACATGTTAAACTCGAGTTCAAAGACAAGAAACTGTGTGTTAGTTGGCGTTCTGGCATATAATTCGCCATAAAGATTCTAGTTCATCTGGAAAGGCTTTTTAAACATATTTAGCATCAAACTATTTAGTCGCAGCACATACGTGTGTAAACTTCCGCTTTAACTGATTCCGATATTGCGCATTGCCTTGATCTTGCGGTAGGCAACGTCCGTGGATTCCGCTCAGCTTCCTTATTTGAAAAGCTAGACGCAACAACAAGACAGGCTCGTGCGAAGCATTTGTTTGGGATCTCTACAATGACACGCTATTGTGCCGTTGCCAATTGTGGCAAAATCCGTTCATCTGTAACTTGTCATAGACTTCCCTACAACGATCCCGCAAGATTGAAGTTGTGGCTAGAATCTCTTTACTTGGACGTAAACACACCCGTGGATATTCTTCGGGTCTTAGATCACCGTGTGTGCGCTTGTCATTTTGAGGACAAATGTTATAAGCCTAGGCTATTCTCGAAGAATAATAATATAATATAATAATAATCCCAAAAGGGTCTTCCTCAAACGTGATGCTGTTCCGACTTTACATAGAGGAACAACAGAAGACGAACGAGTGGAAGAACTCGAGGTAAGTTCTTATTGCCAGCTGTGTGTGTGTGTGTGTGTGTGCGCCCGTGTGTGTGTGTGTGTGTGTGTGTGTTGAAGCATAATAATAATAATAATCCCTTTGCTAAGACTAACTTTAGAAAAATAGAATTGTAAGAAGTGGTCTTACAGCATGAAATTATCAAAACTGTAGATTTATTCGCTCGGACATAAATACTAGTGGTAAAAGCAGGACTCACTAACTTTCCTCTTCGGTGGGCATCTGTCGGCAATGTTTGCAAGCACACCACCAAACACCCGTGGTTCGTGGTATAGAGACAGCTTCATCGACCGTCTCTGGCTCTGCGGTTCGGCGAGCCTCCATCTCTTCCATTTGCTGTAGTTCCTCCTCACTATATTCAGGCTCGAAACGATAAGCGCTGCCGTCTTAGTCTAATTCCTCGCGATCAAATTCATACTCTTCTAGATCAACCATTTTGATAAGCGTTTTCTGAACTGTAGCCTAGGGCTTCCTTGTCTGTGAGCTAAAGAGTAGCGTGAGCAGTGAGCAAACTAGCTAGCCTAGCTAACATAAACAATAGCTACCGTAAGTAGAATCCCCTCTGCGGATTGATCTACACATCTACAACGGTCGCGTCAATACAAGTCAATGGATTTCATAAAATGATCAATAAAACCCTACAGGATTCATACTTTGCGGCGAATTTGATGTCAGAACACCAACGGACACCAAGTACACCCTCGGTGAGCTTCTTGTCTTTGAAATCGAGGGTTTAACATGTTTTTGAATGATTTTTCAAGATGCCCATCCACATCCATTGTATGACCAAAACGGTGGTAGAGCAATTATCAACTTTCTCGAAAATGCTAGTTTTGTCAACGTTTGATCTGAACCATTGTATATGATCATAAGTAACCTTAAAACAGGGCTTATCATGCATTTTCCCTTTACTACTCCTTTAACACGTTAAAATTGCCTGGTGACTCTCAAGATTGTGGAAGGGCATGAGTGGACGAGCTGTCTTGCTAACAGGGGTTTGTGTGGTATACAGTAAACCAGAATGAACACTAGGTGGCGCCACCCACTCGGAGTCTGACCTAGTTACTGGACTCTGAGCTGCCTGCCTGCTTTAGTGAAGGTTTATCCCAGCAAAACCAATAGGAGGTGAAATCTGAGTATTGTCCATCTGGCCTCCCCTCAGGCGCACACAAACACACACACACACACACACACACACACACACACACACACACACACACACAGGCACAGGCACACACACACACAGGCACACACACACACACACACACACACACACACACACACACACACACACAGGCACATGCACGCGCGCACACACACACACACACACACACACACACACACACACACACAGAGCTCTCCAGGGGCGTGCTGGGACGAAAAACAGCCCTGGAGTCTCACCCAGCCGCCTCTGTATATATAATAATGTTTTCATTTTGTTGAGGGGGGTGGTGGGGGGCGGGGGTGCTGGGGGTGGGGGTGGTGGGGGGTGGGGTTGCTAGGCAAATTGTATTGTCGCGCGATTTGTCGACGGGATGGCGGGGGGGTTACCGTGGGCCAGGCCAGTTAGCCGTTCTGTGATTGTCCAGAACCTACAGATGGCCAGCACGCCCCTGGAGCTCTCTGGTGGTCAGATGTCTTGATGGAGTAGAAAGTCTGTGTGTGTACAGTACATGCACAGTTTGTGTGTCCTGCTTCAATGTGTCCTGTAGCTGTTGCTCTGCAGTTTGTGTGTGTGTGTGTGTGTGTGTGTGGGTGAGTGTGTGTGTGTTTGTACCTTGTAGGCCCTCCTCTCCTGCTTGGCCTTCATCTCCGCCAGCAAGCCGCTTCCCATGACCTGCACCCCGTAGCGCCTCCCCCCCTGGGGGCTGCCCCGCCCGTCGCCCCTCCCCCCCTGGGGGCTGCCCCTGCCATCGCCCCCCTCCCAGGGCTCATCCACCGAGTCGGGGGTCCGAAGCTCCTCTGAGCGGTCTGAGCTGCTGCTGTGGTCTGCTGGCAGGCCCCTGGCCCCCGCCCCCCTGCTCTCCCCCCTGGGCTTGGGCTGCTCCGGCGCCGGGCTCTTCAGCGCCCCTCTGGGGGACGAGGGCTCCTCCGGTACTGCAGCCGCTACAGGGGCCGGGGCCGGGGCTGGGGCCGGGGCCGGGGCCGGGGCCGGGGATGGGTTCTTGTCCGACTTGGAGGAGCGGGATTTGATGAGGTTGAGGAAGCCGCCTTTCCGCTTCTTCTCCCCGTCCTGCGAGTCCTGGCTCTTCAGGGAGGGCCGTCTGGGGGGGGGGGCAGACGGTCAGGTGGGCGAGACGACAGATTATACAGCATAAAACACGAGTGAAGATCAGTTCAGAGATGAGAAAAACCACACGGGGAGGCTTCGGCCGTACTTTGAGTCCATCTTGGTGACCTTCTTGGAGAAGAATTCGTCCACACCCTCGTCCACCCTTCCCATGAGGCCGTTCTGCTCGCCGTCCTGTGATGGAGCGCTGCTGATTTGCTGAGAGGTGAAAAAAACACGCACAAAAAAATCCAGGTAAATCCACAAGGTTCCATGGGCGTGGCTAGGGGCGTGGCTAGGGTGATGCAGTTAGGAAGTCAGGCTCTCATAGTCAGTAGATCCATAACAGTAACTTGTAAACAATACTAATCTCACCGAACATACAACAGCCATCCCTTCACGCTGTTAACCTCAGCAAAATTCATCCGAATCTGAATTTCGCGGAGGTTTACAGCGTGAAGGGATGGCTGTTGTATGTTCGATGAAACTAGTACTGTTCACAAGTTACTGTTGTTTCGAAATGCAGAGGCGAAAGGGCCTATGGTGTTTACAGGACGACTTCAGAGCTTGGTAAGCATAAACCATGTAATTCCTGAACTTGAAATCCACGTATATCATACTTTTCAGAGTTTTTCGAGTGTGCCATAGCTAGCAACGAGCCAGGGTGCGCACGCTGACGTTATTGACACAGAACTCTCTACTGCACAAAACAGAAATATTTTAACCTGTACTAGTCAGATACATGCCAGGGAAGACAGGAATAGGGCTAAACATGACATTCAGTGTCCTTATCCTTTAAGGATCCATTGTAATATCTTAGTCATGTAGCAGATGGACAGTGAAGTTCTAATCTGTTCTACTCAGTGTTCTACTCAGTGTTCTACTCACAGGACTCTTGCTGGACTGCGTGGCCTTGTTCTTGTTTCTCCGCGGTCGTAGTTTGGTGAAGTGCTGCAGCTTCTTGCTCTCCTCGGAGGGCAGCTCCGCCATGGAGGCCGACGCCCCCCACGTCTTCTTCTCCAGTTTGGGCGGAGCCGCAGAGGTGGGCGGGTCCTCCACGTGGATGGGCACGTCCTCCAGGGCTTTGTCCAGGTCGAACTCCATCTCTGTTGTCAGTCAAGAGGAGAGCACATATAACCGGCCTCCTCTTGTCTGCGTGGCATTCAGCAGCTGAGGGCTTTCCCAGGGTTCAAACCCACGTTCCACAAGCTCGCTTACGCACTGACAGCTGCGCTAATAGGGACGTCCCTCTTGGACGTCCCTCTCTTACTACTACTACTACTACTACTACAGCATATTACTACTACTACTACTACTACAGCATATTACTACTACTACTACTACTACTACAGCATATTACTACTACTACTACTACTACTACTACAGCATATTACTACTACTACTACTACTACTACTACTACAGCATATTACTACTACTACTACTACTACTACAGCATATTACTACTACTACTACTACTACAGCATATTACTACTACTA
>NC_140260.1:956836-959336 GCF_949987555.1 Borostomias antarcticus | reverse complement strand
GGCAGATCAGGTGGAGACGGGGCAGATCAGGTGGAGACGGGGCAGATCACCGTGGAGACGGGGCAGATCAGGTGCATGTGACAAGACCAGCAGGTGAGCATGAAGCACTGCAACATGAGTGTGTGTTCATCTGGCGTGCAGAATGGATGCGTGGGGAGGTGCATTGTGGGACAACCAGATGTGGGAACATAAGAATGTAACTTGACCCGCGGTATTCTAACAGGCGCTTTACGGCATTCCGCACCACCGCTCGCCTGCCCATAGGGGCGCAGTAATACCACTCATTGACCCATTGCTGTAGCTCATCTCGCACATTAGATGAGCCTACCGTTCTCAAACTCCTTGTTCTCTGTCTGGTTGTAATTTAATTATTACGAACAAAGCCTATCTATTTATAGTTTCTATCTCTGTAACTGTCGCCGGGTCTATATCTGTTAACTGTCGGGACAAGTAGAAGTTTAATACAGTAGGCTAACTGAGTGTTCTCATATGGAACATGGCATCAGGACGAGTAAGATGGCTAACGGAGCTGACCAGAGATGTGTTTGAAATGGTTCACTCACTCCCTATTCCCTATTACCATGGATGTATTGAGTGCGACTCATAGTGAACTACATGGGGAATGATTTAACAGTTTTTGGACACTACATGGAATGTAACTGCGTAAGATATTCATGACTCAAACAAGCAGACGCGCCGATCACTGATGGCAGCAGGTTGAAATATCAGGTAGTATTCAGGTTCCATGTTTAGTTGAATGATAAATCCCATATAAATGGTTGGAATTCTAATGATGTGCAAGTGTGATTTTGTCAACTTTAGTGCTGTCTGCTAATAGCAGGCTGTGAAGCTGCACGATAAGACCGTGATAGCAAGTTAGCTCACGACAGCAGCTTCATAATATTAACGGTAGCTGTCGGTGGCTAAAAAGCAGATAGCTAACTTTACAACGATGATTCCTGTAGCTATTTTGATTTTGATGCTATTAGTTCAACTTCTGTTTCTCGGGCAGGAACGGAGACGAGCTCGCATTAGCAGCAAAGCAGCTAGAGGAATGATCTTAACATTAGCTAACTGCTTTAGCTACTGATAGCTACCGTCTACTTCACTTCTCCTTTGGTAAAACATGACACCGTTGTGTTGTGGTATTGTGGAGGGCTTAGGCAGAAGCAGGAAGAGAAACCACTTTTGCCCCATATAACTAAAATAATGGTCTCATAAGCATTTTTCTACAGTTCCGTTGTACACCTCTCTGACAGAGACAGGGAGAGCAGATCTGGGTCCAACGCCAGTGAAATAGTTGATTTAGTTCACCCAGAACAATGACATCAACATAAACAGTCCAAAAGGTGCAAACTGAGGTCAGTTTAATTCACCTCAAATAGACCCAGTATTTAACCCAGGTTTGCTATGCAATGTGGGAACCAATTGCATGTGAAAAATCTGCATCAACATCATGCTTCAGACTCCCACTCTCACAAATGATCAAGCAGATAAAGGGCTTTGATTTGATCACTCAAAACCACCGGCACTATTGTCAAAGGCAACAGGCATTTTGGAATTATTGTGCGTTCATGGGAGCGTCGGGAGGCAAAGCTTGTCCATTCTTGCCATCACAGAGGGGCAGCAAGGAGGGAACCATGTTTCACAGAGGGGCAGCAAGGAGGGAACCATGTTTCACAGAGGGGCAGCAAGGAGGGAACCATTTTTCACAGGGGGTGCAAGAAAATGAATGAATAGCCTCACGTACATTAAGTCAAATATTCCTGGGAATATTTGCATTGCACACTTTGACCATGGGGAAATGTATTTTGCTCCTACGGTTAAGTCCCAACTGTGTGGTAGTCAATGTGCGGTTATTCGCCATGCTTATAACTACATTGACTCCAATGACCCATGTGATCTGCCCAGGACCCATGTGATCTGCCCAGGACCCATGTGATCTGCCCAGGACCCATGTGATCTGCCCAGGACCCATGTGATCTGCCCAGGACCCATGTGATCTCACCAGGACCCATGTGATCTGCCCAGGACCCATGTGATCTGCCCAGAACCCATGTGATCTGCCCAGGACCCATGTGATCTGCCCAGGACCCATGTGATCTGCCCAGGACCCATGTGATCTCACCAGGACCCATGTGATCTGACCAGGACCCATGTGATCTGCCCAGGACCCATGTGATCTGCCCAGGACCCATGTGATCTGCCCTGGACCCATGTGATCTCACCAGGACCCATGTGATCTGCCCAGGACCCATGTGATCTGCCCAGGACCCATGTGGACGCCCGTGGCAGATATGAATGCTGTCCGTGGGACAGATGGACAGACAGAAAGCTGCGCATGGACAGCATGTATGAGACTGGCTCTGTAATTTGCACTCTTGTACCGAACGCACAAGGATATGGATGTCCTCCCGTGTAGAAGTGTTCTCTTCTTCTCCTCTCCAACTCTCTGCTCATTCATCCTTCTCACACCCACACCGTTTTTATACTGTAGCTT
>NC_140260.1:944336-951836 GCF_949987555.1 Borostomias antarcticus | reverse complement strand
GAAAAGGCGTAGAAGGCATCGCTCTTTCTGAAAAAAGAAGTGTAGTGTGAACACGGCCTGATGATGCTGTTGACTATCCACCATATCCTTTATATTACGCTGCTATCTTAACTGTGGGGATTCTCTTCATCTTTCAGGCGTGTTTTTTCTACACACACACACACACACACACGCACACACACACACACACACACACACACACGCACACACACACACACGCTCTACCTCATCTGTATACTGTTCTGCCTCAATCCAATAAACAGCCGTGAACGGGTCTGGTGAGGAATGAAAGGCCCACTCAGAGAGCATCCTGGACCAATCAGGACCATCTCTCACTCAGAGAGCATCCTGGACCAATCAGGACCGTCTCTCACTCAGAGAGCATCCTGGACCAATCAGGACCA
Organism: Borostomias antarcticus; assembly: GCF_949987555.1. Taxonomy (NCBI): domain Eukaryota; kingdom Metazoa; phylum Chordata; class Actinopteri; order Stomiiformes; family Stomiidae; genus Borostomias; species Borostomias antarcticus. Next base: position 951,432 of record NC_140260.1, on the reverse strand, counting down.
TCTCTCACTCAGAGAGCATCCTGGACCAATCAGGACCGTCTCTCACTCAGAGAGCATCCTGGACCAATCAGGACCATCTCTCACTCAGAGAGCATCCTGGACCAATCAGGACCGTCTCTCACTCAGAGAGCATCCTGGACCAATCAGGACCATCTCTCACTCAGAGAGCTTCCTGGACCAATCAGGACCGTCTCTCACTCAGAGAGCATCCTGGACCAATCAGGACCGTCTCTCACTCAGAGAGCATCCTGGACCAATCAGGACCATCTCTTACTCAGAGAGCATCCTGGACCAATCAGGACCATCTCTTACTCAGAGAGCATCCTGGACCAATAAGGACCATCTCTCACTCAGAGAGCATCCTGGACCAATCAGGACCGTCTCTCACTCAGAGAGCATCCTGGACCAATCAGGACCATCTCTCACTCAGAGAGCATCCTGGACCAATCAGGACCATCTCTCACTCAGAGAGCATCCTGGACCAATCAGGACCATCTCTCACTCAGAGAGCATCCTGGACCAATCAGGACCGTCTCTCACTCAGAGAGCATCCTGGACCAATCAGGACCATCTCTCACTCAGGCCCAGCCAGCTGCGTCATGTCCGCCGGGCCCAGTCCGTATTTGCAGTCCTCCTGCAGGTCTGGCAGGGTTCAGCCGAGACGTGGGTTTGACAGACGGATCTCGGCAGAGGGTTTCTCTGTGCGCGCTGACAGTGAGTCAGACTCAGAGTAACGCAAACAGGATGTTCTCCCCGGAGGATGTTTATTCCAGCGCGTACCTGCCTGCCAAGAACGCGTGAAGGATAAATATGCCCAAGTAATCCACATAAGTGCAGAACCTTTTAGACAAGCCCAGAAAACAAATCAACATTTTTCTACCTGAGTGCACAGTCCTGCTGCCGGTGGCCCGTACCTGTAGCTGCTCGTCCATGACTCTGGCCACCTCCCCTGCCATGGACTCCAGCTTCTCTTGGATTGGACCAACAGACGAGCTGTTCACTTCCTCCCTGGAGGCCACGCCCAGGTGGTAGAGGTTGGGCAGCAGCTAAATGGATGGAGGGAGAGAAGGGTCAAATCAGAACTTCCATTTTCTTATTTCACATTTCATAAAGAATGGTCAGCTACTAAGTAAAAAATACAAGTGAATCGCCTGGTTGTGAAATGTGCTGAATTCGTACTACTGTAATGATGAGATGAATCAACAAACTGAATACATAATAAATCTTAGCAAGAGCCAGTCTAGTTGTTTAACACTTAAAAGCACGGAGACAACACACTCACTAGGGGTGGAATCTCTGAACACATAGAGAGTCAGCGTTTATACATAATGAGGAGCACACAGACACTCCTAGATATCTTACTGTTTCATAATCATATCTTACTTCCTCACATGTCTGGGCAGCCTAGTGCTCAGTTTGAACTTTATCAAAACCAAAACAAACCCCTATAAGGACAGGTCTTACAGTAGCTTATCCTATTTTGCACTAGCATTTTGTACTTGCTTACTTTACACTGTAATACATTTGCACTGTCCTATCTCGTCCCTGCACCCTGTCCAATGTTGTCTCCTTGTTATGCACCACGACCGAAAGCAAATTCCTAGCTCTAGTACAGTATATTGAAAAACTGCATGGCAATAAAACTAATTCTGATTGTGATTGTGAAGTTGAAAGCAGGCCTCTGTAGAAGAGGTCTAGACTCTTCTACAACACAGGAACATGTCCTTTCAGAGGTCTAGACTCTTCTACAACACAGGAACATGTCCTTTCAGAGGTCTAGACTCTTCTACAACACAGGAACATGTCCTTTCAGAGGTCTAGACTCTTCTACAACACAGGAACATGTCCTTTCAGAGGTCTAGACTCTTCTACAACACAGGAACATGTCCTTTCTGACCTTTCATATCACTTCCCTATTGCCTCAGCAGTTTTCCGCTGAGGGCATATCTGTCTTTGCACTCACACACATAACATGATTGTAAGTTTCTAATTTAGTTTGCACACAACATAGTTACATGAATACTGATCTCTCCAGCCTACAGGGTGGACTCATGCTTTATACAGATGTAGTGCATTTCTTCTGTGGTTTCTGCCCGTTATAGCAGCTGTTCCTATCACCGTTTTGGAGTTCCTCGCGTCCTTCATGAGGTTCTCAGCCACCTTGACGTCCTCCAAGATGGTGTCTGTCTCCGAATTCCTCAGAGAGTTGAGGTGGTCCTGTACCTTCACACAGATCCTTTCAATCATCTGCAGGGGGAGGAGGAGGAGGTGGAGGGGGAGGAGGGGGAGGACGAGCAGGAAGAGGTGGAGGAGGAGGAAGAGGTGGAGGGGGAGGAGGAGAAGGTGGTGGAGGAGGTGGAGGAGGAGGAGGAGAGGGAGGAGGAGGAGGAGGAGGAGGGGGAGGAGGAGGAGGAGGAAGAGGTGGAGGAGGAGGGGGAGGTGGAGGAGGAGGAGGAGGAGGAGGAGGAAGAGGAGGAGGTGGAGGAGGAGGGGGAGGAGGAGGAGGAGGAGGAAGAGGTGGAGGAGGAGGTGGAGGAGGAGGAGGAGGAGGGGGAGGAGGAGGAGGTGGAGGAAGAGGAGGAGGAGGTGGAGGAGGAGGTGGAGGAGGAGGGGGAGGAGGAGGAGGAGGTGGTGGAGGAGGGGGAGGAGGAGGAGGAGGAGGAGAGGGAGGAGGAGGAGGAGGAGGAGGTGGAGGAGGAGGGGGAGGAGGAGGAAGAGGTGGAGGAGGAGGGGGAGGTGGAGGAGGAGGAGGAGAGGGAGGGGGAGGTGGAGGAGGAGGAGGAGGTGGTGGAGGAGGAGGTGGAGGAGGAGGTGGTGGAGGGGGAGGAGGGGGAGGATGAGCAGGAAGAGGTTGAGGAGGAGGAAGAGGTGGAGGAGGAGGGGGAGGAGGAGGGGGAGGAGGTGGAGGGGGAGGACGAGCAGGAAGAGGTGGAGGAGGAGGGGGAGGTGGAGGAGGAGGGGGAGGAGGAGGAGGAAGTGGTGGAGGAGGTGGAGGAGGATGGGGAGGAGGAGGAGGAGGTGGAGGAGGAGGAGGGGGAGGAGGAGGAGGAGGAGGAGGGGGAGGAGGAGGAGGTGGTGGAGGAGGTGGAGGAGGATGGGGAGGAGGAGGGGGAGGAGGTGGAGGAGGTGGAGGAGGTGGTGGAGGAGGTGGAGGAGGATGGGGAGGAGGAGGGGGAGGAGGAGGTGGAGAGGGAGGGGGAAGGGGAGAGGGAGGAGGAGGAGGAGGGGGAGGAGGAGGAGGAGGAGGGGGAGGAGGTGGATGTGGAGGAGGAGGAGGAGGTGGAGGAGGAGGAGACACCAGACAATCCAGTTACTGCTCCGAGTGTTGACCCAGGGGTGAAAGTGTTTAGGCTGACTAGAAATGGAACATCGTTGAGCCAAAAAGCTGTAGAGTGGGAACTGAACCCACAACTCCAGGAGTGCTGATCTTAGCCCCCTATAGCCACCTCTACCCAGCAGACAACATCAGCTACATCAGGGCAGTGACCTGGAAGGCCCCCACTTCTTTGAAGTAGGATAAATATACTGTAGTGATTCCTCTTATACTATAAAATCAATAGACTTCCAAAATCCCACTTATCTCAAGATTCACGACAGTCTGAGAATGACAGAGAGAGTGGGAGAGTGGAAAGAGAAAAGGCCCAGTGGGACTTCAAAGCAGAAACAAGAGCCTCTTCAGTTCTGATAACCTGGTTCAAATTCAGCTAACAGAGGCGAATGTTCGTCGCAAACAAGTTTTCTCCAAACGGTCACATTTGAACGGCTTTTAATGAACATTCCAAATAGTTCGCATAAACGCAACAATGTTCCAAAATACCGTTAGGCTACACATAAAATGGCTTCAAGAAGACAGTGTGTACGTGCTGCGGCATCTTTTGTCATTGATGACAAACAATCCCCATGGGAGCACATCTCCAGTAAGTCTGGGTCCATTGTGATCCTCCTTCCGTTACTGGCGAACTACCTCTCCAGACTGTTAGCTTCTGTTAGCAAACGTTTGCGGCGAACACAAAGTCAATGGCAAATAGTTTGCTAAGGTTCACAAACGTTCGCTGAATTTGAACGTACCCCTGATCTCGCTACGCCTCTCAAAAACACCACTTCCACTTTGCACAGATCTTCACTGGGAAATCGGGCCGTCAATACAAAATGATTGAAATGCAAATCAAGGGAAATTACATTATTAGATAAATGAATAAAAGATCAAAAAGTGTAATGACAGAGCGATCAATCAGTCCTTTCACACACCCAATAGAGAGATCATCTAAGAGGCTGGCTGTGTCAGGTGTGGCTGTGAAGCTGACCTGCTGGGTGGTTGTCGTGACGATGCCCTGCTGCAGACGGTAGGCCTGTTCCTGCAGGTACTTCCTGGTCTCGTGGTTCCTGTACAGGAAGTGCTCGATCTGCAGCCAGGAAGGAATGTTGAAGAGGTTAGCACTGTGCTCTGCCAATGAAGCTAGAGATGACTAAACAGAGCCAAAACCACACAGGACCAGGTACACTGAGCTACTGTACTGAACACAGGACCAGGTACACTGAGCTACTGTACTGAACACACAGGACCACACAGGACCAGGTACACTGAGCTACTGTACTGAACACAGGACCAGGTACACTGAGCTACTGTACTGAACACACAGGACCAGGTACACTGAGCTACTGTACTGAACACACAGGACCAGGTACACTGAGCTACTGTACTGAACACAGGACCAGGTACACTGAGCTACTGTACTGAACACAGGGCCACACAGAGATACATACTGTACATGTAGGCCCACACTCAACTTTCTTACATTTCCTTTATCTATCTAGCTACAAACATGTAGGACCACACTGAGCTACATACCTGTACATGTTGGGCCACAGTGAACTACATACATGTTGGGCCACAGTGAACTACATACATGTAGGGCCACAGTGAACTACATACATGTAGGGCCACAGTGAACTACATACATGTAGGACCACAGTGAACTACATACATGTAGGGCCACAGTGAACTACATACATGTAGGACCACAGTGAACTACATGCATGTAGGACCACAGTGAACTACATACATGTAGGGCCACAGTGAACTACATACATGTAGGGCCACAGTGAACTACATACATGTAGGGCCACAGTGAACTACATACATGTAGGACCACAGTGAACTACATACATGTAGGGCCACAGTGAACTACATACATGTAGGGCCACAGTGAACTACATACATGTAGGGCCACAGTGAACTACATACATGTAGGGCCACAGTGAACTACATACATGTAGGACCACAGTGAACTACATACATGTAGGGCCACAGTGAACTACATACATGTAGGACCACACTGAGCTACATAAGACCACACTGAGCTACACAGGCCTATGTGCAGCTAGCCAGCTAGCCAGCCTGTTGACCTTGAGCAGGGCATCTTCCGTCTTCTCTGGACTGGCCTTCAGGGCCTGGGAGGCATCGATGATGGGGATAGGCATGAAGCGGATGGTATAGTTCCTGTTGGAAAACATGGAGCGTTGGATTTATTCATCAAAACTTTATTCATACCAGTCAGTCTCAGCGAAATATTAAGTATTTCACAAATTAAATTATCATTTTCTTTATGTATACAGTACAGACATTATAATTCATTAATTCGTTCATGGTGTTTTTATATATTTGAATAGATATTAAGGCCATTTATTCCCTTGGTGAATATGAAAAGGAATTTGATTATTTATTCAAATATGAATGAATTTGAAAGCAGCTTGCATGCATTTAGATGTTTATGTCCTACGAGTAACGGGATCACAATCTTCTGGAATTCTCCTCTGGATGAAAATGACTTTCAGACCCCGACCACAGCTGAAGTCACACACAGCTTTATTAACCAACCATCCCTGAACAGAAACACACACAGCTTTATTAACCAACCATCCCTGAGCAGAAACACACACAGCTTTATTAACCAACCATCCCTGAACAGAAACACACACAGCTTTATTAACCAACCATCCCTGAGCAGAAACACACACAGCTTTATTAACCAACCATCCCTGAACAGAAACACACACAGCTTTATTAACCAACCATCCCTGAACAGAAACACACACAGCTTTATTTACCAACCATCCCTGAACAGAAACACACACAGCTTTATTTACCAACCATCCCTGAACAGAAACACACACAGCTTTATTAACCAACCATCCCTGAACAGAAACACACACAGCTTTATTAAAGGAGTAGTAAAGGGAAAAATCATGTTTAGCCCTGTTTTAAGGTTACTTATGATCATATACAATGGTTCAGATCAAAAAGTTGACAAAACTAATACTTTTGAGAAAGTCTGATAATTGCTCTACCACCGTTTTGGTCATACAATGGATGTGGGTGGGCACCTTGAAAAATCATTCAAAAAACATGTTAAACTCTCAGGGGCGAATTCACTAAAGGATTGCGCAGCTTTTCCTGATGCAAAGCCTGTGCAAATAAGTAAAAAATAATGTTTGCTATTCACAAAGCCCTCGCAAAGGGTGAAATACGTTGTTAACTGCGTTGCCTTCGTCATTGCGTTTCTCTGCGCCGGTGTTATTAGCTGATATTTAAATTAGGTAATATGGGCGGAGAATGTTCCCCTTTCTATGCAAATGAACATTATTGCAAAACCCGCCCAATTCACAAAGATCGGCGCAAATTGCCTCACGCAGTTAAAGTGAAATTAATTGCGTTTTCAGAGACGTGGTGGTATTTAAGCGCAAGGGGTGTAATGGCCAGCCTATCCGCTGATCATGGCAGCAGTGATTGTTGAGAGGCGAATTCGGCATCGCAATGCCAGGCCTGTTGTTCGTGAGAGAATATTTAGAAGAAGGTCACTTTTTGATTTAACACTAGAACCACCGCGGTAGCTGTTTGGACACCAGAGCGCGCAGCTCTTCAGCCAACTGGAGGATGAAGTCGCATCTGGGAAGGCTCAGTTGACTATGCGTCTCTCCACCCGTCCCCAGCGAGTCCAAGCTCCCCCAATGAATAATACTTATTTATAATAGCCTACATAGCACGAAACTGTGCGTATAATAGTCTATACGCGAAACTGCGCATTCCCTATAGCTG